>NC_051178.1:136139615-136248367 GCF_013339695.2 Rhipicephalus sanguineus
AGTCTTGAAGGAATGAATGAATGAATGAATGATGACTGAATGAACGAACGAACGAACGAACGAACGAATGAATAAATAAATAAATAAATAAATAAATAAATAAATAAATAAATCAACCAATCACTGAAATCAACTTTTATTGCCGAAGCAGTGTTCAGTAGAGCGGGTACAGGAATGTTGAAGTCACCCAAGATGGGAGGGTCCATATCATTCCATGAACCCACTGGCCCCGTTCGCCTCCTGGGCTTAGGCGAAGAGCTATAATAACCGCTTTTTTTTTTCGGCTACACAAAGCTCGTCCTCCCTGCGTGGAGGGAGCCTCATCATCTCTGCACACATCTCTCTCTCTCCCCCACACACAAAAGTGATACCCTATACTCAGTTCCTTTCATTGATTTTTTCTTAAATTTCGGTGCAACTGCAATTCCTTTCGTATCCACGACGAGCATGGCTTCTCTATTGATTTTTTTCTAACGTGTTGATCAGGCCAACGCCTCGTTGATTAGGCATATTTGAGATGGGTCCCAACGGGTACAAGCATATTCCAAGATAGGCATTATAAATGTTTAGCGATCTGACGTGTAGTGCGCGAATTTGTTGTATGTATTTCTATAGGGCGTATAGCGATTAGGACGAATAATATCACGACCCGCGGGCACCAATCCTCTTAGGTAATAGCGTGCGCCTGGTAACACAATAGCGAGCAGCACCGCGTATTGCGTAAAGCGATAGCTTTTGCGAAATATGGTGTACGGGCAGTTTTCGCAAGCTTTCCAGTACGTGTGGAGACCTCGAGGCAAGCCCCGAGGTCGTGCATGTGTTACGTTTTAAGCCGTTCTATAAACACATTGTATCCCGTGCATGGTTGATTGTTGGCAGGGGCAGGCGGGTACATGAAACGGCCTGTGCTCTCTGGTTATCTTACGCGGAATCTGAAAAGCAATACAAATGAGCATGCGCGCAAGCGAAATTTTATAACTTTATTTTTCCACTTGTTCTTGCGCTTTTCCTAGATTCATGTATAGGTTTCTTTCTTCGAATTCGTGTTCTTTTGCAGCATCTAGGTGATGCTTTATTATTTTTTGGGGGGGGGGGGGGGGGACAATGCCACGTGCGCTTCTTTTTCTATTTTCGTGTAACCGACCCGTTACACGTGTAACCATGCATTGCCCTGCGCGCACTGCGCATGCATTGCCGGAATGTCCAACATTCCCGATTATTTTGAATTGTTCTGATAAGCTTGAGCGGCAACGAAAACAGTACAGTTTATTCAGGAACTGACGCGACCACCAATGATAAGGCTGGAATCTTCGATGCCACATGTATAAATGCCGTCGCGCCTTACCGCTGATCAGATTACCGACGCTTGCCGCTTGGGCGCGAGTTAGCCCAATAAGGAGTTTCCTCTTTACCGGCTGCGTTTCGGTTTCTTCGCCGTCACAACCACGGGGCAATATTTCATGCATTCTGAAAACTGTAGAAAAGAACAGGTAAAAGTCAGAGCTTTGCCCCCTTCTTCCCCCTTCTCGACCCCTTTGGCCGTTTCTTCGTATTCTTTATCGCGCGATATAACAAGTTTGTAAGAAAAAATCTTATGTGGCGGTATTGCATGGGCGCCTGCTAACACTTCGGCGTTTGCGTTTTGAGCGAATCAAAGAGAAAGCAATAGCAACCTTGTGAGCCAATAGAAACTGGGAAGGTGAGGAATTCGACAAGGTGCAGGGTTCTTTAACGATGTCCGGACACCGTGTGACGAAAATAGGGTGCTTGGCACAGCACCGCAAACGCGTACAATCGCGAGTCACGCGTAATCTCACGAAAGTGATCGTGTATACACTCGAAAGCAATCGCGTGTCTGCGAAAGTGATTTCGTATATATCGCTGAAAGTGATCGTGTGTCCCCGAAAGTGATTGAAAGCAACAGATGGCATGTTCGGTGCGCGGTGTGCGAGGTATTCCTCACTGATGAGGTGCTGAATGCCGAATGCGAAAACGTCTGCGTACTGAGATTCTGACGCTGAAGGCGACGCAGGAGCGATCATATTGTTTATATGCGTGTGTTTGTGTTTAATGCTACGGTATTTGCACTTTCATGTTGTTTACACGAGCACGCCGGCCATTTTGGAACGTCATATTTTGCAGCATTAATCACTGAAATTTATTAAATGCTTCAGCAATGCTGTCTATTTTTGTAGATTTTGCATTAATGGTGAAGTCTCGTTTTGTCTACAATTTCATATTGAAAAATGTATTCACTATGTGCGTCGTTAAGTCATCACATGTAACTCGCAACTTTTGTCTCACTAATATTGCTAATGTGCTGCCTATTTGGGCACAGTTTTCTTGTCAAATCAGTATTGCCGGCAAAACCTTTATTGTTTCGGTTAGGGCTGAGCTGTAGGTGAAAAGTGTTCTTTAGAAATTTGTTATTTCTGCTTCCTTCTGTGTAGATGCACTGCGTAAAATTTGTGATTGAGGAGTGATGAGAAAATGACAATGTGACGTACGTTCCTTTTGAGAGGGAAACGGTAGCGCACTATCTTATTTGTAGGTAAACGTAGGACCTTAACACGTTTCCTTTTTTTTTTAATCGTAACGAGCAAAGTATTTAGTCACTTTTATTCGGCGACGCACTCAGTTTAATTCCGTCGGTATATTGCTTCAGTCAATCGATTTACGACAAATATTGTTCCTTGACACAAAGTAGAACATTATATGCATGTAGGGAAAAAAGAAAAACAAAAGACACGCGAAACGTCAACAATGACCAATTGCTTAATAGCAGGCATGGATAAACACGGAAGAAGACTTCCACCCACGCGCAGTGCAAAGGAATACGCGACACAGAAAAAAAAAAAAAACAGAACAGCAACACATCAGTTACGTAGCTTTTCTTCGTAAATGTCTTGTTTTTCGATGTCCACCTTTCGTAACGCTTTATCTTTATATGCGTCACGTATATTCTCATATACGGCGCTTGAATAGAAGTCGCTTCTTGTTTTTGTATATCTCTGTGCTGTGAAACAGCCGGTGTATAGTTCGCGCTTCAATGTGTCTCTTTCGGTTTACCTGCTCCCTGCGTTATGCTTATTTATCTGTGTATTCAAAGTGCCGCTAACAACGCTCATAGACATAACGGCCACATATAATTGGAATGGGCAATCGCTGGAGCCAGCGTTCTGACGAGTTCTCGCCGTGCCTTCGACAAGTCAGCCACTGCCTTCCTTATGGCATTTCCTGTTCAACGATATGCTTCATCACTTCAAGCCTCCATATTCCCATTAACTTCTCTCATGCTCGGATACACAGGCCTGGGGAGCCACACAACGACACCATCATGGAACAAAACAGTTTTCATAGTAACAAGGAGAGAAAAACAAGAAGAAACCAGTAAAGTTTTTTTTATGGGTCAAGAGCAACATGTATTAAATATAAAATGCTCAAAAACGAGTTCTTCTAAAGGCAATCGATAAGCGAATTTAGATATATAGCAAAGCAGTGTCATATACCTAATAATAATAATAATAATTGTTGGGTGTTTACTCCCCAAAACAACGATAGGATTATGAGAGTCGCCTTAGTGGAAAGCTCCGGAAATTTTGATCATCCAAGTACACGGGCCTCAAGGTTTCCGCCTCCATCGAAATGCGGCCGCCGCGGCCGGGAGTGTTGTATGCTTAGGGAACGTGTACACACACACACACACACACACACACACACACACACACACACACACACACACACACACACACACACACACACACACACACACACACACACACATATATATATATATATATATATATATATATATATATATATATATATATATATGCGCGCGAGCTTAGATCCCTATTGTGTTCGACTCGGATTTAAGTCATCGAAGTGACTATTTCTGAGAAGAGTCTCAGAAGAATTGTGACTCTTTCTTAGAAGCCGCAGGCGCCTATGGGCGATGCAGATTTTCGAAAAACGATTTGTCACTCACCGCTCTCGCATTCTTTCTTCTCAGATAGGCTCTGCGCAGGGATATTGTTTTTCTTTACTTTCTTTTTGTCACGTCGTACACAGCTGCGTGCCATGTCGGTCGGTACGTGTGCTAGCGGGGCTCGTCCGCGCTGTGGTTGCACCTTTTGCCGTCGCGGAGTGTGTATGTGTACGTGTGCGTGTCTGGGCGAAACAATGCATTCGACAGACTGACTCATTGCTGCTGCCCGCACATGCCTCGCGCGCTGCGTTTTGCCGGCGTCGGCAACAGCGAGCACGTGGTTTGGATTTTAGCCTTGTCGCGTGCTAAAATCCAAACCACGTGCTCGTGACTAAAATCCAAAACACGTGATTTATTTCAGGGGAAGGGGGGTTACGAGAACGAAAATCTGGGCGAGTTTGTAAGAATTCAACATAGAGCAGATAGCGCAAAAAATTACGGGGACACAAGAAAGCAACATAAACACGAGACGAGCGCTAACTTCAAACTGAAATTTATTCTCAGAATCCACGCCTATTTATAAACCAGCAGAGATCAAAACAGCACATCGTCGCCAGAACGTACATCGTAATCCACAATGAATAGTATGACAACATCTTGATCTGCTCTTACAACAAAAATGATACAAGCAAAATATAACGCAGCCAAGATAAGCTAAAAATTGAACGCGAGCGATTGAAGTACGCGTGCTCAAACTAGAGACTTTTATCGCGCGGAAAGCGTAGGTGCCATGGGTTAGCTGTAAGGAACGCTAACTCACAAGGGGTAGGCTCAAGGAAGGCTGGCTGACACAATCGAGATCGTTCTTTTGAATCAAAAACGCTTCCACGATCTCTCTGGACACCTTATTACGGTTTCGGTACACCACTGTAGTGTCAGTTAAAAGCGGCTGACAGCCGCACTGCCGACAATGCATCGCGAGATGCGAGTATGGTGAACCTTTGAGAGAGCTGAAATGCTCCCTGAGCCTAATGTTCAAACGCCTGCCCGTCTGGCCAATGTATTTACGTTCGCATGAAAGAGGAATGCAATAACCAACATTGCAGGTGCAAGAAACAAAACGCATACCGTGCCTAATGGTACAACTAGCCTTTTTGGGGTCCTTCTTACCGCACATGCGCCTCTTCAATCTTGGACAAATGGCACCCACCTTGTTTTTAGCGGGGAAACCAATGTCAACATTATGACGCGGCACCACCTTTTTCACGCGATGAGATAGCCCCATGGATGTACGGTATGACCGCGAAATGTTTTTTGCCTAACGTACGTGCCTTTGGTGCACGTGCTGCTCCTGCTTTTACGGCCTTTAAACATTTGAAGCTGGCAGCAGTAATGACGGCTTCTGGGTATACCCAGCTTTCCGAAGCTTGCTAACCTGCCCATTCACACTCTGTGCTATCAAATGTTCACAGGATTTCTTCAATGCTGAGTGTATGCAAGAAAAAGCGATACCTTGCTTGATAAGCTTCAAATGGGCGGAATTAAAGCTGAGAAGGGCTTTCGCAGAACGAGGCATGTATTGCCAGCATACATGCGACCCCCCCAACGTTATGCGCAAGTCTAGGAACTGAATTACATTGTCTTTTTGGTGTCTCAACCGAGAAACACAAACCTTGGCCATGCTCGTAGAACACCTTAAGGGCCTCAACTACCTTGTGGGCGAAATTTGGCGCTTGAACGAAAATGAGGTAGTCATCCACGTACCTCATGATTTTATGGGTCACGCCACAAAGCTGGCTGTTAATGGCTCTGTCCACCTTAGCCAAAAATATTTGACTCAGGATCGGCGCCACACGAGGCCATATACACACGCCGGACCGTTGTGCGTGCACACCGCCTTCCCAGGAAATCATCGTGGAGCGGGGATAAAATGTTGACAACCTTCAGCCGAGACACCACATCTGGTCATAAAGGCGACCTCGTCATTTTCTGCACAAATACAATCTCTTACACTCTGCATGAGGGCGTCCTGGGGCATTTTCATTTTCAGTTTTCAATTTCAGTTTGAAGTTAGCGCTCGTCTCGTGTTTATGTTGCTTTCTTGTGTCCCCGTAATTTTTGCGCTACCTGCTCTATGAGGAAGGGGGGTGCTCAACCACCATTTATGTATGTTCGTGCGTGTGTTTGCGTGTGCGTGTATTAAACACAGATTTGAAAAATATTTCGTGGGGAGGGGGGGTGAGAGGGTTTTTCACCCCCTCCCTCTCTT
Organism: Rhipicephalus sanguineus; assembly: GCF_013339695.2. NCBI lineage: Eukaryota > Metazoa > Arthropoda > Arachnida > Ixodida > Ixodidae > Rhipicephalus > Rhipicephalus sanguineus. Next base: position 136,145,813 of record NC_051178.1, read on the forward strand.
TACTTCGATAAGGAGAGGGGGAGAAGAAAAACGGAAAGACAGGGAGGTTAGCCAGTTCTCAGACCGGCTGGCTACCCTGTGCTGGGGAAAGGGGAAGGGGGAGTGAAAGATGATAGAAAAGGGATGTTACAAAAAGAAAAAAAAAAAGAACAATAGTACGATAAACGACACTGCTTAAAGTCTGTCTATGAGATTAGTTTTGCGCAAAAAGCGCAATAACGCTTTCAAAGCTTTCCGTGCCGAGGATGGTTTCGGCCAGTGTCCTAAGATCTTTTCCTCCGACAGTGGACGATTGTCAAGTCTATTTAACGCTGCGGATGGCGGCAAGCATGCGATAAGCCTGACATAGGTTGCACTCGTTATAGGTCCACGACCCGTACCACCTAGGGATGGTAAAATCAATGAACGATTAATCAGTTAATCGATTAAAGGTACCCCGCAAAAAGATTAATCGTCATCAATGTCCGCCTTTCCATTAATCGAATTAATCGATTAAAACTGTTCGATTAATCGATTACGGCATCCCCCGCCCCACCCCCAACTCCGCCCCTTGGCCGGAGCGCATGTTTGCGAGGCGAGCGATGTCGAGACGCAGAAGTCAAGTACATCTCCTCTTTTTCACTGCAGCGAATATTTGTACGCTAGTAGAACGAGCCCGGAGCCGGCGGTGGCCCTACCCCATAGAGACAGAAATGAACTCGCACTGATCTGTGGCGCCTACGGCGTCCACCTCCAAGCCCTCCCCAAGGCTTCAAGCCCGGAAGGAGGTGCCCCCCCCCCCCCCCCCCCGACGAGGCAAAAGTACACTCTTGACCACTTCTCTCCGGCTCACTGCCTTCACTGCCTTCACCTCCACTCGCCCTCCTTTCTTTTATCGTGTGCTGGTTAACCGTCGGCAAAGTACGAGTGGGGCTTGAGTGCTATATTGCGTTATTATTACGTTTTCGTGTGCACACTGTTTCCTTTGTCATTTCATAATGGCGAGTAACCGCAAGGTGAGCACGATGTGAACGTTGTTCACAGAAGATTCGAAAACGAAGACTGCGAAGTGCGATAAATGTGGTAAGAAGTACTCGGAACCGGCGACGGAAACTCTTAGGTTATCACCTGCTACACGACCACTTTATTAACGTGCCAGAGTCATCCTCCAAAGAAAGGTGGTCGTGACGGAAACGACACTGTTGAAGATCCCGTTCCTGAATGCACGAATCCATCTATTCAGCTAAGCGCCAACAGCCATCCACCTTTGTGCACCATGGCACCTTGTCTTGAAAATAAAGTCGCTTTTCAATTATGTAGGACATTTTCATGTTTCAAAAGGATGGATTGTTGGTAATTCATATTCATTCACAAAGCTGGGTCCTCTGCAAAGGGGCCTCTTCCTCGGTCCCTGCAGTGTGTTCTCAGCGCTATGGCTTCATTGAATGAAACAGCAAGGCGGCGCGTCAACACTCAACAGTGAAGTTTGTTCTTTTCTGTAAATTTCAGACGTGCGGGCGCATCGTCTTGTTGCTTATTTTGTTCGTGTTCGTTTTTGGCGGAGCGCTGTTTCATCGCGTTGCCGCACAAACTCAGCTCTCCTTGCCATTGACAAAGCAGTGGTTGCCCGCGCCTGCAGTGTTTATTTCAACTTTTTGGTATTTTATTTAACACTCAGCTATTACATGTTCTTTTTTTTTCTTTTTGTGTGTAACTGCACTATACAGTGGTCCAAGAAGTGCCACATTGTAATATTCGTCGTTTATTTATTGACTGGTTGCTGTTGCCTTTATATTTTACTCCTTAGCCGCGATATCGGAGGTCATGCTTAAAGGGGCACTAAAGAGAAAAAATGAATCGGTCTAGATCGATAAATTCTGCTCTGAGAACTCTAATGTCGTTAATTTCGCCATCATACGTTTATTAATAGAGGAGAAAATCAAGTTCAAAGTTTCATTTTTAAATTTTGCGCCGAAATCGCCCTGCGTGACGCCACAGATTTCAAAGTGTATTTATCGTATCTTGGTGCCATTGGCTCAACAATATTACCCTAAACCTGGTATGTTAAGTCTATGGCCCCCTCAGAGGACAATGCACTTCATTTTTACCGATTACGAACTACGCAGTCCCTAGTAGGCGCCGTCAAAACATGTGACGTCACGGCGAATGGTGCGGAAACTTCAAGGTGTCGTCGCCACCCCCATTTTCTTCTTGCGCTTTTTCTCGCTTACTTAGCTTCTACTCGCAGCAAGCGTGGTGTTTTTGGTATCGTGAAAGAGTGCTATACTAATGTGAGAAAAATCGTTTTGCTCTTTAGTGTCCCTTTAAAGCGTCTCGATACCAGCGAGGGACACTGGCCGCGCTGGCGTGTTAGCGTGCGCCGGCTCATCGGAGTATAGTGCGGCTTCCACATGCACAAACGGGATTTCTCCGCCGCCGACTGCTTCGATTGCGAGAGCACCGACTAACTAAACTGCTGCAATACGCGTTGCAGAGAGAACACGATTTCGACGGGCGAATGTCGTGGCTTGGTGGAGCGAGACAGACGCCAGCGGTACGCACGCGTTTGTGGCTCAAGCTACGAACATCTGCGAACAGCTACGGGCACCTGTGTTGCTGAAGCGCAGTGTGGTAGTGTCAAGGAGGTTAACTTGGGTAGTGTATGCATGAGCACAGGCGTCGGTTACCCATTACTAGAAAGCGCACACCGTGCCGGTTCTCTCCTTAATTGACGACGTTTTGAAGAAGTGCATATCGGATACCAATGTTGATTATGAGCTTCTTGATGTCATCTTTACGCGGGATTCACGATTCACTGTGTCCAAATATATGTTCACAACTTCAGCTACCACAACGGTTTAATCGTGATCACGGGCGTTAGTCGTCGCGATGGAGACATGCGACTAGGCGTCAACATGGGTGCATCCACGTCAAACGGTGTTATAGCTGCCAAACACGAATAGACATTGTACAAGCTTTCATATATCACTATACAATGAGCACTACTTCTGTGAAGACACGTTTCACTTTCGTGTTATACCGATTCCTATGACGGAGGGATCAGCCATGTTTTTTCAAGAAACCCGCTAGCAGACGCTGCCTGCGTCGGCGTTGTCTCTCGCGGGCGAGGGCGCGTTCTCGTTCCTCGCGAACTGGTCGTTCAGCGTTCATCGCAGAAAGAGCGTTTCCATAGTCAACGCGCGCCGTTCGCTCTCTCTCGCCACACGGCGAGCGCTCAGGCGGTGGCGCCCTCTCTTGCGCTCAAGCAAATGGACAGGACACGACGATGCACGCCGCGACAGCAGGCGACTATGCACGGCCGACAAGCCGAGACCCTAAGGTGCTTCGCCTCTAACAGACACAAAGAAAGAGAGAAAAAAAACAGAGAGCAAGTCAGAAAGAGAGCGAGTCGCGATTCGAGCCCGCATAACCACGGTCCGAAGACGAGCCTCTTAATCACTCGGCTATCCAGGCACGCTAGCAGAGCATAGCATAGCCGAGTATAGTAGAGTATAACAAAGGGGTAGAAAAGGAAAGTGATGGTGAGGAGGAGATATGTGAGGGTGAGGAGGAGGGAAATGAGAGGGAAGAGAGTAACGCATAGCATATAAAGAATGCGAAAGAGAGAAATAGAGTGAGAGAGAAAGAGATGGAAAGAAAGAGGAAGAGAGCAATAGAGATAGAGAAATAAAGGGATGAAAGAGAAAGAAAGATAGAAAGAGCGAGACCGAGAAGGAAATAGAAATAAACAGAGGCAGAAAAAGAGAGAGGGAGAAGAGAGAAAGAGAAACAAAGAAGGCCGCCCAGCCCTCCACTTTCTTCACGCTTGGCACCACTGGTGATCAGTGGTTTTCACGGGAGAAGCGAAGGCGTGTCCGCGCCAGCTCCTGCTTTTTGCGTCGTTTTGAAGTGATTTTTCTCTGAATGTGCCAGCAATTTTGGTCGCATTTGATCTGCGAAGGTATCAGGACTCTACAGATACTAAAAACCAGCTCCGTTCGCGGAATTTTGCCATTTTTCGATTCGTTTCGTCGCTGCCGCGCCGCCGCCTCGGCCAAGCCTAACAAGCAACGCCCACCGCCGGCGTGGTGCCGGGCCCGGCTCCTTCCCCAGGTACGTACGCCATCGCCCCAGAGCACGAAAGCGTGATCCAAGATGGAATATGCAGTGGAAGGAGAGGATATCACTCCGGGCGAGGTTTCTCAAGATCAGGGGTGGCAGTGCGCCGGCGCCAGAAGAACTGGCGCCAGAAAGGCGAGTGCAAACCCTACCGGGCTGCTGCCGGCCGATGCCCCGCGAGATAAACACGATGGTTCCAAGCTCAAGGCCAAGGTTCTACGTGCCGGGAGGATGCCCCATCTGCCCCGGGAGGACATCAAGGTCGTTATTCGCCCCCGTGGAGGCCTAGATATTGCCAAGGTGGGTGCCGTCGTGGTGGCTGGCGCAATCATCGCCGCCGCTGGCATCAGCAACGATTATCTACACCAAGATACCCTGTGCCCAAACATGCAGCAAAATATTATGGTGGCTAGCACTCCCAAAAGGGAAAATGCCGTCCGACTCGTCTGCGTACGTGAGATCATCGTCGCCGGCAAGACCCACGAGCTGAGTGCCTATGAGACTGCCCCACATTCCACGTGTAAAGGCGTGATCCGAGGTATACACACAAAGACGGACCAAATGTGATCGATGCCAAGATTGTAAATGAAAAAAAAAAACCACTTGCTCTCGCCGCCAAGCGAATTTCCCAGACCGGCACCGTCATTGTCGCTTTCGATGGGCACAAAGTACCAAAATTCGTCAAATACGGCCCACTTCTGGTGCGGTGTGCACTCTACCGCAAGCCGGTCGACGTGTGCTACGCGTACGGTCGCCTCGGACACCGCGCCGACGTTTGTCCCTCCCCGGGCGACGTCATCTGCCGTGGATGTGGCGCAACAAGCCCAGACGAGCAACATCAGTGTACACCCAGGTGCAGGCTTTGCGGCGGCCAGCACCTTACGGCAAGAGAAGACTGTTCCCAAAGATTCAAAATTCCATACGTCGTGCGACGCAGACGAGGCGAGCGTGCTCGTGCGGCTCGTAGCAAGTCCCTGGCAGCATCGCCACCACCTGAACTGGCCTTCGAAGGCAACCTCGAGTTCCCGGCCATGACTTCAGGGACGGAGGCCGATTCACAGTGCCGTTCCGGCTTTAGAGACCACTTTAGATCTCGAGGAAGTTCCAGGTCCCGAGGGCGTTCCAGGTCTAGAGGGCGCTCTAAATCCCGGGCTGAGGCCCGGTCACGGTCAAGGGCCCGCTCCAAGACTGGCTCCTCCACCGCTAGCCGCCAACACAAGCCGGCACTTTCCTGGGCCAACAAGGTGCGGATCGACAACGGCGAACCAGCGGAAGGTACTGCTTCCTCCTCCCAACAATCGGCTCTCTCGGGTTACGCACAGCAGTTTGAAAGACTTCGCAAGGAAAACGCGCAGGTTAAAGAAGAAATGAAAAAGATGGCAAGCGAAATCGCGGAAATCAAGAAATTCACGCTAGGACAGGCTTCCGATTCTTCCCCGGCACCGATAGCCATGCAGGTGCCGGAGGCCTCTACGGGCGTCTCTGGCGCCTCTAAGCGCCGTGCGATAGAAAGTAAGCAGTATGACGCGATGGGCAAAACGTTGGCCGTAATGGAAGAGGTCCTCGCCGCGATGCAGAGCACCTTAAGTCAAATACAGAATGCGCTTAGTGATCCACAAATAGGGCTTGTTGCAATTAACGAACGTATCGAAAGACTCGAGAGTGCGAGTAGGACAGCTCCCTCTTCCGCGACCGGACCAACTCCCGATATGAGGCTACCAAGAAATCCTCCGAGCTACATTATCGCACCTCCCACCGCTGGTGCCATATTACGCGCAGCCCAAGGCGGCCAAGCGCCAGATCAGCCTCATAATGGATAGTCGCACCGAGCACTTCAAGATATGGCAATGGAACTGTAGGGGGTTTTGAAATAAGAGACCCCCTCTTACAGCAGTATCTCAGGTCATTCACGAACAAACCACACGTCATTGCACTTCAGGAAGCGGGCGCCATCCCCAGCGCGGGACTCCTTCGCTATCAAGCAGTCTTCGGGCCCCGCGGGGGTCGGCGTTTCGATCTTTGTAGATAAAAAGCTTACACACCTACCTCGCGATCTCGGGCCGTTGAACGATGGTACAGAGTACGTCATGGTTGAGATTCTTCTCGATCCACCACGTCGAGGCCTGCGCAGGAACAGTCTTTACGTCCTGAACGTCTATAGCAGTCCACGCAGCCCTGCAGCCCGTTTGAAGTCTCCTCAAGAAGGCCGTTGATTTGGCTGGCACACGGCCGCTGATTGTTGTCGGCGACTTTAATGCCCCATATGCGCTTTGGGGATATGCACACGACACTCGCAAAGGCCGGGACCTCTGGCAGAGCGCCACCGAGGTCGACCTCACCCTCATTACTGACAACGACTTCCCAACTAGGATTGGTAATTCAGTGTGTAAGGATACCACCCCAGACCTGACGTTTGTCAAAAATCACACCATCTCCCGCTAAAGGGAACCATGAGGCGATGCGAAGCAGCGTTTCGGCATGTCGAGCCCGCGTTTCAGAGGGGAGAGGGTAAATGTGGAGAGGGGAAATTGAGAGGAGGAGGGGAGAGAGGATTGGGGAAAGGAAATGTAGAGGGAAATGGGAAAGGAGGTGTGGGGAGAGGGTTTGCGTAGTAAGGGTGGTCACGCCGCACATCACCACCACCGGATTGAACTCCGCCATAAGATGCTTCACATCTAAAAACGTAACCGGAGCCGAGTGGGAAAACACTGCCTTCGACTTTGGCAGTGATCATTACGTTTTGGGGACCAAGATACGAATAGCCAGGAGTAGATCCAGAGAATTCACGGTGACAGACTGGGATGTGTTCTGCAAACTCAGGGCTAACAAGGATCTCAACTGTGCCCCCGACTGAAAATTGGTGCAAGAGCATCAAGGAAGACGCCGCATCCGCTACCAAGAAAATCGTAACGGACCTGGACGTAGTTAAATGGACAGTAGGCTCGCCCACCTCATTGAGGCCAAGCAATCGCTGCTTCAACGATGGAAGAGCCAGAGGCTCAACAGAAGGTTACGCAAGAAAATCGCCCAGGTCAACAAGGCGATCGAGGAACATTGCCGCACCCTATGTAGACAACAGTGGGACGAGGTGTGCGAGTCTGTCGAAAACCAACTTCGGAATGCCAAGTCTTGGGGTCTTCTCAAACACCTTTTGGACGAGAACAGCACGAGGTCCAGTCAGAGACGTTCCTTGACCCGATCCCTGCACGACGCAACTGAGTCATGTACAGATGAGCAAGTCTTGAACGAGCTGATTCGAAAATATCTTCCAGTCGCTGAATGTGAGGACGAAGCCGATTACCCTGACTATGCGGGTCCGGAAGCCCCTGAGCTCGACCGTGACTTTACCGAGGCTGAAATCAGGCAAGTCGTTTTCGCCCTCAACGCTAAATCTACTCCCGTCCCGGACGGCATCACAAATAAGATACTCAAGAATCTCGATGGCAGGCCGATCGAGTACCTGACGGAACGATCGAATCAATGAAGTTTGGCGCAGCGGACGCGTCCCACCCCAGTGGAAAACGGCCTGCACGGTCCTCATTCCCAAACCAGGCAAGACTCCCAGTATTGACAACCTCAAACCAATATCACTCCTGATCTCCTGAAGTTGGGAATTCACAACACCCTTGAAGAGATTACCGAGGCTCAGGAAAGAGACCAACTACAAAGGCTCTCCGATACACAAGCCGGCAGAAAAATACTCGAAGAAATTGGGTTCAACTCCATCGCTCACAAGTCGCGAGCTACGCCCAGATCCCCGTGGAAATCAGAAACAATATTTACGTCGCCCCCATCCCACGCAACGTCTACCCGGTCCACAACGCCGGGAGACGCAAGGCCCGAGCTGCCGCAATCCTGGGAAGCTTGCTCCGAGACGGCACCGATGCCAGTTTCGTCGATGCAGCAGAATGTGTGGAACAAGATGCCTTCTCGGCCGTAGTAGTCAATGCGCAGTGTCAGGTGGTCAACTGTGCAGCGGTGCGAACCTCCAATCCCGAAGAGGCCGAGCAAGTTGCGATTGCGCTCGCCATGCTCGATGATCGCAGAGAGACTGTGTATAGTGATTCAAAAGCAGCAGTTGGGGCCTTCCAGATAGGGTGCATCTCCCGTTTAGCGCTCCGTGTACTACAAACCACCCAGCACCTTTCCTCTCACTCTTTACACTGGTTCCCCGCGCACATTGGGGAGGCACAGGGAATTCCCGCGAAACCCAACGAGGCCGCGAACGAAGCCGCGCGAGGATTGACGGACCGCGCCGCTTCCAATGCCGTCCCTCACCCAGGCCACAGGGACGCGCCGTACTTGTATAACGAAATCACTAAATTCTTTTACCTGGCACGAAGGGTTTACCCTCCTCCGCACCCTAACCTCAACAGACCCCAAGCAGTCTGCGTATCTTCACGTCAGTGAAGCAGTCAGGATACGCAGACTTCAAGCAGTCTGCGTATCCCAGTCCTGCGTATCTTCACGAGACATACCCGGACGTCATCCCGAACGGACTATGCTCGGCATGCGACGAGACAGCCACATTGGAGCATATCCTCGGCATGTGCCAAGCCATGGACTCAAGATTCACCTTGGAGGAGGGGGAGACGCTTCTACGCAGCCCCGCTCACAATGGTCAGCTCATGGCTGTCCAGCGGGCCCGCGAGGTGGCCGGCAGGCTCGGCTTTCCGGTCCCTACGTGGGACAGAAGCCGGGTGCGCGACCCAGTCGCGTTCTGCAGGACCCTTCCTTCCTTGGCACCACCGGTGCAAAGCTGATTTTTTGTCTGCTTTGAGCCAAGCGTTGCGAAATGGGTCGACGTCTTTGTGCCCTTTGAGCAGTTGTGCGCATATCGTGGGCTTACTAGGCACGTCGACTATACTATATATAGAACCCAAAGGTTAGCTTATGGTCCGAAGTAACGTCGTCACTCACGTTAGAGCACATCATCTAAACGAACTGTGCACGCTGCGGTGCGTGAACCTCGTGTATGTATTCGCCATCCCTGAGTTGACATAGAATATGAATCACGTATGACGCATACCCGCATTCCAAGGGCTTTGGTAAGTGGGGTATGTGCCACACGTGACTGAAGGAAAGGATTTCATTTCGCTCTACCAAAATTTACGGCTTGTTTCGGGTGGTCATCCCAGCTCATAGGGTTTCAGTACTACCGCGTTCTGTGGCTTATCTTAAGTCTTATACGTCATCTTCTAAAGAAAAGTGAAGAAAAACTGAAGTATAGCGGGAGCCTCGGCAAAATGTGTAAGCAGTTCTCTTTTTGGACGGCCGATATATTTTTGACGTACGTGACAGCCATGTCACGTTATTCATGTCATTACCTGTTAATGTTAATCGTTAGATAGATAGATAGATAGATAGATAGATAGATAGATAGATAGATAGATAGATAGATATATAGATAGATAGATAGATAGATAGATAGATAGATAGATAGATAGATAGATAGATAGATAGATAGATAGATAGATAGATAGATAGATAGATAGATAGATAGATAGATAGATAGATAGATAGATAGATAGATAGATAGATAGATAGATAGATTGTCTACAAGTGCTGCATAATGCTGGCAGTCCGCTTTTCTAACATTGCAATAAATTTTATTTGTGCACTACAGCGACTAAAAGTTCCTAGCGTTGCTCGACCCGCAAGAATGCGTGAACGAACGCTGGGCGTCAGCGCGTAGGAGTAGTTGACGTCGGCGCTCGAACACGAATACCGATGTTGCGTTGGACTATAATCTACTCTTCAGGCGTCACAGTGCAATCGACGTTCCTGGCAAGCACACGCCATGCACACTTGTCTACTCGATTTACGCTAAGACGTCGATCTGCCTTGGAACCTTTGGCTCGATCTAATTCCAATATTTCTTTTACGCTTATATTTTGCTGCTAATATTGTATGTGTTTATTTCTGTTTGATTTTATTTATTTATTTCTGGTTTTGTTCCATTCTGTTTATCTTTTATTCGCCATATTTAATACGGCGCTAATATTGTATAACACGTTACGTTTAATACGTCTGTTCATTACTATTATTTTCTGCTTCGGTTTTGTGTCATTCTGTTTAAATATTATTCCAAATTTTCTAGCGCTATTTTTGTGTAATACTGCACGTCTCTTCGTGTGTGTGTGTGTGTGTGTGTGTGTGTGTGTGTGTGTGTGTGTGTGTGTGTGTGTGTGTGTGTGTGTGTGTGTGTGTGTGTGTGTGTGTGTGTGTGTGTGTGTGTGTGTGTGTGTGTGTGTGTGTGTGTGTGTGTGTTGTAACCCACTCCCCTCTACAATGCTTCGGCGATTGGGGGCATGCAGATTAAATAAACGAATAAGTAAAAGTCAAACAATGTGGCATTGCCCTCGTTGTTGACTGCTTCGCATGACATCGACTCCCGCAGTGTGTGGAATCTGCCGGAATTTTTTTCTTCCCGCTATCCTTCGAAACTTAATGCTTTAGAAAGAAAAGATAAACCGACTGTAGGAAGCAAAACCCTTATATATAGTTTCGTATACGTATTTAATTCTGCAAAATTTGGCAAGAATCGGTATAGTTAATTTGGAATGAATGTTGCACGTCAGTGTCGATGTGTGAGGAACTTGAGAAGAGTGTATGTATTAAATCGACTATTAAAATGTGGTATTTATTGAAATGAATTTCTGTTTACTGTGTGCTTTGAAATCGCCAGTGCGATTGAATTATTTTGTTTGTCTCTTTCTTCCTTACAACATACACACGCGCACATATCTGAAACACGTACGCTCATATACGCACGCACAAACATAAAGATTTGCACACAATGCTCATAAACAGACGCACATACAACGATAAACGCGCATGCACATACGCACAAACATACTAACGCATTCACTCGCAGACGCATGCACATAAAACACGCACGACAAGGTAGCTGAAAACGTATTGATGAAAGGCATGCGGCAAACTGTAACAAAACAGCAGACGAACGTATACCAGGGGGAACCAGGCGTCAGCGCTTTCGAGTGTTGGCGAATACTTTTTCAAAGGTGGCTGTATGCATAGGCGTGCGCAGGGTTACTCATCGGGGGGGGCAGGTTCATCGCAGTGCCGCCCCCCTTCCGCACGCCTATGGCTATATAAATTGAACCAGTTCCTGCTTATATATATATATATATATATATATATATATATATATATATGTAGTTTTCATTTAAGTTTACGCTTACTTTACTTTCTGATTCCCAACTAGCGCATTTCGTGCTTGACCGACGTCAATAAGTTTTCTACGTTGACTCGCCTCACGTAGCCAACAGAAGCGACACCGCGCCCGGCACGGTGGTCTAGTGGTTATGGCGCTCGGCTGCTGACCCGAAGGTCGCGGGATCGAATCCCGGCCGCGGCGGCTGCATTTTCGATGGAGGCGAAAATGTTTGAGGCCCGTGTGCTTAGATTTAGGTGCACGTTAAAGAACCCCAGGTGGTCGAAATTTCCGGAGCCCTCCACTACGGCGTCGCTCATAATCATATCGTGGTTTTGGGACGTTAAACCCCAGATATTATTATTAGAAGCGACACCGTGGACGAAAAATTGCGCCAGAAGTGGTGCACCTCAGAACGCGCTTTTAAAGCGATGTTTTCACATGCATAATTTTTACCAATGTTCTTTGCATCCTGACCACTCTCGTCGTGTATTGGTAGACCCAAATGCCAGAAGGAAGTTTATGATCATTTTATCAATATGATGATGATCAGTTAGGCTATGAAACAGGTGGTATTTACCGAAGAAACAGTAAAGCAGTCAACGAAATTTTGGTCTATACAAAATAATCTTAATGCTAACAATAAATAAAGAAAATCTCGCTTGCTTTGTTGTTGTTTTTCCCAATACGTATGATGCTGCATATTTGTTCTTCTTGCTTCGTTCATGCATGAATGGCTCACACCCGCTATAGCAAACTGGCGAAGAATACAGATTCTTGGTCAAACCAAACCTAAGATAATTAAATGAATGCGATATGTACCATTAATGAGATATATGTTGGATGTATACATGCAAGAAATATGTAAACATATAGGTCTAAGAATTTAACGAGAACTTAGTCGTGATTCAATTAAAATATCTTTAACAGCTCAAGGCTTCCAATTCAGAATATCCAAAATGGAAAGGTTCAATTCAATGCGAGGAAGTGAATATTTTTTTCTTAGTGAAGAGTAAATTATGCTTCCCTCTCTTCTTCTTTTGTAATGCACCTGTTTTTGCACCAGCACGCACGCGTATACATACAGTGTGACCAACGACACAAATCCGTTATCGAAATTACAAAGCTTTTTGTTCGTATGAATCGTTTCCGGCCGCCGCGTCTGATGGTATCGGTAGTCACCAGTGAAATGATTGGCGTTGCCATTGGCGTGACGTTAGCATGAGACAGGAGCGCAGTCATGAATTTTTACAGCGAAAGCTGGCTGCTTGTTTTTTCTAGGCCTTAGCTATAGCTAAGGCCTAGAAACAACCTGCAGGTTCTATATGTTGCTTCTAAGTTGTTGCTAGGTTTAGTTGTATCTAGGTTGCTTCTCAGCGCAGAGAGGTTCGACTTAAAGCAGTCACAAACACGACACGGTTGTCCAAACTCCAGGGACAGAAACTCGCGCTGACACCAAGCTTTCGCACTTCTCATGGATCTACGGGCACGTCGTCGTTGGCGTATAGGCCTTTCATCGCTTCGGGGTCTTCTCGCAGCCGCCGTTGCCTTTCCCGTTCCTTAGTATTCTCTCCTTGTACATACTCGGGGTCTTCGGCTCGCCGCCGTCGCTTCGCAGCCATTTGTTCGATGGACTGTTACCTTCTTCATTTTTAGTGAACCAGTGGTGAATAGTGGGATTTACCCAATTTCTGTGGCACGTACCCGTTTATGAGGATGATAGTTTTCTGGATCGACACACAAGGAACGATTTGCTAAACAGTTTCGCCGTTGAAACGAAGGCAGCCATGCGCGGGTCGCGGGCCGCGTGCTTGAGACCCCTGGCATAGTGGGTGCTTCCCTATTTCACAAAAAAATATGATTTATGGCGTATTGGCTACCTTGCAAGTGTACTTGTATTAGTTGCCCCAAGAGAGTTTACAAGGATCGATAGGAAGGCCGCTCTTCCAGCTTTCGCTGTGACTGTGCTGTGTGTTCGACGCAGGCCTGGCAAATTTTTTCGGGAGGGGAAGGGGGAGCAACCACCTTTTATGTAGGTTCGTGCGTGTGCTTGGTGTTTGTGAGTGTATATATGCACATGCAAAATTGAAAAAATTCGGGGCAAGGGGCCTAACCCCTCCACCCCCCCTCCCGCCCCATGTGGAGACAGTCAGGAGTAGAAGAGGATGAAAAAAAAAAAAAGAATTGTGTGATTTCACATACCAATACCCCAACATGATTATAAGGCAAGCCGCACTCGGGACACCCAGAATTTAATAAACGCGCGTCTAAATCAAAGTACATGGGTGTATATGCATCTCGAAATGCGGCCGAAATTCGGTGCGACGGTTGTTCAATTGCGCTACGAAGTTATTACAGTTGACTGCGTACAATAACATAATTTCTGAACACCTCACTGAAGCTTTCGCGCGACGATGATTGCCAATATATGTGTACTTGAACAGCATGGTTCAAGTACATGCGCTTCCCATATATGCAGTGCAGTCATGATGACAGAAGACAGAGAGGAACAAAAACGCAGGGAACGGGACAAAAAAAAACGATAGAATTGCGTTTTGTTTTGTCAGCTTCTCATGGTGCCGCATGTCTATCGGTGTATTGTTCTTTTTTTTTCGGCGTGAATCTTCACCAACTATATATTAAATTCAGGCGCTTTTGTAACGTATGTTGTGCTTTATATATTAAAACAAGTCAGATATTTTCAAGCAATTGCCCTTGAAAGTGCGAAACGTTGTGCTCAGGTGGATTGATCTGAAAATCTGGACATTAATTACTCGAGAGATTACAGCACAAAGTACGCGATTAAAAAAAGATAGCTGACTAAAATGTTCGATTACTCACGTTGGGTTACGTGTTGAAATCGTAATGGTCGGGCAGCGGCGAAGTCTCGTCTGATTAAGCCAAAATCTTAAAACTATCTCCACTGGTACGAAATATCTGTAGCCAGGGGTCTCGCGTACGGCGTATTTTGCGGCAGCCACCAGATGGCAATAGTTGTCATGCGGCTTCGTTGGCTTTGCCACGCGGCGCTATCTGTGAGCTTCGGGCACGCTTCGGGAGCGCGGCATTATGTCGCTTTTCTCGCCGCCGCCATTGATCCTTCGTACCGCCGTTCATTTTGACGACTGCCTATAGCACAACCACTTGCGACTGTGCTGTAGGCAGATATGTGGCAGGATTAAATGGGTTTTTCCATACGTGGATCGAAAATTGAACAAAATTTTCACACTTCCGTGGAAGGACCGCAACCCATTAAAACCGCGGAAAAAGATGTGCGGCCCTTACGCGAGTGTGTACGGTACTTAAAGAATGGTTGACCCCCCCCCCCCCCCCCCCCCAAAAAAAAAAACAAATTCTGGCTACGCACCCCTGTTAGAAATACTCTAATTGTGCTTCTGTCAACGGTGTCTTTAAGGTCTTCCTTTAACATTTCCGAGCGTCAACGCATATTTTAACCCATGTTTTTAATGACGTTCGTAGTCTGAAAAAGATTTCTGCTTAGTTGATACAACGTCAATGGTGAATCTGTATGGCTAATGGAACTTCCATTTTGTAGTGAACGTAATGCATGTTTGCATGTTTAAGTCGAAGAAATGTTTTTATTTGTTCGACTTGAACAGGCCTGCATACAGGCCTGTTCAAGTCGAACTCCGCATACTGGCGTACATGCACATTTCCATGTAAACATGCTAATCGCTACATTGCCATTGGCGATGGTTGAACAGATAGCCTACAACACGAGCATATAGAATAACTTAATTTACAATTATCAGCGTTTTAAAAATATCGCCTCTGGTATACGCCTATACAGGACAAACCTAATTATTGAACTGGATTACCTGACGATAATGACGCTATGTAGTTGCACTGAAGATTGAAATGCACAATTGAACAATAATCCGAGCATCACTAACACACTGCTAATCTTATTATACACGTATGAAATGACGCCAGTGATTTCGCAGTGCGAATCTACTTACACTGAATTCTGAGCCCCCCCCCCCCCTATTTTTTTTTTAATGTGATAAAAAAGGTTCTCAGAGCAACAGTAAAAACGCACGGTTCTTCGTTTATTTGTTTTGTGCAGAAAACCGTCTTTCTGCGCGTTGGAGCTCAGTAATTTTTCGTACATTAATACATTGTCGCAAACTTTGCGAACGCATATCTTGAAACTGGTGTCATACTCAGAATTCCTTTCAAGTTGATGATACACGTAAACTTTCGAATTAGTTGGCAAGCATTCGTAAATTACATTTTATGCCGCATTGAGTAGCTAGTAAAGGGTAGTAAAAGTATAGCGAAACTTTGTTGCGCACGTTCCAAGCATTATTTCTTCTCCAGCTTTAACGACAGAGATTTCTTTCTTTCTTTCTTTCTTTCTTTCTTTCTTTCTTTCTTTCTTTCTTTCTTTCTTTCTTTCTTTCTTTCTTTCTTTCTTTCTTTCTTTCTTCTTTCTTCGTACTCAGAAAAATCTCACAGCATTTCTTACAGATGTCCTCAACTCCTTGACCAACAACAGACGGGACGACGAGCAACAGACAGGAGCAGTAACGGCGAATATCCAACAAAATTCGCCCGTCGTTTTATGACGGTGACAGTTACAAGCGCATTGTGATCATTTTTGACGCCCTTTTCAACTCCCCTGCGTTCTCGGGCGCCATTTTCTGACGTGAAAGTAGTTTGCTGACGTGAAACCAACTTCATGGCTCCACCACAACATTTTTTCCCCCTGTACCATTCAGACATACCGTTAACGTTTCGGCTGCCGTAATGGACAAACTCTCACAACAATGCGTTTTGCTTTCATGCGCTCTGTTCTTTTTCTGAACAGGAAGTCGCGCAAGGCGCCGATAATACAAAAATGGCAGTATAAAGAATACGATTCGCGCGTTCGAGCTTCGCTGTGCCAGCGTCAAAACAAGAATAAATCTGTATTCGCTATTTATACGCCCCTTATACGTATGCCGCACATGTGGCGTCCGTGGCATTGCGCATTGCTGCAGCTTGGTGGTTCTATACCAAACGATCCTGCATGGTGTCCTCCGGATAGGAACAGCGATGTCTCCAGTGTTCGTATTCGCTGTAATTTCCGGAGCACAACCCGCACTAAGTATCTATAGTCGGTTTCTGTCAGTATCACTTAAATACAGACATTTTCTTTGCTGGCTATAGAGTACGCGCCTGTTATGCGTACACTCTGTGGAGCAAAGCCTGCGTTGGGCTGATATGGGAGTCGACATCTAATCACGGCGCAACCACTGGTAATGCCCCAAGCTATATAGAATATATAGGCCCATTCCGCGACACGCAAGCGCTGAGCAAAGTTGTGTCGTGATCGTACTGCAGTACGTGACTTACTGGTGGTGCCACCTGCCCTTTTGATACGTCATTTATGTAAATAAAGGTAGTCTTCGTTTTGGTCTCGAACTGGCTGGTCGCTTCTTATCTCGCTTCCGGCTCGCGCCTCGTTAAGCCTACACGTCATCGTACCCCACGTCCCGACAAGTTGCATTCTATTAATTCCATGGAACTACGCTCACCGATACAGGTATAAAAAATGAGTGCCACTGTGACCACAACAACGTCGATTTTTGAATACCCAAATCATACATAGCCCGCGCAGCGTACTATGTATTCGACATTTAAGCGTGTATGCCCTGCGTACTACAGTCCGGAAAATGCGGAATATTTTGCCAGCGGCGAGTGTGCATTTAACGAGCACCATTTATGGCTCCATCTATACCGCATAAATCAGCTCACAACAGTTCGCGAACCATGGAACTGCAGCTGTTGTGTATCAGGGAGGAAAAAAAGAAAGACATGTTCAGATTCACTTTCGTCGCTCCTGTTATTTTTCTGGTTTGTTCTGCTGTGCAACCAAACGAGCAAGCTCGATCCCTACCTCGAAGCCACTAACGTCGCATTAGATTTAAAATTGCATACACGTCTCAGTAGGGAGTTTTAGAAGAGCGTATACGCAGAGCTATGCGGTAGCGTTTGTCGCGCTACTGCGCATGCGTCGAACGCTATCCTCTTGCGGGCCCCCGTTGAGTGACGGAAATAGCGGGCGTATACGTATCTTTGCCTACGCTATCCTAAAACTGCCTAATAATTGGGTTGTTTATTCCAACAGCAATGGCACACCGTTCGGCAAATGGCACGTGTTGGAGAGTGCGATCGAACATTAGGCTCTCGCTCGTTTCTTCGATATTAATATCATGAGGATGGGATAGCCGGCTCTAACGTAGCCTACATTCCCGTGGTTTAATAAATAAATAAATAAATAAATAAATAAATAAATAAATAAATAAATAAATAAATAAATAAATAAATAAATAAATAAAAATTAGCGAAACTAGCACTAAGCACTAGGCACTATCCTTGAAACCGCGAAACTGGACGATTCTGAAGACTAATCAGGTTGCTTTTAGGTTGTTTCTAGGCTTTAGCTATAGGTTGTGAGGGTTGTTTCTAGGTTCCTTCTAGGTCGTTGCTAGGTATTAGCTAGGTGATGCTAGCCCCGGCACGGTGGTCTAGTGGTTATGACGACTGCTGACTCGAAGGTCGCGGGATCGAATCCCGGCCGCGGCCGCTGCATTTTCGATGGAGACGAAAATGTTTGAGGCCCGTGTACTTAGATTTAGGTGCACGTTAAAGAACCCTAGGTGGTCGAAATTTCCGGAGCCCTCCACTACGGCGTCCCTCATAATCATATCGTGGTTTTGGTACATTAAAGGGACGGACAACCAATTTTCATGTTGCCCATTTTCTTTAGCGCAACGGAAAGCTTACCGGTGAGAGTGTGTAATCACGGAACGGTAACGTGGAAAACGCCGTGAAACATTTGTAATGACAATTTTTCAATCTGCGGCGAATATGAAGTCGTAAACACAAGTGACAACCCATGCTGCAAACAATGAGAGCGAGAGCGGTTCGTGTTCGAGCGCGGCGGTTTGTTGCGCATGCGTGCACTCCGCGCGCATGCGCCGCGACTCTACATGTTCCACTGGTTACCGCGAAGGCAGCGCCGCTTCTCACCGTGCAACTACTTTTACCTCGTAAGCAGCACAATTTAAAATAGAGCGGGGACAGATAGTAATACACATAGTCTAATTTTCAGGACTTATTATGGCGCGCATGACAGCATGAGACTACGTGATTAAGTACAGCAAAAAGTGATCGACTCCATAATCCAGCTTCAAGGCTCTTCCGCTAGGCTGCGCGACATACCGGATTTTGTTACTTTTAAACACGATTTTAAAATATAAATTCTCCTGACAACGCAAAAAGGATGCTGGAATTTGTCACTATGTTTTACTGTCTTTTCATTTTTACCAGGATCTAATCACACGTTGTGATCAGTCCATTTAAACCCCACATATTATACTAGGTGTTGCTATAGGCTCATTCTACATTGATTCTTATCGCAGAGAGGTTCGAGTTAAACCACGCACAGTCACAGACGCGGCACGGATGTCCAAACTCCAGAGACTGAAACTCGCGCCGAAACCGAGCGTTCGCAACTCTCATAGATCTACGGGCACGTCGTCGTTGGCGTAGGCCTTCCATCGCTTCGGGGTCTTCTCGTAGCCGCCGCTGCCTTTCCCGTTCCCTAGTGTTGGGCGAACTGTTGTCTGAGAGGTCGCACAAATTTCTGCGGCACATACCCGTTTGTTGGGCTAACTGTTCTCTTCTTCATTTTTAGTGGACGAGTGGTGAGTAGTGGGATTTACCCTATTTCTGTGGCACATACCCGTTTATTATATATCCGTTTATACCCGTTTATAGGGTCGCACACATTTTGGATGTATAGCTTCGCTGTTCAAACTTCATCTTCTCAGAATAGTAACTCGTCGTTCTTGTTGTCGTTGTTGTCTCAACATTGAATTTTGTTTACGATGCCCCAACAGCGTTTGTGGCACCAGGAACCATGAGCGTATACCCAAAAAAAACTAATAATGTTTGTGTTTGAAAACATGCGTGGGTGCATGGCGATCTTGAACGACTTCGTCCATTTCAAGCGCTTTTGATCTTAGCATGACGTTGCTCCCATTCTAATTGCGACAGTTAATATTGCTTAATTACCGAATGAGGAAACGCTGCCACAGTACACGAGTTGAATACCGACCAGGGAAACGAACCCGTGTCAGTTGTTGCGCCTCTGAACATAGCGGTTCCATCCACAATGCAAAGCCAGTGACACGACATATAACTGGAGTATAATACAATGTGCGCTATACATCATACGCTGTCTCGTGCGGTGTCGCTTGTATAAGTAAATATGCGCAGGTGTGGCGCGAGCGATCCTCCTTGCGGAATAAAAAAAATGCCCCCACCTCCCCGAAGGGAATCGTGAGGAAATGCGAATGCATTTCTTGCGCCGAGAGTACGCGGCGTAGTAATTTTAATGACGTAAAGCTGGACACATCGACGCGCTCAAGTGTCTCCCTTTTGGGCGCCTCTTTCAACGAACGCTTCCTACGTGCGTTCGTAATCACCTCAGGGATGTTGCCACCGCCTTCAATGCAGCACAAACGCGTTTAGAACGCGCTGTTTTCAGGCTGTGTCAAGGCAGCACAAACGCTACAAACGCGTTTCAAACGCACTGCATTGAGGCGGTGGCGCAGGGAGGAGAGAGAGCGAACGGCGAGAGAAGGAGCGGCGAAGCGCTGCACCTACCCTCTCCTATACTCTCTCCATCACGCGGGAGCTCCGCCGAGCTTCCGCGATGCGAGCGCCCTCACACGCCAGAGCGCGCTCCTCCTCTCCACTCACTCTCCGCTACTCCGCCCGCACCACCTGCTCCGGTTGCTAGGGGCGAGGATAAGCGCGCGCGCCCGCAGCTGTTGCGATGGCAGAGGGAGTGAGAGCGGAGAGGCGCGCGGACAACGCCGGATGCCTCACATAGCCCGACTAAGAAATGCATTCGCATTTAAAACGAAAGAATTCGTTCGTGGAAGTGTCGTTCTCCGGTGATGGAGATGTTTAGCAGCGAGGTGTTATTCGGCAGACATTCTCGAATTTCGCCATGCTGTCATCTCGGATTGACCCTGGGGGCTTCTTCGGTTTGTCCAAAATGCCGCCGTTACATAATCTGGCAATATGAAGGAATTTGCCAATGCTCTGTATAGTGTATACCTATGGGCGTCGTATGCATGCTACCAGCTCACCCGCCATACTTTAATGTCTCCATCATGTGGATATTAATTTATTTTCAATTAATATTTAGATCTTACGCCACGTTGGAATGTAAATGACGCTGACCTTAATTTTTTTAAAGGCGAAGCTGCTCTAGCTCGGCGTAAAATGTCCGTCGTGACTCAGCAACTATCATCATCATGAATCGGCACGCACTCTCGACATCCTCTCCTACATCTTCGCCCTCTTCTGCTTCACTACCAGAACACGTGCGCCGGTTTCTCCGGCGTCGCCTGTAATAACATTGACGGGTGAGAGAACGAGTACTGAGAGAAAGAAAGAGAGAGAGAGAGACATAAAGAAATACTTTTTACGGGCCGAGATTCGAACCCGCGTACCCTCGATCCGAAGGCGAGCGTCCTAACCACCAGGCTATCCAAGCACGCTAGCAGGGCATAGCATATCCTTGTATAGTATAGTGTAGCAAGGGGGTGGGAAAGGGAAGCGAGCGTGGGGAGAGGAGATGTGATGGTGAGGAGAGACTAAGGCATAGTATAGAAAATATGAGAAAGGGAGAAATAGATCTAGAGTATGAAAGAGAGAATCAAAGTAAAAGAGAGAAAGAAATGGAGAGATAGAGTGAACAAGGATAAAAAGAAGGAGGATAAGAGAGAAATAGAGAGAGGCAGAAAGGGGTGAATGAGGAAGAAAGATAGAGAGAGCAAGAAAGAGAGAAAATAGAGAGAAATAAATGTAGAAAAAAAGACATACAAAATACAGAGAGAAGAGAGAATAAGAAAGAAATAGAGGAAGAAAGCAAGAGCAAATTTGCAAAACTTAGCAAAACAGCAAAATCCAGGACTACATAGGTGCCCGTCGAGAGGAGGCTCCCCTCCTTTCTGGGCTGTTGCACGGGAGTACAAAAGCTGACGTCACAGCCTCGGCAGTGTATTTTTGGGGGGTCACGCATGTTAACAGCCCAGAGAGGCTTACGGCGGCTATTTGTTATATATATATATATATATATATATATATATATATATATATATATATATATATATATATATATATATATATATATATATTGCAAGATATATCTTGTTGGCACTGACCGACAGTCACCCGGCTCTGCTTACTTCTCACTCAGCTATCCGCCTTTGCATGTAGCTGAGTGAGTAAGCAGTAAGCCCTGGTGGGTTATCTGCCAGATTAAATTTTGTACGAACGTGGCGACGACAGAACACTCGGCTCGACGGCACGGCCGAATTTATGTCACAATTTTGAGGAACAGATAAAAATATTAAATGCGAAGCATTTCATAGCGAACCAAAGGCACTTTGACCGTTTCTATGTATCTATCTAGCCGCCTACGTCTGGGCACTCTTGTGGTCGTCGTCTTAACTTCGTATATACCATAATTGGCACAGGAGGATGTGAGTGTATGACGAACACGATTCACACAGGTCGCGACGTGAATAACATGAACTGCCTGCCGCGTACGTCATAAAACCCTTTCCACCTGTCACGCGTGGCACAGAGCACTGCACGGACCGTGACTCTCGGCCCGGGCCCGTTACTCCTTCAAGTTTACCCGCCCGAACACGGCCCGGTGACTCAAAACGAGACCCGGGCTCGGCCCGACCGCAGATCGGGCCCGACAGGGGCCCGAGCCAATAATATAGGTGGCGTTGCCCTAACATAGAATCGACAGCAAGGCGTTTTAAGTGCCAAATATCTACGCTTTGTTGGCGCATGATTCTCTATTGTACTTTAACCTACGGTAATTTCATGTAAAAAGGGGCTCACGGTGGAAACAGTTGAGTGGGCATACTAGGTACCAGGAACGTTTGCTCGGCAGTGGTATACTGCACCTATTTATTCAGCAAATGCAATGGGGGTCATCAATGGCATTTTGTAGCAGATATTGTAGCAAGGAAAGCGATCTGCAGCGCATTTTCAGTGTCGATAGGGAGCGCAATAAAAACAGAGGAGACAGAGAACAGAACGCTCTCTTCACATTGTTTTTATTCCGCTCTCTATTGAAATTTAAAACTTGCTCTAACGACAAAGCCAATCGTGCACCCTTCTGGATATGTAGCACCTGTCTTCAGCATATTAGCACCTTGCCACAGCAAGAGAAATAGAGGAAAAAAGCTAAATTTGTGACCTTTGTTGTAAATACAGTAACCTAGATAAAAATTATAACGAACCGCGTCCACGACGTGTACTTTCAGAAATACGTATAAGCAGCCGAAAAGAAGGAAAAAAATCTATTTGTTATAGCATTCTTGTCATTTATCACACCACTGCTAGTATATACAGTCTATAAGCTTTTCGTGGCAGAGTTTGTAGTTTATTTCTTCATGTGTTATTTTGTGAAAAATCAAATTATCAAGAGATTCCTGCTTTAAGCACGCCATGCGCTGTTGCATCACATATCCGGCCGCGCGGAAGCTTCTTGCGCTGCTTGCGCTAGCCGCAGGGGCGCACAACATCTGCCTTGCGAATCTTGAAGGCGTCTTAACTTTCACTACTGGAACAAATATGGAAATATGGAAATGTGGAATATGGTTCATAATAAGAGCAGAGAATAAAACAACGCGAGGAGATCTAGGACAACAAAGGAACGAAGCTTTTGTCCTATCGTTTTCGTTCCCTTGTTGTCTTTGTTCTCGTCGTGGTGTTTACTCCTCTGCCCTTGCGCAGTTCACCCAAAAAATCGTTTACCGAGGAGCCCAGCTTAAAATTGGATTTCGGGGGGACACACCTATTTTCGTGTGGTTTTCATACCAAACGCGGGTTGGCATGTATTAGTTCATGCTGGTTGTGTCGTTTATAAACGCCTCTCTCATATGCAAACACGTTTTGAAGCAGGGTGACTAATTCGACTTTTTTAGCCTTTATTTTCATACAGAGGTCGCAGAAGTTCTCGTCATAAATGTTCTGCATGATCATGGTGCCATTTCTTTTCGCCATTCTAAAAGCATGGCTCACTAATTTATTTTCAACCTTTCATTTTCTCGACCATCTTGGCATTACCGTCGGCAAAACGGTGGCTTTCTTGGCCAGTCTCTTGACAAACGTGCTCTACACCTTCTCCACCGACCCCGCGAGACCACGATCCATAGTTCAGTATAACGCTAGAGCAAGCGGCGCGCTAGGTTAGCGCGCAAGCACGCTCACATGAGCACCGCGAGCATGAGCACGCCCGCTGCTGCTCAGAACGCGCGCACGAGCGCCTTGCGTAGCGCGAGCAGAAAACGAGAGGGGGAGAGAAAGCACACGCGCGCGTTCAGCGAGACAGAATGCATGCAGCCAGGGGCGTAGCCAGAAATTTTTTTCGGGGGGGGGGGGGGGGGGTTCAACCATACTTTATGTATGTTCGTGCGTGCGTTTGTATGTGTGTGTCTATATACGCAAGCAGAATTGAAAAATTTCGGGGGGGGTTTGAACCCCCCCAACCCCCCCCCCCCTTTGGCTACGCCCCTGCATGCAGCCGCAATGTAAACAAACCTCCGGCGGAGCGCAGTGCGCGACCGCATAACGAGATTTCCGAAAAGGGAGGCGCTTTTCAGAAAGGCGCAGCTGTGCCCCATGGCCCAGGTTTTTTCGTCTATAGCAAGGGGGTGCGAAATGGAAGTGAGGATGAGGAGAGCTGTGAGGGTGTGGAGGAGAGAGTAAAGCATAGCATAGAGAGAAATAGAGAAAAATAAAGGGAAGAAAGAAAGCGAAAAAGAGGGAATTTAAGAAAGAGAGAGCGAGAGAAAGAGATAGAAAGAAAGAGGAAGCGAGAAAGAAAGATAGAAAGAGCGAAAGAGAGAAGGAAATACATAAAGACAGAGGTTAACATAGACAAAGAAGACAGAAAAAACAGAGAGATAAGATAAAAATAAAGAGAAACAAAGATGGCTGCCCTGCTCCGCACTTCCTTCAGGCTTGGCACATCTAGAGTGAAGCTGTCATTCTTTTTTTTTTGTTCTTCCTCGGAAGAAACAAACAGGCTAATTTCAGCACGAGATAAATGCTCAATTGTGAGGTCATTTGAGGCAACCTGCAACTTGAAATTGACGTATTAGCGATTCATACGTAATTAAAAAGTGGACCTATTAAAATTAATCTATAAATAATACTGCTTGTAGGTACACACGACTACCACTAATAAGCAGTTGGTACGATTTTTTAGAACTACAGACTTTGAAATAATGGCCAGTATGCAAATAGTCGTCCACATGTTTAACACATGCACGCAAGTTCACATGCATTTAGACCGCGAGTAGGCATTGGCACAATTTATTCGCACAGTCAACAAGAACACTGGAGGTAACCCCAAAGCAAGCTGTCACCTGTACAATCACAAGTAAGTCAAGAAAGTGTAGCATTGAAGAAACAGCGGTGTAGCAATGGCAGTCTGAAAGTAGCTAAGTAGCACAACAAGGTGTGGCCTAAAGCTCCCAATTGCATACAGCAGGGAGAAAGATTACACCAAGCAGGACTGAAAAAAGAAAAAGCGGTTCCGGCCCTTTAGTATTCACTCCACATAAAAACAGAAATGTGACTTTGGTCTATGTGCAAGATGGATATTCTTGAATTTTTAAAAGCAAAACAACAAAACAAAAGCACACCTACTTGTAAAAGACTGCTAATAAATGTTGCATTGCAAGGTTAATAACAATGTGGGATAGCGATCGATTAATAATGCCACTTCATACTACATGGAAAGAAAAAAAACCTGGTATTGCTTTTTGAACACGGCCCATGTTGGTGAGTATGCTTCTAATGCTTCATCTTGCACTATCAATGTGCATAACAGGATTAACGCACCTGAAATTAAGTTCAGAAACAGTGCTATAAATTTTAACCTTGCAAGAAATGCCATGCAAAACAAATGGCTGCAGAAAGCACATGCTTGCAATTCGCTAGGTTCGGTCGAAGTAGTCAACATGGCCACCAGAGTGGAAGTTCTGATCACTAAGAATTTTAACCAGCTTAAGAGATGTGGCCTCCGGTGTTAGAACCCTACCAGCCTCAACCGAACCTGAAAGGTAAAAAACAATAAAAAAAATCAAACTCATCCATTCACTACATAATCACCATCCTTTTATACATCAACCTAAGTACAAGTGCCTCTCCCAGTTACCCCAACACATGTTAAATTGTAAAAACAGCACCAGAAGACACAGACAAAAAAAAGTGGACAAAACACCGACTCTTATCTGAAGTTTACGCATGGGATTACGCATGGGCGCATGTAGGACATATACGAGGTATATTGTTTTGTACGTAACAGAGAGGCTTATTACAACAGAATCTAAGATAATAATAATTGTTGGGGTTCAATGTCCCAAAATCACGATATGATTACGAGGGACACCACAGTGCAGGGATTTGTAAATTTTTTCCACCTGGGATTCTTTAACATGCGCCTCAATCTAAGTACACAGGACTCAAGCATTTTCGCCTTCATTGAAAATGCGACCGACACGGGCGGGATTCGATCCCGCGAACTTCAGGCAGAGGCGTAGGCAGAATTTTTTTTTTTTGGGGGGGGGGGGGGGGCACCTTCTTGATCTGAAGAGGGGGCCGGGCAGGCAGATGTGGTCGAGTGTCATTTTGCGCTCTGTATGCCATGGCAAAAAAAAAAAAAAATCGGGGGGGGGGGGGGGGAGGGGTGGCACCGGCCCGGTGTGCCCCCACCCCAGGCTACGCCACTGCCTTCAGGTCAGCGTTTCAGCAACATAATATAAGAAAATTGTGAGATGAACGAACAACAAAAATTATATATAGTTGAGAACCTACATCACATGTGTCAGCCGTCCATATGGGGCAAAAAGGTTGAATTCTTTTCCTTACAAATCAATACCCAACAATACACCTAACCGAGCAACATCTTCACAATTTTCTCAGTATATGTCATTTTTGTTGTTCTTTTATGCCATGATTTTCTTGCAGTATTCTTCTGAATTTCGGCAATAAACCTCAGTTGAAGGTCAGAGCTTCGCCTGTCATCCTCTCTTGTCCCTGTTTATTTTCTACGCTGTTGATAAGATTTAACATATATCACCAACTCGCCCAAAGAAATAATATCCTAACACACATTAAAACACTGGGCATGCAAACACGGACGCAATAGATAAGTCAAGACACCACAAACACCACGGCGTTTGCGGTGTCTTGACTTCTCTCTTGTGCCCGTGTTTGCACACCCTGTCTTTTAACATGAATACTTACATTGCATCTAGCTCAGATCTCTGTTATTCTAATCCTAACACCTCCTAGTGCAGCCTTGCTTTATGTCGACCACACCCATCCTACGAACTCAATTTCATTATCTCATCACCCTGTCTAATCATCATTCAACTGTGTTCCCTTTCCCTTAGCACCCATTCTTCTTAACGAAGGAATTACTGCAGGCTTCACAATAAGCATAAATTTTAAGCAAACCTAAGTTGCATGCCGATATCCTTTAGTTAGCACAGATGTCAGTGCACATGAATGCGTTGAAGCACGTTTCCGTGCGTGGATGCATCCTTTCTGTTACCTCTTGCCACTTCAGCAAGCTCCTTTACTCCGTGGTGCAATTCTCGCTGCATTGCCGTGTCTACAGGGCCCGGTGAGTAGTTCAGCACCGTCACTGTAGGATTTTCTGCAGCGATAATCCTCATGTACATTTGTCGAGCAGCTTTCCCTGAAAGCATCGATATAAAAGAATATGTTAAGGAAGACACACACACGAGCATTGCATCTGCTTGCACGGGAGTACTAAGGCAAAGAAACAGGCTGCCCATGTTTCAGCAGTGTTACAAAAATCATTCACTGGTTTTGCAGCACCCGTATTTATTGAAGCCCTTTTACACAGGTGTACATAAGTTTATTTACAGAAATACAAAAGTTTTAATGAAAATCCAGAGAAGTAGGCCGACGACCCAATTGAAACCATACACATAACAAGGCAGCCACGTATATGATACTCAAGGTAAAAATAAACTTTCGGCTGCAATGTTGTAAGCGCACAGATGCATACAAAGATGCAAGATTGCATTAAGAAACATAGGTGTGTATATGCAAGGACAGAAAAATGTGACTTCATCGCTTTTCCACTGCAAAATAACAGACTTCAAGAAAATCGAGAATGCAGAATTTTTTCACGGAGACCATAAAATACACAAAATTAAAGAAACTTAACAATGATCACGTGTTGATAAAATGCAGGTGATACTCCATTGAAGAAGTGTATTTTGCAGATTGATAAGGTTTCAAAATGTGCGATAATATGTTTGAACAACTGTAATTTACAATTAATACATAATTTTGGGATGCAGTATTACACACTCTGTGTCAAGGATGTGGCAGCTATTAGTAGATTCTGCGAAGCACTATTTGAACAGTGAAATGAAGTCAGAATAATTTTTAACAATATTACGCTTTAAGCATTACTGTTAAAAACCATGTAATTAATTTCATAATTTATAACTACTGTAAATAATTTTATTTCGCTATGTGAATTGTCTTCGTATTCATCTTGTGATATTACAGCTAAACAGTACAAATTAAATGTATTCATTATGTTACCAAATCTTATGCTAAGCGTAGTATGGTGAATTCCACATGATAAAAATGCCTTTTCTTACCAGTGCAGTAAATGCCCGCGCCAGCCATTGGCTTGACAGCGGCAAGTGAAGATATGTTGATAATGGTCCTAGAAAGGTTGGAGCTGTTCGGGAACTTTTCAAGAAAGGCCGAAGTCAGCGTCATAACAGACGTTACGTTGAGATGAAAGTAGTCATCGATTTCTTTCTCGTCGGTGAATTGCGTCGCATACTTGCGCACATCACCGATCGTGCCTACGTTGTGAACCAGCAAAATGCCGTCCGCTGCAGAAATCTTGGACCAGGTGTCCGTTATCAGCTTTCGGTAATCGTCAAACGTGGCCGTGGAATGATCCATAACTTGCGCGACGACTTCAACGCCGGGCGCATCTTGGGCGACGAGACGCTTGGTTTCATTGAGATTCTCGGCGTTGCGACCGGTGATGACAAACACGGAATTTTGGGCGACTTCTCGGCTGAAGGCCTGAGCTAGAGCTCTTCCTATTCCGACGCTCGCCCCAGTTATGATAACGTAGTATTTCTTCTTCCAGAATGCGCTCGCTGCGTCACCTGTTGATTCTGCCATCGCAGTAGTTACCGCGAAGATCCGACGGCTTCAGTGAAGAAATGCTGCGCCGCCCAATCAGTTCGTCTTCAATGTCCGAAGCTTTCTCCTTTCAACGTGCAGCGGCGTAGCGACCTCAAGACCTTGAAGTCACTCAAGAAGCACCGCCCAACACCCGACACAACGCTAATCTAACACCCCTAACTTTCATCGGCTCCGTGGTCGGATGGTGTTATCACTTTTAACAGCCGTTTACAACAGCTGAACGACCGGAGAGAAACACTTGCGTTGCCTTCTTCAACTGTGCCCTCAATGGATGTTCTTTTATGTTCTCAATTCTCGCTTCAGGCATTCTCTTTTGAATGGAAGGCACAATCGCCGGCTACCGGACAAGCAAAAAAAGAAGAAAAAAAACCGCGACCATGCACTGTGCCTGGCATGCCGGCCAAAATAACGAAACCAAAAGTACCTGCTGCGAATTAACTAAACATCGCAGAAGATGCAGTGTAGCTGAGCTCGTTATGTACCACGATGACCACAGTCGTGCTCTGTACGTCCTGTGGTTATCTTTCGTCTCGTCCTTCGTGCTGTTCTATTTTGCAAATGTCGCACCAAGTTGCCCAGACAAAGTCTCTGCCATGGACTCTGCTAAAAGAAAAAAGAAGACCTTACTGGAACTCCCGTGATCTTACGTATTATGATGCACTGTCTGCAAATGTCTCAATTTCGCACAACGTAATTCTAAGGCACTCAATATTACATTCCAAGAAAGAAAATAAAGTAATGTGTTGTTTTATGCGAGTTTTGCTAATTAATATTATTCAGATGATAATTGAATATTTATTTACTCCGCTGTCAGCGATGTTCCATTTTTTATCAGAATTAGGAAATTGCTGGCTCAAAATGCATGCGCAATTTGTTTTTGGTCGTGTTCATTTCGTGCAGAGAAAAGTAATACTTATGACGTTGGTCCTAGAACGTGGCATGTTGAGCGACACGTCGATCACGTTAGTGCCTTCACCAATGTGATCAGT
The DNA here is from genome assembly GCF_013339695.2 of Rhipicephalus sanguineus. NCBI lineage: Eukaryota > Metazoa > Arthropoda > Arachnida > Ixodida > Ixodidae > Rhipicephalus > Rhipicephalus sanguineus. The sequence goes on from NC_051178.1 coordinate 136,175,411, forward strand.
TATGGTCATACTTAGCACACTGAGGTCAAGTCAAGACACGTTGACTATGAAGAAGGTTCAATTGATGCTATGCGCAATGCATCTTGCGCTTTCTTTCCGACTCGTCCGAAAAACTGGCAAAAACAAGTTGCGTCCACATATGTGGACGTTGCGCCTGAAGAAGATATACAAGAAGCAAAATAAGTTCAGTACTTGTCCCTCGTAAAATTTCTCCAAATAGCTTGCCCCACATAAAAAAATGCGTTTTTTTTTCGAGATAAAATGTGGGACATATGCAGGGTAAATTTCTTTTTTAGACAATACAATATTTTTGTAAAAATGCTATGACAGTCAGGCCCCTGTCATCTTCGCAGAGGAACTCAACGCCGAGGCGGAAAAATTTTACCGCACCGAAAGTTACATTCATATGAGTAATTAACGAAAATTAGTTAATCAACTTTTTAATTATTGTCTTGATTAAGGGCGGTTCTTTATATCGAAAAGTTGTGGAACGTGACAATTTATGACATGCCTATTTCTTTTAAATGGCGAAAAACGCACGTAATTTGAGATACTAACCACTGAAATTCAAGTTTAGGCGAAACCGAAACTGAGCGCACCGGGCGCGCAGGAAACCGTCATCCCGGTTAGATCAGACCAACGTTACTAGATGGAGGTGGATCAGACCCGAAGATGCACGCGACAATTTTTGAATAGGGGTGACGACGCCACCTTCATTTTTGCGCGCCGAACGCCGTGACGTCATAGATTCTGATGGCGTCTACTGGGGCCGTAGTTTCTAATTGGTAAAAATGAAGTACATTGACCTCTGAGGGGGTCATAGATTTGACATACCAAGTTTCAGGAAATTTTGTTGAGCCAATGTCCCCAAAATATGACGAATACAGTTTAAATTCGTGACGACACGCGTGGAAACTTCAGCGCGAAATTCAAAATTGGAAATTTGACCTCGACTTTCTCTTGTATTAATAAACTTATGATGGCGAAATTATTGACATATCGACGAATGCTGCTTATCAGTAAACATCGTCCCACCGTAGCGTGCACATTGTTGCGATAAAGCTTTCATCTCTGCTCTAACGAAAGTGCAGACGTTACGTCGGACCATAAGCTATCCTTTACGTGCCAGTGTGTTCGACGTGCCTTGCAATGCCTTGCAAGCCGACAATGTGCTTCACAACTACTAAATTTACACAAAGACGTCGATCCACCTCGTAACGCTTGGCTCAAAGCGAAAATCTAGCATAGGCTACTCGCCGACTGCTTCGCATGAAATCGATTACCATAATGCGCGAGATCTGCCGCTATTTCTTATTTAGCGTTCCTACAAAACGCTGAACTTCTGGACATGGCTTCTTTCAGATTAGCGGAATAGTGTTCGCTTAAAAATTCATTCTCTCTCTCTCTTCCTCTGTCTTCCTACCATAACCAAGTCGCAAGGTTATACGAGAGCATACAGGTTTTTATAGATTTCGTACGGCCATTTGGGATTACGCATGGGCGCATGCAGGACATATACGAGGTATATCGTTTTGTACGTAACAGAGAGGCCTATTACAGTCGCACCATAGAGCTTCCATTTTCTTGTATCTCCCCGTGTCCAGCTGTGTATACGTGTTTGTGACGGAGTAAGAACGGCGACAGCAAAGTAGGACGATGCTTTTATAGGCACCAAATACTGTATATATACTTATACGAACGACGCCACGGGACGTCAATCAGCTAAAACGTCAAATGCAGTGAGCTCAGCACTGAAAAACTAGCCAACACACTTGTGTTCTGGGTTCATCGGGTCGTCGCTAGAACAGTTGTACGAAGCGGAAAAATCGTTACTGTTGCGTAAGGCCACGAGCCACCCGTAACCGGCCTCGGTGCGCAGCTCATGGCTGGCGCTCTTCCTACACGCCTGTAGCACGGCCATGACGAAGAAGAGCTCGTCTTCCGTAAGCACACGGCCGTTCTTCAGGCGAAGTGACATGCCATGTGCCTTGTCCTGAAAGTGACTGCGCGCGGCACGAAGAGCCAGTACGTCGCGGAACCGATCGAATCCGGTGACATCCGACGTCTGCACACCTGTTAGGCACGACTCGGCGTCCTGGAGCTTGACGCGCGTCGATGGCGTGAGCCAGTTATCGCCTTCCTTTTCCGTTGCGTCGTCGAGGGTTACGTCGGCTGGTAGATGCAGCATGAGCATGTCGAATAGACATTTGCCCACGCGGGGATCAGCCCGCGGGATCTGCAGCGGGTTCGTGCCTTCAGAGAAATCTTCCAACACGTTGAAAACCAGCAGAGGCACGTAAAGGGTGTTTGGCTGGGGCTCGTACCAGCAGTCGAAGGCGAAGAATGACCTACGCCAGCGCTGCGCGGAGCCACGCGCCAGGGAGTCCAGAAAGGTGTACTCGTGGAGGGCCATGTACGTCTCGAGCGCATTCGCATCTTCCTTTATGGCCGGTAGGCTGTGTTCGTAGGCGGTGACGAGGTTAGGCTCGGTCACCCATTGCGGGCTAAAAACGCGCATATCGGTGCCGGCCAGAAGATTGCGTACGGCACCTTTTGAGGCGACGTCTAGGTACGGCGATGCGTCGGTGGTCCGCTGGAACGCGGCTTTTATGCCGCGAGCAAGGTCGTCATACTTGGCCACGGGCGTTCGCAGCTGGGTCAGGAGGGACGCGGCGACAAGCGGAAAAAGCGCCCTGTCCACGACGCGAACGCAGAGCTCCCAGCGACCCATAGCGCTCCGGCGTGAGCCGTAGACTAGCGTCGCGTAGAAATTCGTGAGATCCGAATCTGGAATAAGCGCCGACGTCTGAATCATGAGTCGTACGCACAGGTAGTTCAGAACCGTGTGCGTCTGTTCGCCTTTTACTAGCTTTATAACATTGTTAACGATGCCTGGCGACTCAATCAGCACGTCCGTTCCCTCCCCGGTGAATATCGATGTATTGGTGTCACCGAACACTTCGGTCAGAAACTCGAGAAGCGGCGACTGCGCATTTGCGACGTCCATCTTGGCATCGCCGCCCGTGTGGGGCCTCCACTCGCCGAGCTTTTCGAGGTTTGTGGCGAACCTGACCACATCGGTGGCATACACCGGCGGCACAAATTGCTTGCTCAGCGCTCTTTTCGCCGAGAACACGGACGAGGTGTAGAGGCTTATCGCGTGGTTGATGTCAAGGCGAACGGCGCCGGACGTGAGCATCTCTGGTGGCCCTACGGACACCACGTCCTTGGCGGCTTCCGTAGGATGCGAGGCGACTCCAACGCTAAACAGCGCCGCGGTGCCCGTCTTCCGAACCACTTTCGCCGCTGTTCTCCAAACGGAGATTTTGCGTATCGGTGGGGTGAGCGGGAATCCCTCGAGAGACACGTGGAACAGCAACTCCAACAGTGGCTCCCAGCCTACGTCGTCGATGAGCTTATAGTTCATACACTTGGCATGCAGATCGCTCATCGGCCCGCGCTTGTTTTGGATCAACGCGTGCAGCCTGCGTTCCATGTACACGGCATAGTCGTCATCGATAGAAACATCATCGGTGAAAAACGAGCTGACGGCGAACTGGCTGGTCCAGCGACTGCACACGAAACTATAGAAATCGTTACATGGCTTCTCTTCTTCCCACGACAACAGATTGTCCAGGTACAGGGCATCTCGAACACAGCTGGGCGAAGAGCACGTAGGTACCAGTTTTTCCGTTTTACCCTCAAACTGCCACAGCAAAATGATGAGCGCCAGCATGAAAACCATTAATACGCAGAACGCCACCGGGTAGAAATAACGCTGCTTGTACAATACACTAGTGTCCTCTTCCGGCTCCTCCTCGACAGCTTGAAGCTGTTGCGGGGTGCCGGTGACAGGACTACTGGCTTCTGGCATTTTTGCACCAATATCGGCGCTTTTCGGCTGCATCATCCAGTTTTTACCCTTGAATGACTGCGCCATGTCTGCCAGCGTGATGTTCCCACTGATGTTGCCCTTGGCGGTTCTTGGTTTGCGTACGTCCGCCGAATATTGTTGAATCATCTGACGTCCGGGGGTCGCGAGCATCGCAGGTTGCGGTTGAGAGTCCGAAGACGGCATGCCTTGAGGGACTGCCACCTCACGGTTGTTGAGGTCGAATTGCTCCAGCAAGAGGCGAGAAGTTTCGACAGACCGAGGCGTACTTTCAGCAGTCAGTGCTCTCATCGGAACTTCGCCTGTGTGCGGCTGTGTAATGATCTCTTGCGCGGCCGGCGGTTGAGCTTGACGTTCGCTGGTTGAAGTCCTTCCTGGAGCCTCTGCGGCGGACGGTGCGATGTTCGGACCCTGCTTTTTCACAGGAAAGCCCATGGCAAAGACGTACGACCGAGCAACGCTAGAGGGACCCTCTGTCTGGTTGGCAGAAGACCCGACCTCCGTTGGCAGTGGATTGGGTCGGACTACCAGCGGCAAGGGCTCTACTTGCTGGCTTTGAATGAGTGGCGGTAACGTGGCTTGTTTACAGATGGTAAATGACCTGGTATCTGGTATGTAATAACCCACCGAAGAGTCGCTGCGCGGAGCATCGGTCACAGCTGGTACAGGCTTCTCACTAGGCTGATGGGAATGTTGTTCTGGCGGTCCATGGGGAGGCTGTTTCTTGGTGCTGGCCAATGACAGCTCCGGTGCCGACGTCGGTTTCTTCGACTCCGTACTGGCCGTCATCGGCCAGGTGAAAGCGTGAGACGGTACGCGCGCTGCTGGTGGCGCAAGCGGCGCGCTTCCTCCGCTCTGGGTCCGGCTTGAGTCGTTCGGGCGATGAACAAAGGATAGAGGCTCCGCAGGCGGTGCACTTTCCACGCTCCGAGTCTTACTGACGTCGTACGTGGCGTCGGACGAGTGCCCGATGCTGCCTATGAACGGCCTCTCTTTCGGGGTGCTCGAGGGATGCTTGGCGCCAGAGTCAACGAGCTTTTTGTTAGAGCCATGCATCTTGCCTTGGTGCGCGAAGATTATCCAGCCTTCACGGCGTCCTTCGTAAAATGGGTTAACAGCTTGGTGCCGCGAGATCGGAACGTGCCAACGCGCAAAGCACGTACGCGAAGCACGTTCCTGTTCTTCTTCTCGTTCACCTATAACTATGGCTCACACCCGCTGTGGGTGATTGGCCAAGAATTGAGCGGTTTTATAAAATGTTATGGAACTTTAGAATAAGGGATGTTACAGAAAAGAAGCATTACCAATTATATAGCAAATGTTGGTGCTCGATCAAATGTGTGAAAAAAAAACGAAGCTCTTTTTCACAGCTCGCGCTTCGTCTTCGATTTTTTTTTTTCGAACTTGCACCTTACACGTACGAGAGCCACAGAAGCGCTGTTCTGTTATTATTATTATTATTATTATTATTATTATTATTATTATTATTATTATTATTATTACTACTACTACTACTACTACTACTACTACTACTACTACTACTACTACTACTACTACTATTTGGTTCCCACACATAAGGAAGCAGAGGATATATATTAGGGAGGGAACAGGCTAATAGTTGCTACTTAAAGGGGCGCAACGCCTGCCGGCTCCTTCGGGAAGGGGGAAACATAGAGGAAAGGAAGAGAAGATAGGAAAGTAAAACAAATAACACAGACGGGGACAAAAATAAGCGCGCTCGTTTGTACGAGACGCTTACGTGTGAAGATAAATCAAATTATTAGATGTCATTTTTTTTTTTTTTGGTGTGGGTGAGGGAAGGGAAGACAAAGATAACCATAGAAGGAAAAAGTTCGCCCCTTTGTGGGTAAGCGCCACTAGTAAGAGATCATCATCATCATCATCAGAGATGAAACGAATACACATAAGGAAGAACACAGGGCAAGACCGCAGCGGTGGGCGTCCGCCTTCAATTCAGGTTCGATCCCCAGTGCCGCGGGCATCTTCTAATGGGGAGAGAGGTACCCCGGCGTGGTGCTCGGTATTGTGTACTCATTTCTTCGAAAAGGTGACCTCTCCTTTCCGCTTTATTCTCCTTCCCCTCTTCGACAACGCTGCGCTGCACCGTGCTCCCCTTATCATTTCAAGGGATGGAGGGACCACCTCCTTTCTGGACTGTTGCGCGTGGGTGCAAAGGTTGATGCACGCCGACGTCGCTGCCTCGGCAGTGCATTTTCGGGGGGCTCACGCGTATTTACAGCAGCCCTGAGGGAACTGTGGTGGCACCCGGGGAGCCTTCGTTAAAAAGGTGCATAGGTTGCAGAAATATGCGTCTTTCCTCTCCTGAAAACCACTGACACAGGGCAAGTAGCAAGCGTTACGAGGACTCACGAGTACTACAATCTGTATACTTGGATTTTGCCGAAACCCATATTCGCGTATGCACCCGTTCGCGTTACCGCGCGTGATAGAAAACTACCAATTCATTCACCCATTCTGGCATTCAAAAGCAAGACCACGGGATTCAAAGGGTGCCATATTCGAAAAATCTCACGTAAGTTTCCATCACCTGGGGTTGTTCGACGTGACCTAATTCTAAGTACCACAGACGTTTCTAACCAATAGCTTATAAGCGCGCGGTTACTAAACGCAAGGGACCAGCTGTAGCTCCAGCTGTGCATCAGGCGCAAGCGGACGAAACGCATTCTCGAATGATTATTTCCCGTACCGCAAATTTTCGTTCGAATTTGCTCCCAACTGTTAAATGTCTAAGTGTCCCTTGCATTCATGCGCACTTGTGAACTGCATTTGCGCTTTATTGTTATTTTTAACGAGAAATTCGTAACAGAAGAAAGTTTCATTTTGGATGCGATAAACTTTGACGTTTGTAGAGCATCCTCTTTTTTTTTTTTCTTAATGTGACAGCATTATATGCGAGCTACGCTCACTTTGGAAACACCAAAGAGAAGAGACTTCTGGGCTAGTTGGTTTGGTGCATTAAAATAAGCCATAGTGCTGAACACGCAGGGACCAAGGAAAAGGACAGAACTTTTTTTTTTTTTTTGCTGTCTTCATCTTAGGTATAAGTACAGCACGTTTCGGCATTAAAATCAGTTGTGAGAGCGCACGTCCTGTCCTCTTCCTTGGTCCCTGTGTATTCAGCGCTAAGGCTTCATTGAAAACATCGTCTGACCTCCGCCCCCCACCCCACCCCCTTTTAGGGCTGCGAAGTATGCGTTCCGACGTCGTGGTACAAGGAATATTTTAGTTATATGTAATCATATTTTTCTTTAAATCTTTAATATATTCAATGGCCTCCTCGTGCTGCGTTTTCTAAGTTCGATGCCATTTTTCGTGGCGCGAGCACCGAGCGACTACATTCTCGTTTCTTTCGCAGCACTTTCGCTTCACCTGCAGACTTCCGGTTTAGGCAGCGTTTCTGCGAAAAATAGGAGCGTATAAAAAAGGTGGCAGTGTTCATAGGCGTGCGCAGGGCTCCCCTTCAGGGGGGGGGGGGGGGGGGGCGAAGGTAGAGTGCCTCGATGCGCTCGTTCGCCTCCGGGGGCGCGCGCATCGAGGCACTCTAGGCGAAGGTTCGTCGCAGCGCCCCCCCCCCCCCCCACCTCTCTATTATGTCAATGTGTGGGGCTGACTTCGCGCCCCCCCCCCCACTCTTAGGTGAATAGCCCCCCCCCCCCCCCCCCCCCCCGTGCGCACGCCTATGGCAGTAGTTAAGATTCATGATAGATATCATAACAGAGCATAAGTTTAGTTTGAAATAGTTTCAAATATAGCCGACCAAGTGTCAGGAATAATTAGAAGAAAAAAACACCGGGGGATGCAGTTTTCGTCGCATGACAACTCAAAGTAGCAGCCTCCCCCCCCCCCCCCTCAGTCAACCTTTCGGACTAAAGCATCCCAGATTTTGCGTAGGGGTAAATGACTGATATAGGTCGTGATATCAATACCATGGCATGCTCGTCAGTTAGGTCACGATTCGATTAACGATGCGCGCATGAGCCACGTGGAAATATGCAAAAGAAAGAAAAATAAGCACGTAGGGAAAGATAATACAAATAAAAAAGATAATAATGATAATAATAGCTGGGGTTTACCGTCCCTAAACCAAGTGATTATGAGAGACGCCGTAGTGGAGGGCTCCAGAAATTTCGACCACCAGGGGTTCTTTAACGTGCACCTAAATTTAATACACGGGCCTCAAAACATTTCGCCTCCATCGAAAATGCAGCCGCCGCGGCCGGGATTCGATCCCGCGACCTTCGGGTCAGCAGTCGAGCGCCACAACCACTAGACCACCGTGGCGGGGCTACAAATAAAAAATAAAAATAAATAAAAACTAAGAAAATATGTTGCAGTGGCTTAGCTCGGCTATGCCAGGATAACGTACCGTTAGCAAAGGTTCAGCTAATTATTTTTAGTTTTCCTGATTGTCTAGGATTACCTTGATTATCATGCTTATACTGCTGCTCCAATGACACACACACGGTATACGTATTATGTGGCACATGTATATTTATTTTGCCAGGCAAATATACTTCGGGATCCGATGAATTAAGCTTCTCCGTTCTTCTGCGCCGTTGAGCAGCATTTGCGCTCTCCTTCTCCATAGCTATACCACACTGGCAAACGCTAGTTACTTTAGTAGCAGAGTTGCGCATCTGTCTTCCAAATGCCGCTAGCAACCATGCATTGCGGAGAAGCTGCCGCTCGGGACAATTTCTGTATTTCTCGACGCCGCCGCGGCCGCGAACTGAATTAACACTAGTCATCGACAGTCATTGATAATTGCCGGTCTTCAGGGGCGTAGCCAGAAATTTTTTTCGGGGGGGGGGGGGGGGGTTCAACCATACTTTATGTATGTTCGTGCGTGCGTTTGTATGTGTGCATGCCTATATACGCAAGCAAAACTGAAAAATTTCGGGGGGGGGGGGTTTGAACCCCCCAACCCCCCCCTTGGCTCATAGAGTTTCCTACAATACTTACTAGAGGGAACTCTGGCGCTAGTGTCTATGGGAGCTGCAACGCATGACGCTTCAGCCAGCATGGGAATGATGGGTAGTACACAAATTTGTCTAAACTTCGTTCTTTCGGCTCCGTTTGGCTCCGCGTCGGCTGCATCCGCTTTGTCGCAAAACTAAATTCAGCAAAAGTCAGCAGTTCCACTTCACCACTCTAACTTTTTTAGGCTAACCAAATCAAACCTGGTCACGAAGTTCACAACGGTCTATTCTTTATTCCGAAACGAACGCCAAAACACAGCAATAAACAAAGCCACAAGTACGTTTGAAGCCGCAAGCACGAAGACTAGGCAAATTTGTGTACTACCCATCATTCCCATGGTAGCTGAACGATCGCAGCGTCAGAGTCCCCTCTAGTTAATTTTAGGAAACTCTATGCCTTGGCTACGCCCCTGCCGGTCTTCGACACGCCAGACATGTCAGTCGGCGACACGGTAGGCATGTCCCCCGCAAAAACGGAGTGAGACTTCACCGCATAGCTGTGGTTGCTAGCCAGACCTATGCGCAACTCTGCTACCTAAAGGTAGCATATACAGTGACTCTAGCAAACGCCAGTCAAAGGCGCTATCAAGCGGCTCCAGCGCAGTGTCAGACGGCGACTGCACAGCGAAGGCGAATAGCTGCGCGCGCGCCGGCGCCAATACGTCTGCCAAGGCTACGACGTCACTCCTCTGGAAAGCGCAGACCGGCGGCGGCGGAGGGCGCGGGAGCTGCCGGCTCCGGTGCGTGACATCACTGATCCTCGCGCATGCGCAGCACGGCTCTTGAGGATCCACGCGAAACTGGCTCGGCTAGGCCAGTGTAGCTAATGCTACAAAAAGTGTGGCTCATTCATGCATTCAGTGCTCACGCTGCACGAGAAGTCGAACATTATGGTCGTCTCGATTTTTTTTCCTATTGAGAATCAAATGTTCAACTTTTAACGCTACAAATCTCAATATCGGTGCAGCAAATGTCCATGAAAAATATTTCTTCGGGATGCTCCTGACAAAGAGCATCCTCGCAAACGAAAACTGCTCGCCAGAGGAGGCACGTGGCGGTACACGTCGACATTTACCAGCGAAGTTTGTTTGGACTGATCCTGGCTACAGGAAGAAGCCGCTGTCAAAGTTTGCCCAACCGGCGACAGTAACCTATTTTAATTATTTAGCTGCTTAGAGGTTACGTTTCTCCGTCACTCAGATGCGTGACGGCATTTACACAATAAATAAATACATGCATATAAATAAAAGATTATCACAACTGTTCGTGCGAAAGACAATCTCGATTTTTCTCGTCGAAGTTCGCTTGAAAGCGCTCGAATAGCGGCGCCTTAGCTCGCGTCTATTTCATATTTCCCTGCTTCGCTCCCAGGACACGTGCGCCGATTTGTCCGTCGTGGGATGCAATAACTCTGATGGGCGAGAGAACGAGTACAGAGAAACAGAAAGAAAGATATAAAGAAAGAGAAAGATTCTTGCTGAAAAAAAATCCTTCACGAGGCGGGATTCAAACTCGCATGCCATCGATCTGAAGGCGAGTGTCGTAACCACTCGGCTATCCAGGCACGCTAGCAGAACATAGAACAGCCATGTATAGTACAGTATAGGAAGGGGGCGTGAAATGGAAGTGACGATGAGAGATGCGATGCGAGTGTAAAGCATAGCATAGAGAGAAATAAAGGAAAGAAAGAAAGAGAAAGAAAGGGAATTTAAGAAAGAGAGAGCAAGAGCAAGAGATAGAAAGAAAGAGGAAGCGAGAAAGAAAGGCAAGAAAGAAAGATAGAAAGGGCGAAAAAGAGAAGGAAATACATAAAGACAGAAAGGAATTATAGAAATAAACAGAGATGAAAAAGACAGAAAAAAGAGAGAGAGAGGTAAGATAAAAATAAAGAGAAACGAAGGCCGCCCAGCTCCGCACTTCCTTCAGGCTTGGCACATCTAGTATGAAGCTGCCTTGATTTTTTTTTTTTTTGTTCTTCCTCGGGAAAATCAACCAGGCTAATTTCAGCACGAGATAAATGCTAAATTCTGAAGTCATTTGAGGCAACCTGCAACTTCGAATTGACATATTAGCGATTATAAATAACTGAAAAGTTGACCTATTAAAATTAATTTATAAATAATACATAGTGATAAAAATACTGCTTGTAGGCACACACGACTGCCACTAATAAGCAGTTGGTACGATTTTTTAGAACTATAGACTTTGAAATAATGGCCAGTGAGCAAATAGTCGTCCACAGTGTTTAATACATGCACGCAAGTTCACATGCATTTAGACCGCAAGTAGACATTGGCACAATTTATTTGCACAGTCAACAAGAACACTGGAGGTAATCCCAAAGCAAGGTGTCAGCAGTACAACCACAAGTAAGTTAAGAAAGTATAGCACTGAAGAAACAGCAGTGTAGCAATGGCAATCTGAAAGTAGCGAAGTATCAAAACAAGGTGTGGCCTAAAGCTCCCAAGTACTTACAGCAAGGAGAAAGGTTACACCAAGCAGGATTGAAAAAAGAAAAAGCGGTTCCAACCCTTTAGTATTCACTCCACATAAAAATATAAATGTGACTGTGGTCCGTATGCAAGATGCATTTTCTTGAATTTTTTAAAGCAAGACAACAAAAACAAAAGCATACCTGCTTGTAAAAAACTGCTAATCAATCTTGCATTGCAACGTGATTAACAATATGGGATAGCAATCAATTAATAATGCCACTTCATATTACATGCAAAGAACAAAACCTGCTGCTGCTCTTGAACAGGACTCATGTTGGTAAGTACGCTTCCAATACTTCATCTTGCAATACCAATGTGCAGAACAGAATTAACATATCTAAAAGTAGGTTCAGAAACAGTGCTATAAATTTTAACCCTGCAAGAAATGCCATGCAAAACGAATGGCCGCAGAAAGTACACGCAATGCACTAGGTTCGGTCGTAGTAGTCGACATGGTCACCAGACTGGAAGTTCTGATCCCCAAGAATTTTAACCAGCTTAAGAGATGTGGCATCCGGTGTTAGAATACTACCAGCCTCAACCGCACCTGAAAGGTAAAAGACAATAAAAAAATCAATCTCATCCATTCACTACACAATCACCATCTTTTTATACATCAACTTCAGTACAAAGGCCTCTCTCAATTACCCCAACACATGTTAAATTGTAAAAACAGCATCAGAACACATAGACAAGAGAAAAAAATGCCAGGCCTGCGCTGAAACTGCAGCACAGTCACAGCGAAAGCTGGAAGAGCGGCGTTTCTAGAGCCCGTTAAGCTCTCTTGGGGCTACAATACAAGTACACTAGAAAGGTACCCACTACGCCATAAATCACAATTTTTGTGAAGTTGGGAAGCACCTAATAAGCCATTATTCGTCATTCTGCGGAGAAGCGAGGCACCAGCTACACGTCTGTAAGGCATTATGTGGACTTTGTTGACACGACGACTGATGACGATGAAGAATTATGGCTCAGCCCTTTGTAATGGGTTGGAATCTTTAAACAGCCCACCAGTTATGTAATTTGCATTGGGTGACGCCCGGTCGCTATTTCCCTCTCCCGTCATGCTGTATAACATACGTTGACGTGGGAGAGAGACGGGGGGGGGGGGGCGAAGAACTTTACTGAGACCCCGAGGAAATGGATCATGTGCTTATGGGCTTCCTTGGCAACCAATACAAGTGCACTTGCGAGGAACCCACTACGCTATAAATATTTGTAATTTTACTGAGACCCCGAGGAAGTGGATCATGCGCTTATGGGCTTCCTTGGCAACGAATACAAGCGCACTTGCGAGGAACGCTCTATGCTATAAATCATTGTAATTTTTTAGATGTAGGGCAGCAGGCACTGTGCCATTTTTCGTCATTCTACGGAGAGCGTTGGTACCTGCTAAACGCATGTAAGGCATTATGCGCACTTTGTTGATGCTGTGCCTAATGACGATGAAGAATTATGGCAGAGCCCTTTGTAATGGGTTGGAAGCATTCAACAAACTACTCGCGCAATTCGCATTGTGTGACGTCTGGTTACAGAATTCGCGTTGTGCGACGCTTGGTGCTTATTTTACTCTTCTACCACGCTATATTACATATGCTAATGTGGTTCCTTCCCAACATGAAGCCTGTATAGGACCTTTTTGCAAAGCAGTTTCAAGCACCAGCATGGCTCAGAGGTTGAATACTGGGCTCCCACGCAGAGGGCCCCGGTTCGAACCTCGTTCCATCCTGAAATTTTTTTCTTATTTCGTTTTTTTTTTTTTTAATTTCGAGCGATACTGGTTACGAACACCGGCGGCGGCGGACAACTACGGCGCCAAAAACGGCCGGTGAAATGATCTCATAACAGCTTTCGCTGTAAAAAGCGGACAAAAATCCGACTTTTAACTGAAGTTTACTGTGAAAATACAACAGAATATAAGATATAATAATTTCTGGGGTTTAACATCCTAAAACCACGATATGATTATGAGGAGACACCACAGTGGAGGTATCCGGAAATTTTGACCACCTGGGGTTCTTTAACATGCGCCTAAACCTAAGTACACAGGACTCAAGCATCTTCGCCTCCATCGAAAATGCGGTCGCTGCGGCCGGGATTCGATCCTGCGACCTCTGGGTCAGCAGTCAAGCAACAGAATATAAGAAAATTGCGAGATGACTGAGCAACAAAAATTATATACAGTATGAGAACCTATATCACATGTTTCAGCCGTGCACATGGGGCAAAAAAGGTTAATTCTTTTGCTGACAAATCACTACCCAACAATACACCTAACTGAGCAACAACGTCACAATTTGCTCAGTATATGTCATTTTTGTTGTTCTTTTATGCCATGATTTTCTTGTATTATCCCGCATCTTGACAATAAACCTCAGTTGAAGGTCAGAGCTTCACTTGTAATTTTTTCTTGTCCCTGTTTATTTTCTTTGCTGTTGATAAGATAACACACATTAAAACACTGGATGTGCAAACACAGACACAAGAGAAGTCAAGACACCACAAGCACCACGGCGTTTGTGGTGTCTTGACTTCTCTCTTGTGCCCGTGTCTGCACACCCTGTCTTTTAACGTGAATACTTACCAACTAGCTCAGATCTCTGTTATTCTAAACCTAACACCTCCTAGTGCAGCTTTGTTTTATGTCAGCCACACGCATCCTATGCACTGAATTTCATTATCTCAACACTCTGTCTAATCATAATTCAACTGTGTGCCCTTTCCCTTAGCACCCATTCTTCTTAACAGAGGAATTATTGCAGGTTTCACAATAACCATAAATTTTAAGTAAAACTAAGTTGTATGTCGATATCATTTAGTTAGCACAGATATCAGTGCACATTAATGTGTTGAAGCATGTTTCTGTGCGTGGATGCATCCTTTCTTTTACCTCTTGCCACTTCAGCAATCTCCTTCACTCCGTGGTGCAATGCTCGCTGCATTGCCGTGTCTACAGGGCCCGGTGAATAGTTCAGCACCGTCACCGTGGGATTTTCTGCAGCGATAATCCTCATGTACATTTGTCGAGCAGCTTTCCCTGAAAGCATCGATACAAAAGAAAATGTTAAGAAAGACACACACACACAAGCATTGTATCTGCTTGCACAGAAGTACTAAGGCAAAGAAACAGGCTGCCCATGTTTTAGTAGCGTAAAAAAGAAAGCATTCACTGGTTTTGTAGCACCTGCATTTATTGAAGCCCTTTTACACAGGTGTACATAATTTTATTGACAGAAATACAAAAGTTTTAATGAAAATCCAGAAAAGTAGGCCGACGACCCATTTCATATCATACACATAACAAGGCAGCTACGTATATGATACTCAAAGTAAAAATAAACTTTTGGCTGCAATGGTTGAAAGCGCAAAGATGCAAGATTGCATAAGAAACATAGGTGTGTAAATACAAGGACAGAAAAGTGTGACTTTATAGCTTTTCCACTCTGCAAAATAACAGACTTCAAGAAAATCGAGAAAGCAGAATTTTTTCACCAAGACCATAAAATACACAAAATTAAAGAAACTTAACAATGATCACGTGTTGATAAAATGAGGGTGATACTCCATTGAAGAAGTGTATTTTGCAGATTGATAATGTTTCAAAATGTGCGATATTATGTTGCAACAACTGTAATTTACAATTAATACATAATTTTGGGATGCACCAAGTATCACACACTATTTTCTGTGTCGAGGATGTGGCAGCTATTAGTAGATTCTGCGAAGCACTATTTGAACATTGAAATGAAGTCAGAATAATTTTTTAACAATATTACGCTTTAAGCATTACTGTTAAAAGCCATGTAATTAAATTCATAATTTATAATTAGTGAAATAACTTTATTTCGCTATGTAATTGTCGTCGCATTCATTTTGTGATTTTACAGCTAAACAGTACAAATTAAATGTATTCATTATGTTACCAAATCTTATGCTAAGCGTAGTATGGTGAATTCCACTTGATAAAAACGCATTTTCTTACCAGTGCAGTAAATGCCCGCGCCAGCCATTGGCTTGACAGCGGCAAGTGAAGATATGTTGATAATGGTCCTAGAAAGGTTGGAGCTGTTCGGGAACTTTTCAATAAAGGCCGAAGTCAGCGTCATAACAGACGTTACGTTGAGATGAAAGTAGTCATCGATTTCTTTCTCGTCGGTGAATTGCGTCGCATACTTGCGCACATCACCGATCGTGCCTACATTGTGAACCAGCAAAACGCCGTCCGCTGCAGAAATCTTGGACCAGGTGTCCGTTATCAGCTTTCGGTAATCGTCAAACGTGGCCGTGGAATGATCCATAACTTGCGCGACAACTTCAATGCCGGGCGCACCTTGGGCGACGAGACGCTTGGTTTCATTGAGATTCACGGCGTTGCGACCGGTGATGACTAACACGGAATTTTGGGCGACTTCTCGGCTGAAGGCCTGAGCTAGAGCTCTTCCTATCCCAACGCTCGCCCCAGTTATGATCACGTAGTATTTCCTCTTCCAGAATGCGCTCGCTGCGTCACCTGTTGATTCCGCCATCGCAGTAGTTACCGCACTGCTCCGACGGCTTCAGTGACGAAATGCTGCTCAACGTCCGGACTCCGAAGCTTTCTCAGCTTTCTCCTTTCAACGTGCAGCGGCGTAGCGACCCCAAGACCTTGAAGTCACTCAAGAAGCGCCGCCCAACACCCGACACCATGCCAATGTGACAACACCCCTAACATTCGTCGGCTCCGTTGATGGTGTTATCACTTATAACGGCCTTTTACGACAGCTGAACGACCGGAGATAAACACTTGCGTTGCCCTATTCA
Source organism: Rhipicephalus sanguineus (assembly GCF_013339695.2). Classification (NCBI taxonomy): domain Eukaryota; kingdom Metazoa; phylum Arthropoda; class Arachnida; order Ixodida; family Ixodidae; genus Rhipicephalus; species Rhipicephalus sanguineus. The sequence goes on from NC_051178.1 coordinate 136,191,622, forward strand.
CCTGTGCCCTCAATGGATGTTCTTTTATGTTCTCAATTCTCGCTTCATGCATTCTCTTTTGAATGGGAGCAGGATCGCCGGCTTCAAAAGAAAAAAAAAGCACATGACCTATCCGGAACTCACGTGATGTATTATGCGACATCTTCTTGTTGGGCGCGCGTATTTTGAAAACAAATAATGCGCAGAAGACCGCGGACCATGCACTGTATCTGGCTGAACTCGTCCAGAGCTGAGCTCGTTCTGTACCACGGTGACCACAGTTGTGCTCTGTACGGCGCTCCTGTCAATCCCTATCCCCAGCAGTGAATTCCTGGTACCACGCATGAGGAGGGGCGGCGCCAGAATTTTTTTACTGGGGGGGCACCCACGACAAGTGGGTGCCTTCAGGGGGGCAGGGAGGCTGGGAACATATGCATTGTATTTTGACTATGCTTGCTCTTGGGGGGGCAAAGGGGGCATGAGCGTACGTGAACTGCTCCTCGGCAACGTGCTCCTTCATTGAGTACATGGAGAAAGAAAAACTTCGAAGACACTTGAGCTTCTCCTTCAAGAGTAGAACGCGTAAGCGTAATAGGACCCCGTGCGCATCGCCGTCTCAAATAATCACTAGATTCGGTTCTCGGTGCATGCCTCAACCGCGCCGTAAGGAAACGAACGACTGTGCGCATAACGTTGGCCGTGTCAAAGTTTGTTCGCTTGTTTGTTTGCCGCCTTAAGGAGACTTGCTCATACCCACGAGGGGGATTGGCCACACTGACAATTATAAAGGGAAATGTAAATCCTATGAAACTTCAAAAATAAATAAGAACGAAACGCGATGTAAATAAAAAGTGAAAGAGTTAAGAAATTAACAAAGCCATAAGATAACGATTGAAAAAAATATATAATAATAAAAAAAGGGGGAAAAAGTTGGTTTCAGTGGTCGGTAGTGTACTCTTCCTGTTGCTTGAATGAACTTCTGTAGCGCAGTCATAATAGCACTGCGGCTTGCCCCCAACCTGATTCGCTCCAAACGACAACAGGCTACAAGTAGTAAATTGTAAGCCCAGCCAACCAGTCGGCATTGTATCCGGTTCTATTGTATCCGGTTCATTGCAAACTGCACAGAGATTAAGCCAGATTTATGCAGGTAATAATTAAACCGGGGAACTCTACAGCGAAAGCTTGTGAGGGTCACCTCGCATTAACATGAAAGACATTTGGTGGTATCCTAGAATGCCTACTGCAAGTACAGTTAAGTGCCCACTACGCCATAATTCTTCCTTTTGCGAATCAGCGAAGGGCCCACTACGCGTTCGTATAAGACAACACGCGAACTGACGCACTTGCTCACTTTGTTGATGCTTTTGCAGCTGATGATGATTAAATATGTCTGAGCGCTTTGTAATGGGTGGGCCTTTAAAACACCCAGGCGCTGCGCAATTCACATCTTTTGACGGCGCGATTCTAGGCTTCTGCCACGCAGTAGTACATGCGTTAACTCCTTACCCTACATGTCATTCCGAAGCACTTTCAAGCAATAGCTTGGCTCTGTGGTAGAACACCTGATTGCCTCGCAGTAGAGCACTGCACGGGCCGCGATTTCCGGCCCGGACCCGGCCCTAGCCCGACAGTCCTTGAAGTTTACCCGCCCGAACCCGGCCCGGTGACTCCAAGCGAGACCCGGGCCCGGCCCGAACCCGAGAAAAAATTTCTCCTACCCGGCCCGGCCCGGCCCGACCGCAGCTCGGGCCCGACATTGGCCCGAGCCTGGAATCGAGGTGGTGTTGCCCGCATATGGAATCGACAGCAAGACGTTTTAAGTAGCAAATACCTAGGTTTTTCTGGCGCAAGCTTTGCTAACATGTATACATTAACCTACGGTAATTCCTTGTGCAAAATGGTCTCACGATGGCAATATAGTTGAGTGGACATACTAGGTACGATGAACGTTTGTTCGGCAGCGGCATACGGTACCTATTTTGTTCTGCAAATACAGATCGGAATCGTCATAAGCGTTTTGTAGCAGATATTCTAGCAAAGAAAGTGATTTGCAGCATGACTTCAGTTTCAGTAGGGAGCCCAATAGTCTGTTCAAACATAGTCTGTTTCCTTTCTGTTTTTATTGCGCTCTATATTGAACGTTAAAGCATGCTCTACGAAAAAACCCAATGGTACACACTTCTGTAGCACCTGTCTTCAGCGTAGTAGTACCTTCCCACAGCAAAAGAAATAGAGGAAAGAAAAAGGAAATTTAATAAAATATGCTAACTTGGATAAAAGTTATTATGAACGACGTGCACCACGTGTACTTTTCGAAAGTCGTTTACACCGCCGGAGAGAAAAAAAGAAAAACACTATTCGTGGAACCATTATTTTCATGCATCACTACACTGCTATAGTATTTAGACTATAAGATTTTTGTTGTGTAGCTTACAGTTTACGTCCTCATGTGTTATTGTGGGAAAAAGCAAATTATTGTGAGATTCTGGCTTTAAGCACGCCCTACGCTTTTGCATCGCATATCCTGCAGCACTGAAGTTCTCTCGCTGTTTGCGGTAGCCGCAGGGGCGCACAAAATCAGCCCTGCGAGCTGTGAAGGCGTCGGCACTCGTTTTTCTTAGACTTCACCACTGGAGCGAATTTCAGATGTCTTTGCGGACCTTTGCAGAATTAATATAGCTCGTTCCCGAATATCATGCTACTCTTCAATATCACCCATAGAGCTCCTCTTTGTGGGTTTGTCGTCGTAGGTTCGGTTGTGCACGGATTGTGCCGTGCTCTCTTTTCGGTGTTTAATGGTGTATGCCTTCATAACGATGCTGTACCGGCAGAAGGTAGCTATTGGACTACACGGGTAGGAATGGCAGAAGGTGAACGAAGAGACTTCGATCTATTTTTGGGGTTCGTTCCAGATTGGTGATATAGGCGTAAATAAGCTTCTCGGCGCTTTTTCTCATTGGGTGCATTCGGTTCGAGGTAAGGGACATCACCTGGCACGAAATTCGTCATTGTCTTTTTTTTACAGCGAAAGCTGTTATCAGATCGCAACGGCAGTGGGGTAGATGTCCGCCGCCGCCGGTGTCCGTAACCACTATCGTGCGAAATAAGAAAGAATAAATTAGAAAAAAATATCCAGGATCGAAGGAGGTTTGAAACCGGGCCCTCTGCGTGGCAGTCGAATGTTTTACCACAGATCCACGCTGGTGCTTGAAACTCCTTCGCAAAAATACCCTATACAGGCGTCATGTCGGGCAAGGCATCGCGTTAACCTATGTAATATAGCGTGGCAGAAGAGTAAAATAACAGCCAGTGATCACACAATGCTAATTGCGCAACGAGTGGGTGGTTTAGTGCTTCCCACCCGCTGCAAAGTACTCGGCCACAATTCTTCATCGTCATCAGCTACATGCAGCAGCAACGAAGTGCACATAATACCTTACAGATGCGTAGCGGGTACCTCGCTTATCTGCAGAAAGACGAATAATGGCATAATGGGTGCTTCCATACTTCACAATAATTATGATTTATGGCGTAATGGATACCTTGCATGTGTACCTGTATAGTTTCCCCAAGATAGTTTTGAGCGGGCTCTAGAAAGTCCGCTCTTTGAGATGATGATGATGATGATGATGTCCTCTTCCTGATGGCCCTCACCCCCAAAGGGGAGAGAGAGAATAAAACGTTTATTTCATGTTCTTGAGAAGATCGGTGAGTGGGATCCTTAGTCCGGGATCCCATTGGCGCGGGCCGCTGTCCGGGCCCGGCGTCTTGGAACCACAAACGTAGTCGTGCTCACGTTCGAACACGCAGACATTCCAAGAAATGTGCTCGTTTTTGGAGAAGACCCTGACCCCCAAAGGGGGATGGGCAAGAAGCGGGCGGCAGGATGCTTAAGGTAAACACATATGAAACTAAACAAATCTGGAAATTTTGATTAGAAATGAAACATCGAATAAATGAAAAGGCTTAACGAGCAAGCGGTCAGACTATCGTTTGGGATTTCTAAAAGAAATAATGACAGATTTCAAACCAAGATTATGAACACAGAAAAACAGACTAACAAGGTAATCTTTTTGTTTCATTGATGTGACCGAACACAGCAGAGCAGACACCCCTGTGGCTATATCCTAACGAAGTGCCGCCCAATGATAAAATTACTGGAGCATTTATTGCTAATCCTAACTTCTGAAATGAAGCTACAAGGTATCTTTTTCTCTGATTAGAACAGCGGCGACAAAATAAAAGCAATGCTCTACTGTTTCGATTTCGTTGCAAAACATGCATGACGAGGATGCCTTAAGTCCAGCTTTATGGAAATAGTAATTCAATTGTGGAATTCTACATCTTAAACTTGTGTAAGAACCTTCCAACTGGCGAGAGTTCTCGCTGTGACTGTGCTGCGCGCTCCGCGCAGGCCTGGCATTTTCTTTAAGCCAGATATTACGTCCAATGAATACCACAAATTTGCTCACACCTCGTTTAATGAACCTATGTTATTCCTGCAGATTCCAACGCTGTTGCTGCAGCATTATGTAGCTCTCACACCATATAGGGGAACAAGACGAAACCTCGGACGTTAGCAATGTGGGCACACAAAGCAGGCTGTGCATGTGCATGTCGCGTCGCATGACCACTGGAAGCCGTGACGGAGCTACGGAAAAAGAACGTTTCTCGATAGAGACTCTATGTAACGAGACTCCGCGCAGACCTTGTTTTAGTGGACGGCTGAAACATCCAAGAACGTTTCCCGCTCTGCAGCTCTGTGATCGCTTTTGCAATGATAAGTTATAGGTATAAATTAATTTATTACATTTAGTACTGCGATTACAAAATAACATTTGGGATATAAAATGATAACCAATGCAAATAAAGCACATATTTGTGAGATGTTAACTGTATAAGCGTCTGGTCTATTTACGTTTAGCTAGTTCGTTTCACATCAATCAAGTAGCGCCGTGCAATAAGCGAAGAAAGTTCTGTATTTGTCCCTCAGAAAATTTCTCTAAATAGCGCGGCACACGTAAAAACATCGTTCTCTTGGGATAAAATAAGAACTAAGTCCAAGCCCGGCCCGACCCGACCCGAGCCCGCCACCTGAAACCCGGGCCCCGCCCTAAGCCCGGAGCTTCAGGCCCGAGCCCGGCCCGGGCCCGCCGTTAAAACTACTTTAAAGGCCAACTCCGGCGATTTTTTGGCCATGTCAAAGTAATGGTGCTTTTATGTTCCTGAGACGCTCCTGTTACGGGCCCGATAGCAGAAATACTCGGCAAATTGGAGAATAATTTTAAATAAGCAAAAAAGCGCAACACCGAAACCGAAACCCAACCGAGTGTACTGTCTACGTATGACGTAGACGTTGTTACGAACGAACCGGAAGTCGTGCAAGGCATGCCGGTCACGCTGGCGCGGAGTATGAAAACTGTGACAGCCGGTACGACCAGCGAAGCGCCGGCCAAACCAACGCTGTCTGTCGCCTTGTGCACAGCAGACGCTCGCTGTAGCGGCCTAAGCGCCGAAGTTAGCGGTGCCCTCGGCTGCGTCACTTTCGCCGCCTTGCCAATACTGACGTCACAGACGCAATGTTGCCAATAATTGTGGGAAGCCAGGAGGGCGTTTGCAGACAATCTTTAAAATTAATTTGCAAACAATCTGCGCATGTCTCAAGCCTGTAATTTGGCATAAATGATGGAAACGTGCAAAGGAACGTACCCAGCGAATTTCACTGAGATCCATCGACCTCCAAAAATCGCCGGAGTTGGCCTTTAACCGGCCGGGCCCGGGTTTTCGGGTAGGCCCAAGCCCGTGCAGTGCTCTACCTCGCAGACGGCCTGGGTTCAGTTTTCAACCTAACATTTTTACTATTTATTTTATTTGCATGCAAATAAAATAATGCATCTTTCTCGATTTTTCGGTCACAACCAACGACGCCGACGCCGGAATTTCTCCAAAAAGAACTCTTTAACGCTGTCGCGTTAAAAGATTTATTGGGCCCAAGCCCCAAGCGTTCCTTCCTTCGCGATTGAGCTACAGTGACACCGTGACATTGAGCGCTTGCTGCCGCGGCTACACTGTACTGCCGCGGCCCCGCGGCGCTGCAAGCGCTGCTCCAAAAAATCCCGCTGCAGGGCAGCACCAGCGGGACGACGTCATCATTTCCGGTGTGCGCTTCCGGCAGGCCCCGGAAAGTCTCAAGTTCCAGTAGAAGTGTGCGCCGAGACGTCGGCGCGCCGCCGCCGACACTTATCGCTGCGCCGCCGCCGCCGAGGCCAACTGATCGGCGCGCCGCCGCCGCCGCCGCCGACGTATCCTCTCGGCGCGATCGGCGCGCCATTTAAGTACGATTAATCTTTTTTTCGGCAAATCTAACTTTGTTTGGCACCTTCTGCCCCAGTAAAGGCTCGGTTCTTTAATTCTGCCCACTAGGTGTACGAAACACACCTCAAATGATTCGCCTGCCGCTTCAAGTTAAATCACTGGACCACTAAAAGTTGTGAAGTATTCCCAATAATGCGGAAAGGTAGTGTTGCATTCAAGATCAACGGGAATGTCAAGTAAATTTAGTGACAGCGCCAACGGTGGTTTTTGGCGAGGACTGTCGACATATTCTGGCTGACGATCTGCTCCCTCAAACAAAATGTGTTACATGAGGCGGGATTTGAAGGGTAATATAAGGCGGCGGAGAGTAAAAATAAATATGTGAAAGCGAGTCGAGGAACAGCGGCAGTTCAAGGGGGAAGGGCGGGGTGTAGGAATGGAGGCGGGCGGGGTTAACCTATTGTACAAGCTTGACTTTGATTCGATGCAGATGGAAGGAATTAATCGCTTATATTGCTCAGCAGTCTAAATAAGCCATAGCTGTTTAGGGTATATATTTAGAAAAAAAAATCAGTTAAGAAACTGGAATATATGGAGGATAAGCCTTTAATGAAGAAAGAAAGAGAAAAGGACAATAGACGAAATGCACAACATATTGTAACAGAACAGAAAGGATCCCCAAGGGTGGCAGGTTCAGCAAGGTCGACAGTTGGACGATATGGTGGTCACCATATAGTTCGTGTGAAGTAACGCACAGAACAGGACAATGCGGACAAAACACTAAAGTGTGGGTACGGGTGTATAATGTCTTGTGTTTCCTCCGCTTTGTCCTGCATTCCGGGCGATGCTCCACGCCAGGATATCAAACTGAGTTATCTTCTGCCTTTCCTTCGTCCGTTTCCTATCTCGGACTAAATTCAACTATCTAGATCTGATAACAGGACATCACTAACGGAAACAGGACATCACTAACGTAGCTTGCTGGGCGAGTTGGTTCATAATATTCTTAAGAGGAAACAACAACAACAACAACAAAAAACACGAAGACAGCGAAGGAGAGCAACACAAGCGCGCGCTGGACTTACAACTGAATGTTTATTGAAGAAAGCCCTCACACACATGAACCAGCAGCGCATGCGTAAATAGGCTATCTGACTGATCACGTTGCGCAAAATTTTACACATCTAGGACAGTTGAGAAGGGACGAACACGAGCGCTCGTACGTCTTCGTCCCTTCTCCTGTCATGTACGTGTCAAATTCTGCGCTACGTTATCAGTTATGCAATACCAACATGCCCAACTTCATACATCTTGTAGGCTACCTGAGACGTGTCACAGTTGCACAACTAATTACAAAGCCAAGAAACGTGTCAAAGTGGTACAAACAGCCCGTTTCCACGAAATACCAAAATATCAACGTCCCGTGCACCCGCTATCTAGAAATGCGAATTGTTTATCTGTAAGGAAAACTGAGCGGTCACTAGATCACAAAACACGTTGCCATGTTTTTTTTTTTTTTTCGAAGGCTTCACAAATGTTACGTTCAATCTCATTATTCCTTTGCCAATGACACTCACTGATTTGAAATCAGGGGCGCAGCCACAGCCTTTGCAGTGTAGAGGTAATTAGTTTCCACCAGTGCCTGTGGGGAGTAGATTTCGGCGTCCACGCGATCTGTCATTCAGGCATCTCCTTCGGCCCGTCTGACCGATGTAGACGCGGCCGCATGACAAGGGAATTCGGTACTCTACTGAAATTTAACCTCTGCAGTCTGCACTGCAAAGGCTGTGGCTGCGCCCCTGATTTCAAATCAGTGATTGTCATTGGCAAAGGAAGAAATAAGATTGAACGTGAAATTTGTGAAGCCAAATATAAACATTTAGTTGTAAGTCCAGCACTTATTGTCCTGTCTGGTTGTTATCCTTTTGTTGTCTTGTTCCCTCTTAAGGACATCACTAAATATCATCAAGATTATCGTCAATCGGCCGCATTACAACCCCCGCCCCCCACTTCTCCCGCTATTTTCCCATCATGCACAGGCACGTGCGGAAGGTTTTCACCATCGCGCGAACTGAACGAAAGAAGTGTTACACCTTTCGCGCCCACAAATTCTACAGACAGAGCCTTCTTTCACCACGTAGAATTCAGATTTCAGGAAGATAATTTCGAATAGGTTAAGAGCCACACTTCACTACGCGTAGCCATCGCGGCACGTACCCTGCTCTGATGCTGACCCAACAGACGCGTGTTCGATCCTACCCGCGGTGCTCGCATTTTGACGGACGCTAAATGCAAGATGCCCGTGCGTGTATGCATGCGATGCCAACAGTGCACGTCAAAGAACCCCAGGTGGTCGAAACTTCCGGAGCACTGTGGCTTGCCTCGATCATGTACACATCGTGGTCTCGGTACGTGAAACGCCAGAAACTACTGCTACACACTGTACGTGACTTGAGATAAATCCATATTGAACAGCGCAAAAAACGAGACACAAAGAAGAGACTGCACAACACGAGCGCTGACTGACAACTAAATGCTTTATTCAAGCACAAAGAAAAGAAAAAGAAAAGAAGGAAACAGAAATGCGCGCGCACCCTAAGCACATGACAAGCGATTGCAGGCATACAGCAATTTTAAGTATTGTCCAAGTAAGCCATCTCACAATCGAGCAACGCAATCGATGGAGTGCTGACACACGTGTCACCATTTTTGCTGATAGCAAAAGCTTCAGCTATCTCTCTGATTCGCGCCTCATTGTGTCCAAAAACTTTTCTGCCCTAACCAAATCTTGTGTCCACAAAATGTCCTCTAGCCTCTATCTCAAGTTCAGCGTCTGAAACACGCGGCCTTCCCTCTTGACGCCATTGTTTCTGCGTCATTAAAAATTATCAACAAAGTTAGAAATAGAAAGGGTCCAGCAAAACCGCTAGATGACAAACGGGGAAAGGGTAACGAACTGGCGGTGATCCCGTATATTCATGGCCTTTCTCACCGTATTAAAAAGATTGCACACAAGTTTAATATTGACGTCCACTTTTCCGCTAAGAATAAGCTGAATACCCTGTGTGCCAGAATTGATAAATTGTCCTCAGCTGCGAGTGGGCACAGTATCAAGAAAATTTATTTCCGACATAAACTTGGGGGTCACCCCAGGCGAAAAGCGGCGAAATGCAGCTTGAAGGTGCCTGGGGGCCCATACACAAGGCAGTGTACACATACATTTCTAGGCAACATAGGGTACTTAATGAAGAAAGGATATTTAAAGTAGTAAAAAAAAAACAACTAAGGACATAGAATACTGGTAGACGTAAGACATACATATATACACTGTATACACGTGCATACATAAACGGAAAGGTAAGTATACTAAAAATGACGTCGGATCATGATACGTACATTTAAAACGTGCTTGCTGTGAGCAGATTTATATCGAAACATTTTTTCCGCACAATTGTTTAAAAAAAATATTACATTGTACGGTGTAAGAAGTGTGTGGTGGTAAGAACAGGTACCACTGTTCAGTACAGTTCAGACATAAAATAATCACGCAACTTTTTTTTACAAACATTGTTGAAATCGATACCCTGCTTCTCATATTTGTTTAAAAGATACGGTACATTGAAAGCCAGTGATTGCTCGCCATAAGTTGTGCGCCATCGCGGTATGTTATGAAAGCTTCGATTACAATTAGAACAAGAAGTTTATTTACAGAATTTACAACTGCCTTGAGACGTGATTCTTGGTTCGTGGCTCAAAAGTATCTGCCTCGTCTGAGTCGTCTCCGAAGTTCCCCCGCACCGGCCACTCTCTCACCCTCGTGGTATTTCTTCTGTTTTGCTTCCATTTTCACTTGTTGAACGCCACGTGCGCAGTCCAGATGCCTTTCCAGGAAAGCCCCCCAACCCCGTCGCGCTGTTTCTGCCGTGCCTGAGAGGGCGGTGTGGGGTACAGTTACGTTGACAGGAGGGTAGGACTGCGTGCCTGCGTGGGGGGCTGTGAGAGACAACCTGCGTCCCAATGCTGAGATATGTTTCGTCTTTGGAGACCCGGGGTGAGGCTACTGGTGGTTGGGGTCCCCGCGTGAGGCTAGGGGAAATCCTTAACACGGTACTAACCATTTCTCGTGGCCTCTGGTTCTTGGATCGCTTATCTGTTTTTTTAACCCGCAGTTATTACTTAGAAAGTTCATAGTACTTTGTTTGAAAAGAAAAACGAATGCAATATGCGGTACTGATACATGAGAGTGGCATTTATTACTTGATAACGGAGAAAAAATTCTTTAGTGGGATGAGCGTAGGAAACGTTAGCGATGCATCGTAATGCTTAAATTCTTCTGTAACAAGAGGATTCTACGCAGATTTGTTTGCGTAGTTGTTCCCCACACAAGTGTACAAAAGTTTACACGAGCGCTAAACAGAGCGTTATATATTTGCGTTTTGATCTTGCTAGGAAAGAAATGGCGGCACCGCGATAGCGCTCCCGTAGCTGAAGACAGTGATTTAGAAAGATAGTCAAAGTGAGCCGTCCACGTCATATCAGCAGAAAGGACGACGCCAAGCGAAATATGCTTTTCCACAAGCTCGATTACACTCCCACCAAGACACAAGTCTGCTGGTAGACGTGCATGTTTGTTTTTGGCCCTAAATAAGATGGCTTTAGTTTTGCCGGCGTTGATTTTAAGCAAGTTAGTATTCGACCTGAAAGGGCTTTTTGAGACTTAGTAAAAACTTCATTAATATAATATCATGGCCGGTTACGAACAGACTTGTGTCATCCGCGTACGTTACAATGGAAGAGTCATTATTTAGTTCAGTCACATCGTTTACGTACACATTAAAAAGAAGTCTGTTATAAAAGGAATGACGTCACATATGGCGCGTGTCATTGGTGGAAGGCAATCGTTCGATTTAGTGCGGCGACGTACGCTAGGGGAGCGTTATAATAAAACCCCGCTCGCTCTTGCGCGCTTTCTCTTTCGCTCGGGAGCGGACACTTTCCCTGCATTTCACCGATCACAAAGTGGTGATAATGAAGGGAGCACGTAAACACCGCATGCAGTTCGTCCCTTGCAAAAGCAACGTACGCATCAATCAATCAATCAATCAATCAATCAATCAATCAATCAATCAATCAATCAATCAATCAGTTTTATTGTGTAACATACATATAATGACTGGTTATTATTATACAGGTAGGACCCCAGAGCCCAGTGAAAGGCAGTTGCAGTTGTAGTTGTAGTGTACTCAATTCCGATGTCGTGCGGTAAAGTGTACGTGGGGCAAACGGGGCGCTGCCTCAACATTCGCCTGCGCGAGCATCTCCCCATTAGGGAGGGCAAAGGTTCGTCGCAGCGCCCCCCCCCCCCCCACTCTACTAAGTCAATGTATGGGGCAGATTTTGCCCCCCCCCCCTCTTGGGTGACTAGAAGGGTCAATGTACCGGGCAGATTTTGCGCCCCCCCCCCCTCTTAGGTGATTAGGGGGCGCGGCCGCCCCCCCTGTGCGCACGCCTATGATCATAGCTCTCTCAAGTGTGCGCCGTATTCGCATTTGGCCGCCCGCTGTGCCGCTTGTGGCTGCTCACCGGAGTTCTGCCGCACGACCACTGTTTTTGGACACAATGAGGCGAATCAGAGAGATAGCTGAAGCTTTTGTTATCAGCAAAAATGGTGACACGTGTCAGCACTCCATCGATTGCGTTGCTCGATTGTGAGATGGCTTACTTGGACAATACTTAAATTTGCTGTATGCCTGCAATCTCTTGTCATGTGCTTAGGGTGCGCGCGCATTTCTGTTTCCTTCTTTTCTTTTTCTTTTCTTTGTGCTTGAATAAAGCATTTAGTTGCAGTCAGCTCTCGTGTTGTGCAGTCTCTTCATTGTGTCTCGTTTTTTGCGCTGTTCAATATGAACCCCAACCAACTAGCCCAACTCTCCCTTTTGCTGAGATAAGTCCCTTCTTTTTTTTTTTCAATATCTAGGCTGAAAAACAAAACATTTACGAAACGTTTTCCAGTTCTCTGACTTTCAATACATCTCTCTGTGCGGTTTTCTCAGCCCTTAGTGTAAAGTCCTGAATTTCAGCCAGTTTGGCAAAGAGGATGCAGTGAAATATAGGCTTTAGGACTTGTGGTTTCGGTTTCCACGCCGCCGCCGCCGACTCGGAACGACCCCCACGCCGCGGCCGGTCGAAACCGCCACGGCGCACACAGTGCGAAGCTCCGCGTTTGTATGGAAGGTATACGTGCGGTTGCAGTTGCAGTCGGTTTTTTTCGTTCTGGCGTGCTGAATTTCGTATCAAGAGATGCGGTCTACGTAGCAATGAGTGTGAGACGTCCTGAAAGGTTTGATCCGTTGAAAGTCAATGATGTTAATATATGTCGGCGCGAACGTGTCGCAAGTGGTCGATGTCATATATTTTCGGCACTGCCTGTTGGAAAGCCACGCAAATATTTCGACTCGTTCTAGCAGGGCAAGCAAGTTCCGCCACTCTTAGGGTATACGATGAATTTTTTTTCTTGGACTGTAATCTTCTAGTTAGTATTTTTTTTTTTCATTCACAGTATGTTTATGCTGTCGCACCGACTACCGCTCGTACATTTGGTCGTGCGTGAACACGCACTCTCGATTTCATGGCGCGGCATCTGTTCGTTGCTCACAAACAGTTGCCTATCTTGTTGGTCAACTTTTAACTGACTCGCTCGTTTACTGCGCACCGGTGTGGACGAAGTAGAGCTGTTTACAGGGAGGTGCTGGTACATAAAAACGATGCTGATGTTTACATGCCGGCGCGCTTCTTTTTCTTTTTCCTTTAGGAGTAGTGATATTTGATTGTATCTACGCGGCGATAAGATGAAGATGGTTTGAGAGATTCTTCTGCCGGTAAGGCACGAAGCGCGCCCGGGCTCGAGCCTTTGATCGGCATCGGAGGTGATTCGCGTTTTTTTTTTTTTTTGATAACTTCGTATACCAGATGTACTGTTCTTGCGAAATTCTTGCTCGTTTGCAAGGCTAAGCAGCCAAATTGGCAGTTCAAGAAACACTAGACAAGCGTAACAACGTGGTTTTTGTATCGCGCTTTGAAGAGAATTAACTATGTTGTATATTATTGCGCGACTTGTCGGACACGGCTCGTGACCACGTAAAAATTTGTCTTCCTGAGGTAGTTGTTCTACACACGGAGCGACAGTTTTTTTTTTTTTTTTTTACTATTCGGCTTTCATACCGCTCATCGTATCGATACACCCGCTGTCTTACGGAAAATGCAACCTCACTACAAAGATCTCACCACGTCCTTTTGATGTAGTGTTCATTAATGTTCGGGTTTTACAAGGCTGGTACGGAGCAATAATTAAATGTGTGATGCCGGTTACCCCGCTGCGAAGTGAGCGATTTCTCGTCCGTGCTAATACCGGTATACATCAACTCCAGCGATCACAGTGTTGAGTCGAGCTACGAACCTAAATGTTAGACAAAACACATCATATTAAAATATAATAATAAAAGGAACCAAAAACAACTCAGGTGGCAACTCGAGTGGTACTTAGATGTGTTGCGCTTAACCGGACAGGGCCGTACTTGACCGCTTATGTTTGTTCGCAAATCTGTATCCGATTGACATTTGACTGCGTGGAACACTGGGAATTCCGGATATATTGCGGCATTTGCCGATTTAGAACCTATAACGTAACACAAACGATGTACCTTAAAGAGTGCGCCCAATCGCAAACACTCCGCGTTTTGTGATGCACATAGCATACTTATTCTGACAGCAGTTCCCTTTATATAGTTGTTAGAGGAACCAAAAACGGCACAGTGGTTTCCCGTTGACCTTTCGCTGACTGACATTGCAGTAAAAGAGAAAAAAATCCGGAGGTAGACCTAAAACACGCAAAAATTGTTCGACAACGCCACTCATCCATGCATCAGCCCGCACACTCCGCGCCGTCGCGCACGAGCCAGAAAGGAGGAAAGCGCTGGTTGCCAGTCCGGTCCTCCTCGCCCGATGCAACCTTCATGTGTGCGCGCCCCCTCCGTTTTAGGGGCGAAGCTCCTTAAGGCGGCACCCGTTCGTCCCTCGTAGTCGTCGTCATCGTAGTAGTCCGTAACGAGTCTTACGCTTTGACCTCCAAGGTGGTGCCGGTGGGAGATTTCTCCTGTGCGTTGTTGAACAATAAAAAATTCGCAGCGTGCGCGTTAACTAAAAGCCGAATTCTTCTGTCTCTCATTCCCCATTAGCAGCCATTGGCATGTTCCAGTAGGAAACGTTAGTAGAAGTAGAAGTATAAGTGTTAGGTAAAAGCCGACTTCTTCTGTCTCTCATTCCCATTAGCAGCCATTGTTTACCTCCAAGGTAGTGCCTGGTGAGATTTCTCCTGTGCGTGATTAAACAATAAAAATTTTGTTCAAAACGCCGTTGATTGATGAAATAAACCAACGAAAGACGCCAGATGTTTTGTAAAAGCAGAACGAAAGAACGCCAGATGTTTTTCTTAAAGTGTAGTAGTAGTAGTTGTATGTAGCCACCTCGCCCGATCGTCAACGGGCGAGGTGGACCGGCAACGGCGCGAGGACCCTGCCGTACGAGAGTTAAATCACACTAAAAGACATACTTTGCGGGCGATACACTCTAGTGAGCTTTCAACTTTTCGTCTTAATGTACATGATAAAGAAATTATTTCTACGAAAAACGCAAGGCACACCTTGAGCAATATATTTGGTTTTGGGACGCTAAATGGAACCATGAGGCGATGCGAAGCCGGAGCACTTGCACGATCGCGTTCCGTTGGCTTTCGTTGGGCATGCTAGCGACCTCGCGTCGTGGAACGCGCGTCCTGTCTTCCCTCTAGCCTTGCCTTTAATTCTCACAGGGCGAGCGGGGAATGCGGTCGCTCTTGGCGCTCTTTCGCTCGGGAGCGGACTTCTTCCTTGCATTTCACCGATCACAAGTGATAATGAAGGAACCACGTAAACCAACAGTACAATAAAAGTTTGATGTTTAATATATACACGATGTTTCACACTCTTTATATTATGTACTGGGCGCATTTCACGGAAGAGTTTCACGGTTTACAGATGATTCCCTCCGTAGCTTCGCCCAACTCATCATCATTCACCCCGTGGATATGCTGTGATTTTTTTTAGGGTGATGTCAGCCTTTGACCCACCACCTGCCGCCGCCCGCCAAAACACAATGTTGCCGGTCCAGGTTTCCATGGCAACGCGACGACGCGAGCGCCATGTTGGTTCTCCCGGCCACTCGTTGTTGCTCCGTCGTACTGCACCGACTGCACGTTGGCGCGATGTGCAAGCTGCGGTACGCGCTAAGTGCTTCTACAAGAACCTTGGAGTGAGAATGCCAGGGTGCTGCGTGCCGCAATGCACAACCATCTGGAGACGGGGTGTGAGAATGTTCCGGCTCCCGACTTGTCCTAACCGACGGAAACGCTGGATTGCGCAAGTTAAGCGAGACTGCTGGGAGCCGACTGCTTCCTCCCGTGTTTGTGAGGTGAGTACGCGTTGTATTGCGACTCGCGAGCGGATTGAGTTTATCACCGCATATTTCGTGAAATGATTTGCTTTGTCGTGTGACGAAAAGCAGTCCGTGCAAGGTAAACGCGACTTCTCCTGGCTGCAGCTTAGCTCGGCTAGGCCTGGTTATGCCAACGAAAGCGTGTTTAATGGTTATACTTGTTTATTCTCGTAGCCGAAGCGCAGTTTGCTAACCAAACGAAATGGCTAGTTAAACGGGCCGTACTGCGTGCACTCGCTATCTTCTTTTCTTGAGTTTCCAAAGCCGTCGCCGCATTCGACGCGAGAAACGCCGTGCCCGTAAACCACCGACAGACGCTCGCGTTCGCGTGTTCCTTTGCTGGCAGATGTGCGCGCTCCTGCAACTTTCACCTCGGACGCTCAGGAAGTACAATTGGAGATGTAGACAGACAAGCCGACGAACGCGTTCCCTGTAGATTTACGGCTCGCGTGCCTTTCCAGTCCAGCCGTGGTAGAGTCTTGCACAACTGCAACGCAACAACTAAATTTTGAGCGTCTTGCCACGGGGTATTTGTTCTTTGCTTCAAGGCCACGCGAAAATAACACCTTAACTCGCTCAACTATGCCAGTAAAGTTTTTGTTTTAATAATATAGAATGCGACTGATTTACTTTTCGCGTCCGTCCGTCGTACGTCTGCTTGTCTGTCTGTCTGTCTGTCTGTCTGTCTGTCTGTCTGTCTGTCTGTCTGTCTGTCTGTCTGTCTGTCTGTCTGTCTGTCCTAAACACTTCTGTTTCTGTGCACCAAGGATTCCGGTTGTTTGCTTATAACTCAAATATGCCGCGTGGGAGAGTGTGGTGCAGCGTCGGAATTTTTTGTCCTTTTTTTCATAAACTGCCACAACGATGATTTTATGTCGTGATATCAGTTTTATTTAGTGTTTTATAGACTACGTTTGTCTGTTTCGTGCCCTCTATGACTTTTCGCATTATTGCTTTGTTCAAGGCCCACTTCGAAGACACAAGCTTCGAACAAAGGAGGCAGGACGGTTTGAAGAAACTAAGGCCAGATGCTATCCCGACTCTGTTTTCTTTTCGCCGTAAGTGAGCTCAGTTGAATGTGCTTGCTAAATTGTTTTGACTATTCATTGCTCGCGCATGCGTAAAATGCTTGTAAACTACGCATGTGACTTTGTCCGAGCTTTGTCAAAAAGACTTACCTAAAGGCCAGAGTTTGAGTGCGATTTTTTTACAAACTCAATAATGGCTTACTTCTTCCAATAGTGAGTGGGAAATCTTAAATGTCACCTTTGTACTTGTCAGCAATAATACTGCTACGATACACGGTGCCTCGTGGAAGGTTTGGTGACGTGCGTGAGGCCCCTGTGTGCTTCTACTGCGGTTTCCGTGGACATGTGGCTCGATTCTGCGCTCAAAGACGTCGCGCACCACAGCGCCACTACGAGGGACCACCGCCTTCTCCTCGACAAAACAGCTGGCGTGGTGGTATGCGCTCAATGCGGGACACGTACGTCGGCAACGGCTTCCAGCAAAATGCCCGCAGTGACACGCACGTCGGTCGCAATTTCAACCAGAACTTCCGCAGCGACTCGCCCTCCTCCGTACGAAGCTTGACGCCCCCTACTGCGCGCCGGCGCCGTTCCCCGTCTCCTGCTCGCCGCGTCACTTCCCACCGCCGGGAAACTAGGTGGTGCGGCCGATGGAGGTGAGGTCGCCGAACATTTGTCACTACATCCACCTATGCCTCCCCCCGTTTCTATGACGCAAAATAAGGTCCCCGTTCTCGTTGATGGACTACCTACGATGGCTTTAATAGACACTGGAGCAGCTGTTTCGGTCATGAGTTTTAACTTTAAACTGCGGCTAGGACATAAAGTGATGTTTCGCTGGAACAGCAGTGCAACATTTCGTGCAGTGAGTGGGGAGACGCTAAGCCCTATCGGCGTGTGTGTTGTGAGTGTTACTTTGGGCGACAAGGTGTTCAAGGTAGAATTTGCTGTCCTGGCTAGCTCCACACATGACATTATCTTGGGGATCGATTTTCTACGAGACTGTGGTGCCACCGTAGATTGTGGCGCCGGTGAAATTTTGCTGTCGGCATTTACTGACGATTCCAAGCGCTGCCAAGGGTCCATCACCGTCATTGAGGATGTCTTCTTGCCACCCAAATCGATGAAGAACGTACCCGTTGACACCTCTGCCTCAGACGCCGGCACGTTTGATGTTCTTGTGGAGCCGGTTCCTCTTAATTGCGCCAAGAAAAATGTGCTCGTGCCGCGTTGCGTTCTTTCCATCAGCAATGGGCGATCGGCTTTGTGGGTGTTAAATTATTCTACTGAACCTGTCATGCTGCCCAGTGGAATGCGGCTCGCCCTCTTCGAACAAAATGTGAACAGTTTGATTGCGTCTTTAAGCGACCAGAGTGTAGACCTTGTTCAGGCAACTCACTATACAGAAACCAACTTTCTAAGCATGATAAACAAGTCGCTGTCATCAGAAAAACGCCAAGCCTTGGTCAAAGTCCTTGCCAAGCATGCCACTGTTTTCGACTTTGCACAGAATGAAGAGCAAACAAGTGTACCCGATTCGCGGACTCGTCACGTGATCGACACAGGATCCGCTCACCCTATCCGGCAGAAACCGTACCGTGTGTCATCTGCAGAGCGCAAGATCATTGCTGAACAAGTAGAAGAGATGTTAAAAAAAAGGTCATCCAAGAATCATGTAGCCCTTGGGCTGCCCCTGTGATTCTTGTCCGGAAGAAAGACAGTACATGGCGATTCTGCGTGGACTACAGACGCCTCAACTCCGTTACTAAGAAGGATGTGTACCCGCTTCCCAGGATTGATGACGTCATTGATTGTTTGCATTCTGCGTCGTACTTCTCATCCGTGGATCTCAGGTCTGGATATTGGCAAATTCCCATGCATCCGAGTGACAAAGAGAAAACGGCATTCATAACCCCAGATGGTCTCTTTGAATTTAATGTAATGCCTTTTGGCCTGTGTAACGCTCCAGCCACGTTTGAGCGCTTCATGGACACTATTTTGCGTGGACTAAAGTGGGAAGTTTGTCTATGCTACCTTGACGACATTATAATTTTTGGCCGTACATTCGATGAGCACAACCGTCGTCTAGACATTGTTCTAACCTGCCTTGAGAAAGCTAAGCTCACCCTGAATTCTAAGAAGTGTCACTTTGGCAACCGTGAGACTCTGGTTCTCGGTCACCTGGTTGACAAGCATGGAGTTCGACCCGACCCTCAGAAGGTTGCTGCAGTTAGCAGCTTCAAACCACCTCAGTCTGTACGAGAGTTGCGAAGCTTTTTGGGCTTATGCTCGTACTTCCGTCGCTTCGTGCCTAAGTTCGCCGACCTCGCTTTCCCTTTGACGTGCCTACTCAATAAGGATGTGCCTTTTCGGTGGTCAGCAGAATGCGAGTCATCGTTTTCGCAACTCAAGTTTGTTCTTACCTCAGGGCCCGTGCTTCGCCACTATGACCCATCTGCTGCCACAGAAGTACATACCGACGCCAGTGGTGTAGGTCTCGGCGCCGTCTTGGTCCAACGCCATGGAGCTACTGAACACGTCGTTGCCTATGCCAGTCGTTGTTTAAGTAAACCGGAGCGCAACTACACTGTCACAGAGCAGGAATGCCTCGCGGTCGTATTCGCCGTCCACAAGTTTCGCCCGTATATCTACGGACGCCGGTTTTCCATTATCACAGACCATCATTCTTTATGTTGGCTCACTGGACTACGTGACCCATCCGGCCGTCTTGCTCGTTGGGCGTTACGACTGCAAGAACATGACTTTGAAGTTCGTTACAAGAGCGGTCGTCGTCATGCCGACGCCGATTGCCTCTCGCGGCTTCCCCTTCCGACAACCGAGTGTGACGCAGACAACTTCGATGAATATTTAGCAGTTGTCGATGCCCCATTTCCTGACCTGACCACTTTTCGCGCAGAGCAACGCAGTGACAACAGTCTCGCCCCTTTCTTCATCTCCGGAACGAACGGTCAACGCAGTTTCGTCGTACAGGACGACGTTCTTTACAAGAAGAATTATTCCGGCATAGGCGCCCGTTTACTTCTAGTTGTGCCAACAAGTCTGCGACAACGCGTCCTCCGAGCTATGCACGACGACCCTACGTCTGGACATATGGGTTTTTCCAGGACATATCAGCGCACACAAGAACGCTTCTTCTGGCCGAAAATGCGTCAAAGTGTGACTGCATACGTTGCGAGCTGTGAGCAATGTCAACGCTACAAGCGTCCGACAACCGAGCCAGCAGGACTACTTCATCCCATAGCACCCCCTGGTTCTCCATTTGAGGTCGTTGGTGTTGACCTGCTCGGCCCTTTTCCGCGATCAACGAACGGCAACCGATGGATTATAGTGGGCGTCGACCACTTGACACGCTATGCCGAAACTGCGGCAATTCCTACAGCAACGGCCACTCAAGTTTCGCAGTTTGTGCTGTCTCACATTATATTACGCCATGGATCCCCACGTGTTATCATCAGTGATCGCGGGCGGCAATTTATTGCCGATGTAGTTGAAGACCTGCTTCGTCTCGCTAAGTCTCATTTTCGTCACACCACTCCGTATCACCCGCAGACGAACGGTTTTAACCGAAAGAACCAACAGAACTCTCGTCAACATGATTTCCATGTATGTTGATTCCGGACACAAAACGTGGGATGCCGTCTTGCCCTTCATAACCTTTGCCTACAATACTGCACAGCACGAGACGACCAGATACAGTCCATTTTATCTGCTCTACGTACGCCAACCCCGCACAGCTCTTGACACTATTCTTCCGTTTTCTGAAATCGACCAACCTACTCTCGCCGAAACCCTTTGCCGTGCAGAAGAGGCCCGGCGTATCGCCCGCCTTCGTACTCTCGCTTCCCAGAAACGCTCTAAGAACCGTTACGACGGACGTCACCGACACGTATTGTACGAGAAAGGCGATTTGGTGTGGCTTTGGACGCCGCTTCGCAAGCGCGGCCTATGCCAAAAGTTCCTAGCCAACTACACTGGCCCCTTTGTTGTCATGGAACGTCTCAGCGATGTCACGTACGTGATATCGCGGCTCTTGTCTACTGGCCGCCGCTCAAGAAAGACCAACGTCGTGCATGTTGCCCGCCTCAAACGCTTTCATCGTCGCAACGAAACCTGACTCGCCCGGTGGGCATCGTCTGCAAAGGGGGAATTGCTACGATACTGGGAGAACGCATGGAAGAAGAGGAAAACGACGCAGGGGCACGAACTGTGATCTGCTCGATCCCTGGACTCTCGCATCCATCATCTCTTGTAAATAAACGCATCTCACCGTAACAATACTAAAGTGGTTTTGTTATACTAAAGTGGCTTTGTTAACTCTTTCAGCTCCTCCAAAGCACAGATTGCCCCCAAAGAATCGGGATGCTGTATCAAACGTACCGCCTCGGCATCCAGATCTCTCAAGTGACAGAGTCGCCGGCGTACAACCCAAGACAGCCAGTGCTCAGGTATCAGAGGTGGTTCCAGTGCCGAATGTGATGTTTGCAGCAAGCAGTGCTGTGGAGCCAAACTGTGCCTCCGCAGATGTAGACACTGTTCAGCTAAGTCTACATTCTGGTGACACCCCAAGCAACGCCGCTGACAGTTCTGGTAGTGCTAGTTCTGCTTGTGAATCTTTGGCTGCTAACTCGGTTGATATTCCAGCTGACATGGGCGATGCTCGTGACTTACGTATGCATTGTGCATCATTGCCAATTGCACTTGTGAGCGCACCAGCATCTGTTCCTACGACAGCAAAAGATACCAGAAATTGTCAAAGGACATCTCAGAAATTTCTTGTGCCATCTGTCCCTCTTGATAACGTTAAAAGTGGCAGTGCTGATAAGTCCTGCTGCACACGAGAATCGTTAGCCTCTGCGCATCAGTATTTTCACTTCAGTGACACTTATGTTCAGAATAGAACACAGATGTCTTGTCTTGAAGCTTCTCATAGCTTTGTATCAAGTGGGACACCCTCTCTTGAAAATGGTACTTCAACACTGCAAAATCAGCCTGAGTGTGGAGGAGTAGAAGCGCTATCCCCACACCTCTTCACAACTGGAAAAAGTGCAGCTGTAGGTACGACACTGATTCATCGAGAGAACGCGGAACTTCGAAAAAAAAAAAAACACTGACCTGATGCGCAAGTACAAGAGCCTACAAAGACTGCATGAGAAAGCAACATCACAGCTCAAAAGTGTGAGGAAAAAACTGGCATCTGCTGAAAAAAAAAATACGCGAATTAACTACTGCAAGCTTTCTGAACAATGACCAAGCAGCTGCTCTGGCGAGAAAGACTACGAAAGGATCAAAATGGTCTGATAAGACTATCAGAGTAGCACTTCAGATTAAACATGCATGTGGCACAACAGGATATGAACTACTGAGGTCGTTGTCGTATCCATTACCTTCGAACAGGACCCTCATTAGAAGACTTCAGAACATCCGCCTTTTGCCAGTCATTCTTCATGAGGTACTATATGTTTTAAAGCTCAAAAGTGAGACAATGCATGACATAGAAAAGGACTGCGTGTTATTCATGGATGAAATGGAAATCAGCCAGGGTTTCGATCACGACCGCTCTCTGGACTGCCTTTTCGGGGGTACCACGCTGCCACAGTCAAATGTGCAAGTTGCCAACCATGCCCTTGTGTTCATGATCGGTGGGCTAAACACGAGGTGGAAGCAGGTCATAGCCTACCACTTCACTGGGCGATCAGTCGACGGGGCACTCCTGAAAGATCTTGTGTTTCAATTAATTGAGCTCTGCTTTAATATCTCGTTGCGAGTGCTTGTGGTAACCAGTGACATGGGATCAGCTGGCGCCTACTGGGATTCTCCAGCAACAGACAAGCAGAGACCGTGTGTTCTGTACCACACCCGCACCTTGCAGACCAGACGTTTTTTATGGCTGACCCAGCGCATGTTTTGAAAAACATTCGGGCCCAGCTGCTTCGTTCATAAACATTTACACTAGGACAAGAAACCGTTAAGGAGCACGAGCTTCCTGGAGAAATTGTCAGCGTTGATCACATTAAAGCAGTCCTAGAATTTGACTCTGACGATGACCTGAAGGTTGCGAACAAGTTGTCTGACATCCACATTGGCAGTGGGCACTTAACTAAGATGAAGGTGAATGTCGCCGTTCAAATGTTTCGCGAAGCCCCTCCTGCTATCAGATACCTGGCCAAACAAGGAAAGCTAAAGCCTGAAGCAGAGGCAACAGCTTGGTTCCTTGAATTAGTGAGCAAATGGTACACACTCATGTCATCACGGCACCCAGTGGTTGCTTTGAGCTATTTTGATCCCTCAAAACATGAAGATGCAGTTAAAATCCTTCAACTGGCTTGTACAACTTTCTGCCGTATCAACATGGGCAAAACTGCTCACTGGAAACCTTCCCAAGCCGGTCTCTTGATATCAACGACAGTTGTGCTGTGCCTGTCCGACGAACTGTTGAAGAAACGTGGCTACCGGCACCTGCTTACAGGTAGACTGATACAGGACTGTCTTGAAAATATTTTCTCTGTTGTAAGACTCAGGAAGCCCATCCCAAGTGCGTATGATGTGAAGTGTGCTCTAAAGATGTTATGTGTCAGCCACTACTTGCACACGCCAACGTCATCTAGCTATAACGAGGATGACAGCTTGCACGTAGCTGACCTCCTGGACCCCAGTATCAAGGCACAAGTTGCGCAAGAAAGTGGGGAGAACGAGGAAGCAGAAGAGCTTGAAAACGTTCTTCTGTATGCAACCACTGCAGTAGAACGTGACATTCTTGCATATGTAGGAGGTTTTCTACTGAAGTCCATCTTGAAATTCATTGACGAGTGCCAGGACTGCAAAGCGGCACTGGTAGGAAATGACGATAAATACAGCACTCTCGTTAAGCTTAAAGAATACGCTCAGGGCGCTGGAAAGCTCATTCAGCCTAGCCGAGCTGTCATGGAAGTGCTCACTGAATGCGAAGAACACTTCAAGGCCTTTGCCGACGAAGACGGAATTTTGGCGCTAAAAACCCCATTCGCGAGCATTTTGAGTGCATTGCGCAGATCAGTAACTGTGCGACTGGAGAGCTGCGAAATCCATCGTGCACAGGTAGAAAAGTCGCTGCTGGAAAAGTATGTTAGGACAAGGCTAAAGATTCACCTTCGGCAAAAACAGGCACAAAGGGTGAATGGTCAGTCAAGTAAGACGTGTGCTGCCGTGAACCTTGAGTAGCAGCTTTTTAAAAGGCTCCAATCCAATTTAAAAATTACTGCTTATGAAAAGAACGCATTTCTGTGAGCATACTGTGTTGAATCTGTTACTGCGCAAATGAACATTCGTGTAGCTGCCTTCATTTGTTCTTTTTGATGAGCTGTCCTTGTGCAGGAAATGTGTACGCACCAATTGTTATATGTTTTATGTGTAATCAACCTTGGATTTCCGATGTAAATAAATATTCACTGAAACAAGCAACTTACCTTACGTATCATAACGTGAAGGCATATGTCGAATTCGCTAAAAAGGGGGGAAAGTTGAAACCACAATATGACATTTTACAAATTTTGTGTGCCTCTTTTTATGTAATGTTTTGCTTTGCTCTGATCTGTCTTTGTGCACATTGCTGCTTGTTTCAATCGCTAAAGTTGTTATGTTGTTATCATTACTATTAAAACGTTCCTTGTTGCTCCCGTGTCTTTGTCTTCTGTCAAGCCTAATTTACTGGCTTCTTGGCTGAAGGGGGGGGAGGGGTAGTTGCGATATGACTGAGTGCTCTCATTTTCGCCAGTGCTAAATACCTGTAAGGTCTTTAAGCAGTCCATTGTATAGATTTGCACGCAAGAAGTAAACTTCCTGCAGGGAATTTTATTACGCATAGAAGCAACATATAGGGTGTGACAAACAGGGTGCCGAAGTTATTTGGCGTGGAGAGAACATCGTGAACTACGCGATTGTTTCATCCGCCTTTCCCGTGGTCACAGGCACCATCATAAAATATATCATGGACTCCTGCCCTGCACCAGAACACCTTTGAACTGCCTGCAGTGACAAGGTGACTTCTGCTTCAAGAATGCCGCGCAGACTTTTAGTTGCGTTCACCGTCATATCAAGGTTCGCCGCATCGCAAATATAGGCCCCTATAAAATCGTCACCACTCGCCCGATGCGGTGGGTTCACTGCGAGAAACGAACTGTTTTCAAAGTATATTACACGAACTCGAGTCAACGAACACAATCTTTCTATTCCAGAAAATGGCGAATAACCTCAGGGAACAACCCCCCCACTTTCAGAACTTGCTACATAAAGAAACCACCCCATTCTTGTAAAAAACCATGCTACCTTCAATGTAAACTAGCGACCGCTGAGAACCAACATGGCGGCCCGCCATGTATAGCGGCCGCCAAAGCCCGTGGTAGGCAACTATGATCGAACTTGTGGAGGGGGTGCGCACACATGAAGGCTCCCTAACCCCCTTGCAGATGATGCCGCGCCGGCCGCGCCGTAGACAGCCGCAGATGTGCTTGGAAAAATGCACATTGGACATCGTGCACGTAGTGACTGGAATCAAGTACGCTGTTATGTATTCTTAATCGTGCTTTACACAGTGAGTGTTGTTCTCTGTAGCATATTACGATCGAGAGAGAGCCAAGCAGCGTGCTTAGACGACTTTGTGTGGCGCGGCGCGTTCATATGCAATGACCACGGCCGCTACATAAGTGCCATGACATGTATTCTGCCGAGTACGTAATTTGCCGTGCTTCTTATTCTTTGTTTTGGCGCTCGTTTCTCACACGGCCGCCTGGATCGGCACGCGCCATGCTTCTTTTTAAAGGAAATGCATTTCGTCGCCGTCGACACTGCAACAGCTATGTTCTACGGTCGAGCGCTGTAAGAGCATCACGTTGCTCGAAAACTAAACTGCGGTAATGATAATGCTGTAGTCGTTTTCACCTTGCCGATGATAGGCAACATTTTGTTGTGGTCACGTCTCTTTGCATTCTGAAGTTCCCACGATACAACAGTGATGTGAATGCGGCTAAAACACGTTGGCGGGCTAGTTGGTTTGAATCCATGAAGAGCGGCAAGCGCGACAGACAGGGACGAAGAAAGAAAACAGACAAGGACATGCACAGCACTACTTTCAACTGATTTTATTTTCGCTCCACCGATAACTATATACCGAGCGAGCGGAAACAACAGAAACAACAAATGAATAATCAGTGGGTATATATCGCTGAACCGAACCACGTGTACAGGGCAATATCACAACATAGCAAACGTATCAACACGACAAAGTAAGATATTGCAACTCTTTTTGAGAAAGCGAGAGGGAAGGCTGGCTAACGCACATTTCTTCTAATCTATTAATTTCATAGGCCTCAACAATTTCTCTGGTCATTTTACTATGTGCCTTATACTAACACGCCATGCAAACCAGACGAGGCCCCATTCGTGCACATACGTTCGCCAGTCGAAACGCCTGCCGCCTAAATGCTAGCCTATTTGAAATAGCTTATCCTTGTCATCGTGTCCTTATTTACACAACTTATATTGTCCAGATGGGCAAGAAGTGCTCTTTGCTGCGATGCATCTCGGGCTACAAATCGTGCACGGAGAAAATTTGCTTTTTCGCTGCTCCGAAGGATAGTGACCGCTTGAAAATGTGGCCACTGCTTTTCCACGGAAAAATCGCAAGTTGCAAACAACAAATTTTGTTTCTCAAAAACATTTTGATGCGCGATTTGTCACCAAATCATGGGAAGCGCTATTTAAAAGGAAACGTTCTTGTGAGGAAACATTCTTTCGTATCATTTAGCCGCACCATACAATACTCGAGCTAAAGCAGCTTTTTCAGGCAAAAATATGTAAAATTCGTAGATCGTGCCAGTACTGTGATAAAATTCTTCGCGCACCATAACGTATATATCTTGCCGTCTATTTATTATGAATATTGCAAAGAGCGGCTTCGTAGTCATCGGCCACAAGCTGTCCCCCACTTCATTGCGTTCTCTTTCAATCCTGTATTTTCCGATGTGGGAGAGGCGCGTGACCTGCTAGTGCACGTCCCGAAATACCTAAGTAGAGTTATTTTATTCCATTGCATCAAAGCATCCGTCTTCTCGCAAATGTTTACGGAATTTGCAAATAAGCGATTCGTAGTACAAGATTCTGAAGGCTCACTTGATCTCATATGCGAAATGCCCCTTAACATGACACCTGCTCTTTATATGACGCTGACCGCAAATACATTAATTAATCTTTCGAGAGCAAATGAAGGGTGAATTCAACATGCGTCACGCAACTGCAGATTTACATTTGTATAGACAAATGCGGGCACGATCGCCTAGGCCACGGTGTTGCCGAGGCCGAAGGTGGTGTTTATGAGCTTCACGCCGCATGCCGAACCGTCAGTGATAAAACACTACGAAGTCTTTATATCTAACTTATGTATATGATATTACAATACCATACAATCCTCACAGGGCCTTGTGATATTGCTAAACACGCTAAAACACCGAATGTTAGAAGCGTCAGGTTTGTACTGGGTATAGCCAGGTGGCCACCTAGGGTTACTGTATATGCTACCTTTAGGTAGCAGAGTTGCGCCTCTGATAGAACTCGCCGCTCGCGCCACCATTCGCCCAGCGCGCTCACGTGCGCAAAAAGCATACGTTTTAGGGAAAGCCAACTTCACGGCCGCGCGGGTGCTGGCGATCGCCGCGCCACCACTGCTGTATCAAGCCAAATGAAGCCGTCCGGCGAAGCGCAAGACGCTAGAATATACTGGCTAGTGTGCTGAGCGGAGGGGGTTTCCTATGGAAGGAGGTGGCAGGGCCGGTGATGCCTTCCAACTTTCGCCGGCAGGCGGCGACGCTTGTCGCAAAGGTGTAGGCCGCGCGCCGGTTTGGCCTCCGCAGTTTTAGGGTTTTAGTGCCTCGTGTCCGAATTTGTCTTAGTGACGTCTGCGCTGCTTTTATCGTGTTCGCGCTGTCCTTTGTGTACGCACGAGTAAATGAGAACTGCAAACAGTAATGATGCAACGGGAGAAGCATCAGGGCAGGCAGAAAACATGCTTCGTTCCGCTGTGTCGGAGCGGCTATCACATTTTCTGTTGAAATACAGATGGGGTTTTTCACTAATATGTTTGTATTAAGCAGTTGTTTGAGTATTTCCCTGCCCGTTTAACATTTTTCACTGTATTTTGCTGATTTAAGAACTGGTATTATGACTATTTGTATTGTGTCTCTTCTGTTGAGCGTTTGTTTACATTTATGTGTGCGTTGCGTGTTTTGAACATTATTTATGTTTGATAAGTTGATGGTTAAGTTGTGGAACAGCGGGATTTTTCATAGTGAAAGTCAGATTATATTCTCAGTTATTAAGGTGGGGTGAAACTTCGAAAGTGAGTTTCAAAGCTTGGCTGTACAGCAGTGGTAATGAAAGCTATGACTAAAATTTGCGAGGTATCTTAAGGTGGACGCAGGTTGCATTAAAGCTCAAAATGGTTTGAAATTGTTTAGTATTCTTTTATTTGCGTTTGTTTTTCTACTAGTGTACTTTTAAATAAGATCTGCCAACTGCAGACCATTGCAATTTTGCATAAAGGTAGCTACTAACGCTTTATGAAGTGGAACTAAAATTGTGAGCGTACAACAAAAACTAGATTTATGTTTTCTTACGTTTGTTGATTTATGAAAATTGCCACTTATGATTGATTTTTTGTACTAAAAATACAAATACGCATAGGCTACTGCTTCTAGTGCCAGTTATGTAAATGCCATTAGTTACCACGTGGAAATTTTTGTTTTCTAAGCCCACTAGTTCTCAAGAAAAAGGTACAGAAACTACAAAAATGTTCTTTTGAGAAAAACGCAGAAATAATGTAGGGGTACGCGAGCATTACCTGTCAATGTGTCAAAGAAAAAGCACCTATAATTCTTTTTGAAACTGCGAGTACCCAAATGCGATATATTTTCTGAAAGATAAATAAATGTTGTATCAGGTAATTTTGAAATCCCAAAATTGAATTTTTTTTACCAAAGGAAGTCTCATCCTGCCTTAAACTGTTAGTTCATTGCGGTGAAAAACAAAAGCCCATATTCACAAAGGTGCCTCGCACTTGATTTTTTCAGGCAATATTTCAGCTAATCACAATGCTAGACTAATGAAATTATCTAATTGAGACGTCGATCTTGACTAATGACCCCTGTTCGGTTTCTTTGCACTTATGTTACCTTCTGTTAAAATGAAATTTAAGCTCCAGACACATTCGTAATGTTTTTTTTTGTTTTTTTTGTGAAGTGAGTAGTACCTTTCAGATAAAATGCATGAGTAGTGAATCCTATTCAGACTGGCTTGTGTTCATGGCATGCGGTCTAGAAAATACGGATGCCATGCTGCATGGAAAACGCAGAACAGTGAAAGTGACCCTACCCCACCCTACATTTGCGTATAAACGATGCTCTGTTAACTACAGACTTGCTCATGTAGATACAACAATGCAGTAGCCACAGCTGAACTGCAGAAACATCGAAACAACCGATCCGAGAGTATGAGGCCTATGCTGATATCTGCAGCACTGGGTGTGCAATATTCATCCTGTTTGTGAAAGCGAACAATGTGCAAAAACTAGTGTCATAATGTCTGCAAGAAATATTAGTGTATTTGTGTAATACCAGCGTTACACTGGAATTTGCGATTACTGTCGACCTGCTTCGAGTCAAATATCTGCTCGTGAGAATTATCGTAGCCACCGATCCGACTACCTCGGCGCATATTACACTCTGCAAGTCCATGATGGTGCATCATACCGAGTGTGACGCGCCGCTAATATAAAATATGATCACGACTGAGCGGTGCGAATTGCAATTGACTGGATCGACTTCAAGTAAAATCGCTGCGTTGAAAACAGCGCGAAAACGGGATGAAGGCTAAGGATAACAAACAACATAAGCGCTGTTGCTTAGCCTTCGTCCAGTCTTCGCGCTGTTTTCAACAGAATAAGATGTACTAACTGGCCCTTCAAAGCACCCTGCTATCGCCAGCGAATGTTCACGTGTAGCAGCGAAGAATCCGAGTCGTACTTGATCGCGATCGAAATTGCCATGAGCCATCCTTACGACATGATTGCTTGCACCTAACGTGTCAACCTTAGCTGAGTGTTTTCAACTGGCAAGTTCGGTGTATCGTAGTATATTAATTGTGACTTTTCTACTTCGCTTTGGTGGTGAAGCACAGTATCGCGAAAGCTAGCAGACGACCGTGAGGGACGTGTGAAACCTTCGTCATTTTGTAGTGCCCAACCAGTTGAGGATTCTCTGCGGGCAGCAATTTGCCGCTAAGATTTCCTTCTTCCGATCGAGTGTTCTGTCGGGTGTGTTAAAAGGAACGAAGAACACCGTATTCGCAGCAGAAAGCGCCGTGCTACGCAGCCGCAAGCGCAGGAGCCGCCGACGCGCGATGGACGGATGGATGGATGGATGCTATGAGCGTCCCCTTTATAACGGGGCGGTGACATGTCTGCCACCAGGCTCGAAGGCGAAAAAAAAAAGAGAAAGAAGAAAAAAACTCCCTTGTTTCATGTTGTCCTAATGCCTTATCTACATTGATTAAATCTATGTTATTATACCAAAAAATATAAATTCACGGTCCATCTCTCTGCTTCTTAAGGCAGAATGACCTTATTTTCCCCCATTATTTATTTTTGTACTTTATCTCTACTTTTCTGCCACCAATACTCTAACCGTCTCTTACTTATTTCTATCGCGGACGTGTGCAGCTTTCCATTGTTGTCCCTAAAACCCAAGGCTTCATGTAGACTCGTGCCCACACGTATACCTGGGTGAATATCGCCACATTCAATCAGTACATGTTCCATCGTTTCCTTAGTTCCCCCGCAGCATGTACATTGTTCTTCTTCGTTACTGAATCTCGCTTTATAACTACGCGTTCTAAGGCAGCCCTACCTTGCTTCAAACAGTAAAGCGCTTCCCCTTGAATTATCATAAAACCTTTCCCTCCTTATTTCGTTTTTTCCCTTTCGGTAGTTACTCAGAGCCGGCTTCTTTTCCATCGCTGCCATCCAATAAGTCCTCTCCGCCTCTCTGACCTTCCGCTTAATGCTCCTTGTTGCCATATCGCCCGCACTGCCAGCCGTATATTTACTGGTGAGCCTCCTAGTTCTTTTTCTCCACTGCGTGTCAACGCTTTTTCTATACAAATACCTGAAAACCTTCTCTGCCCATCTACTCTCCTTCATTTTCCTCAGCCTCTCTTCGAATCTCATTTTGCTCTGCGCTTCCCTCACTTCAAAGCCTGTCCATCCCATATCACCCTTTACCGCCTCATTTGTCGTCTTCCCGTGAGCGCCCAACGCGAGGCGGCCCACCGTCCTTTGATTTACATCCATTCCTGATTGCACCTCTGACTTCATGCACACCACTGAGTTCCCAAATGTAAGCCCCGGAACCATCACACCCTTCCACAGCCCTCGAAGCACCTCGTACCTATTGTATCCCCATAAAGCTCTGTGCTTCATAATTGCAGCATTCCTCTTTCCCTTTGCTACCGATGCTTTCTCTTGTACCTCCATATATCTATCCCCCTCATTTACCCATACTCCGAGGTACTTGTACTCGCTTACCCTCGGTATTTTTTGGCCCTGTATTAAGACCGTATGGTCTCCGTGATCATTGAATACCATCAATCCACATTTTGTTGCACTAAATCCTAGTCCTAGAGCCTCACACTCCCTTCCGCATATATCTGCCAGTCGCTGTATATCATCTTGACTGTCCGCAAATAAGACAATATCATCAGCATAAAACAGACCTGGAAGTTTCTGCTCAACCATCGCTCCGAGCTGTTTGTGTGACAAATTAAATCCAATGTTGCTACCTTCTAGCGCTTTTTCCATCCTCGCCATGTACAGCATGAATAACAGCGGGGACAAAGGGCATCCCTGTCTCAGCCCCTTGCTAATTTCAACGCTGTCCTTGCTACTTATTCCTTCCCATTCTATACAAACTGTATTTTCTCGGTATATTTCCCTCAAAAGCTGTACACAGTCGTCACCTATGCCCACTTCCTTCAATATATCCCACAAAATTTCCTGATTAACGTTGTCATACGCCCCGGTGATATCTAGATAAGCTACGTATAAGGGCCTGTTTTCTATTTTAGATATTTCTATACACTGGGTAAGAACAAACAGATTATCGTCTAACCGCCTGTCGATTCGAAATCCATTCTAAGTTCTCCCAAAATATCATTTTGTTCTACCCACGCTTCTATTTTTAATTTTACTGCCTGCATCGCCAACCTGTATAGCACCGATGTAATTCTTAGCGGTCTATACGAGCGAATGTTATCCCTTTCTCCCTTGCCTTTATAGATTAAGTTCATTCTACTTTTTCGCCAACTGTCTGGTATTTCCCTCTCCTGTAAGCACTTTTCTACGGCTTTCAGCAGTGCTTCTTTAGTGTTATGTCCGAATTCGTTAATGAGGCTGACGGGAACCCCATCTAAGCCCGGAGTAGTGCGCTTAGGAATTTTTCCTTCGGCCTTCTTCCAATTGAAATTCTCTAGTACTACATCTTCGTCGGTTGCACCCCTTTGCGTACTTTTACTCACCGGGGGAATCCCCTGGGGGACCTTTTTAAACGAATCGGCTGTTATCTTTCGGATGTAACCTAGCGCTTCATATCCTTCCAATTTATTTCCTCCTTCATCTACCATATGTTGTTGCATTGTGACAGACTTCCTACCCAGCGCTTTTAGGTGGCTCCAAAATATCCTAGGCGCGGCCTTCTTCTTTTCGCGAATCTCTGTCATCCAGCGTTCACTTTCACCTTTAATTTTTGCCTCGACTAATTTATGCACAATGGATTTTTGCTCTAAATATATTTCCCATATTTGGTTGACTTCGTCCTGTGGCCGCTTCTCCTTTTTTGCCTGTCTGTGCTCCCGTGATGCCTGACGTCGCATCTCGATCGCTTCCCGGATTTCTTTGTTCCACCAACTTTTTGGCTTTTTCTTTCCTTTCCAACAAATAGTTTTCTTCTCTATTTCCATTTCTTTCGTGATTACATGTAGCAGCTCACTATACTTCCAGTCTTTGCCTGGTAGTTCGTCTACTTTTTCCTCGACTCTTGCGGCTATATTTGTTATTTGTTTGTCATTTAGATACGAGCTGCCAAACTTTGATTCTATGTTCTTATTTTCAGTTTTATATCCCATTTGTAATATTATGCGTTTATGATCACTACCCAAGCTGTTAATGCCTTCTTCGTCTATTCTCATCTCTCTAAGTTTGTCATATATTCCTTCTGTCATGAGACAGTAATCAATGCTCGATTGCCTGTTTCTGACTTCCCACGTGATCTGCCCCTCACACTTAGGCCCCACGTTAACTATCTCAAGACTATGTTGCTCGCAGAGATCTAGCAATAACTTGCCATTGGTGTCTGAATATCCGTCAAGGTCATGAATGTGAGCGTTCATGTCCCCTAGAAGGATTATCTCGGCATCATGACCAAATTCTTTAATATCGGTGCTTATGCATTTCACTATCTCCAGATTCTTTTCTCTGCAGTTATTCCCTGTCCACAAGTAAGCTACACCTAGCCACGTTTTCTTTCCACCTACTGTGCCCGAAACCCATATGTGCTCTGAACACGTTTGTTTCACTCTCTTCCATTTTGTTCTGCTATGAATTAGCATTCCAACCCCCCCACCTCTCCTTTCTGATGTGATCCTGTTACATCCTCCCCAAACATAATTGTCAATATGTGGCGGCTCTTCCAAGTCTCTAAGGTGTGTTTCTGTAACCGCATAAACCCCTATCTGTTCCTTGTTTAACTGTCCCTCAATCTCTAACCATTTTGCCTTTTTTCTGCCACCCTGCATGTTAATGTAACTAATTGCAACACGCGCCTTCTCCCTTCTTTTACCTTTTCTCTGTTTTTTCGCTATACTACCTGTCAAAGAGTCCCCCTGGTTGTTTTCCTCATTACAAGCTACCATGGGCACCGAAGGGCCCGCGTGCCCCCCAAAAAAGCTACTGCGCGTCCTGCAAGACGCCAACCCACCTCATACCTCTGTTTATTTCCACTACCTCGATGCCTTTCTCTCTACTCATCTGCCATATCTTTTTGTTTGCGTCGACAACCGCTCTTTGCAGGTTGCCGTCACGCACCGGTACCTCCGGTATTGTGCATACCACTATCTGCACCTGAGGGGAAATGGCGCGCATGTCATCGACCCCTTTCGCCAATGTGGTCGCTAGTTCGGCTGATTCGTTACTCAAGACGTCGTTTAGACCTCCCGCGATTATCACGAGGTTACGTCCATTAGACTTAGTTGCGAGTTTTGCGTTAGCTTGTCTCATCACTGATCCCAGCCTATGGCCCGGGAACTTCCCTATTAAAACTCGTTTGTCGCCTCTCACCCTTTCCTTGACTGCTTCTGCGCATGTAGCTAAATTCGAGTCCCCGGCGATTATCACGTGATCCGACTTTTCTGCTGGACTTTCCCGCACCAGGCCACTGCACCTGTTACTAGCGCGTGCTACTGCTGTTGTTTTGTCCCCTCCCGTTCCCAAGACTACTTCGCGGAAGGTGGGTCCTGTGACCCTTGCACCTGTCTTTTCCAAACCTGTTTCCCCCTTCGCGCCTACCACTGTGAGGGTCGATGCCCCATTGTTCCCGCTGTCGCTTGCTTCCTTGTTCCCCGTGGCTACCTTTGCAGGCATGGCTACCTTTCCTAATCCCTCCTCGGCTGACTTAAGCCTTTCCGCCATAGCCATCGTTTTTTCCCGCTCTGTCGCTACCGCTTTCTCCAGCTCGGAGATTCTCACCATGAGCTCATTCTGGGCGGCCATCATTATTTCCATATTCGCCTCTAACTCGCATTGCTTACACTTGGCGTCAGCTCTCTCTGTCGTCTCATCCTCACAAACCTCTATTTTCCGCCCCATTCCGCATCCTGAACACTTTACGGTCTTTTTGACCATGGCTATAGATCGTTCACGCGGCGTATTAGATACACTTAAAGCCAAATGATATCACAAAACTCCGCAAGTATGTTACACTTCAAATCACCCGTGCACCTTTCAGCCACGTGGTGGCCGAACAAACAAATATTAAAAAAAAAAAACACCCGAAGCGACTGTCACACCCCTTTGTACCAACAGTACAAAGTTGTAAGCTCTATTAAGCTGCAATAAGCTCTATTAAGCTAGTGGCTTAACTAAAAAAACAAGCTCGAATCATGCAAAAAAAAAAAAAAACTTATCTGACGCTGTCATTCCGGAGCCCACGAAAAACACGTCCGTCCTCTCCCATGCAGTGCCCGCGCAGTCACCTTAGCGAGTCGCAGCGCCGCCATGCGGTGACTGCGGGAAGGCATCAGCGCGGTGGCCACGCCAAAGCGCGCGCTCAGCACACTAGCCAGTATATTCTAGGCACTATAGTCCTGCTGAGTTCGGATTGTTTGTCGTTGTTGTGGTGGTGTCTTCTGCTGTCGGTTTTTGCGAACGTCTGCGCGGCGCAGCGCCCTGACTCAGTGTTGCGAATTAGCGACAATGACAGGATGCTGCGCTCCCCACTGCACGAACCGACAAGAGCACGGAAAGGCCTTCTTCTCGATTCCATGTGGCAAGTCTGTCTCCGTCGTCCGTCGCCGTCTCAAGTGGCTGCTGCGCATGAGACGTCAGAAGCCGGCGATAACGAACAGGATATATATCGCTTCTCTCTCACTGGTCAAAGGTTGACTAAAAATCGAACGGGACAAAACGGTAAAAATATACGCGAGTGACTGTGAAGGAGGCGTTGTGTGTGAACATGAACCTTACAGGTCTATCAAAACAGCATGATTCATTCCGAGCACTGTGCGGCATAAAAGTTTGAAGCATGACCGAGTCTTTATTATATGCCACATCTACCTAGACGTACGCGAAATTCTCGTTAGCTTGCGCTATTTGTAAAACACAGTGATAATTTTAGCACTTGTTTTCTCGAGCTATTCACTTAATCTTTTGAAGCGCTGCATCAAAAATTACGTGAAACGAATAATTAGGCTGAATTTAATTGGTCCAGAATCGTGACCGTCGCACTTTTTCTAATTGCCATTTAAAACAAAAATATTACTTACGATAGCGTTCCATCTCCACCTGTTTCATCTCAAATTATTGTTTCTCCGAGCTTTCCATTCTTATTTTTTCTTCGAATCGAAAGTCATTGCGCCAGCGACGCGTTATGAACGAACGAGAAGGTGCACGCAGCCGCTGGGCCGAGAGGACAGCAGCAACAACAGCAGCCGCGTCGTCTCCTACATTCCAGAGAGGTGGCTTTCCTGCTTAGCGTGGATGCCACGGCGGGCAAGATGGCGGACCTATGCGCAACTCTGCTACCTAAAGGTAGCATATACAGTAACTCTATGGCCACCTAAAGTCCCTCCTTATGGCCACCGTCCCGCGCGCGCCTCCTTTCGGCAAGAAAGTGAAAGAGGTCCCCGATTCCACGGCCGGGCTAGACCGCGAGCGCGCGCGTGCGGTCTAGCCCGGCCGTGCCGATTTCTCGTCATTCCAATGCGCCGTCGCTCCACCTAAACTATTTTAACACCGTGTACAAGATAGAGGTGTTTCCAAACAAGGGCATGCAGCCACAATCTCGGCAATGAATGCCCAAATGACCTGAGATTGCTTTTGTGACGTTATAGTGATGCTCTTTCAGTCTCTGGTTGATACATCTGCCGGTCTGACCAACGTACGTCCATTTACAAGAAAGCGGAATGGCGTAGACAACGTTGCGATTACAGGTTACAAAAAGTGTTCGGTGATTAATAGGACATGCGTTTACCTTGTCACTCTCTGAACTTACCTGACGACATAAACTCTGTAGACGGTCCGGAGCGGAAAAGACTACGTCCACCCCCGACTTTCCTGCAATTCTTCTGAGATTGTGCGAAACGCAATGCACGTATGGCACAACGGCAACTTTCTTAGCTCTGACACCACGGCTGATGCCCTTTGATGAGCTTTTTAGCTTGTTGCTCAAGCCCTCTACGACGGAGCTGAGCATACCTAATGGACCCAGACTCTTCTAAGCGCTTGGCCTGCATGATCCAGGAAACTGGCTTCCACCTTGTGGTCACATGACTTCATAAGGGGATTATTAGATTGTACTATTGCATGTTTCACAAGTTTTGAATGAGCGGATGAAAAAGGCAGGACGGGCTTGTTGCCTCTCGGCTCATAACTCTAGCAAACTTTCTGTGGCGAAAAGTACAGTCCTAAGTCTAAAAATCTGATGAAATTGCCCTCGGGCAGTTCATGCGTCAACACCAAAGGGGACAAAACTTCTGTGAATGAGGTTATGATCTTAGAGACCGCCAAGTCAAAACTACATGATTCGTTGTTCAAAACAACTAAAAAATCATCCACGAATCTGAATACATGCACAACGTCAGGGTTATTTTTCAGGCGTTCATGAAGAACCCGGTCATGATTGGCTAGGTACAAGTCACTTAAGTAGGGAGCAATGCATCACCCAATACAGATGCCATTTCTTTGTTTAACAACAGTGCCATCCCATGTCGCGTAAGTAGAGTTAACATAAAAACTAAGAAGCTCCAGAAACTGGTCGCATGTCAAACCGGAAGCGTTTTGAAATCGTACTGCTCCAAACTTGTCTATGCAATGAGCAACACATTTCATCAAGTCATTCAGAGGAATAGAATAGTATAGATCCTTTAGATCGATAGAGAAGACAACAAGGTTCCTGTCTTGTTTGTCTCTCAAGAATTCTACCACTTGTTCGGAATTGCTTACCAAAAAAGGATCGTCAATTGGCAAGCCACTGTCCTAAGGTTAAGTAATACCGTATTAGACAAAAAATTGCAACGTTTATCTTTCCCTGATTTCTCTCGGGCAGATGACGTTTCAATAATTGATACTCTCGCGTTTCATTTTAATGAATTTGAAAACAGCGAATGCGATGTAAATGAACTTTGGATTCAGTTTAAAAACATTATAAGCACTTGTATTACTTCTTTTGTACCACGAGTAACTAAAAAGAAGAAACATAAGAATCCCTGGATTTCTCGTAAAACACTTCAATTGAAAAGACGGCTAAAACGATGAAAGAAAAAAAGGAAGAATTTATCTCTTGATGACAACGAAGTCCGTGAACTAACCTTAAAACTTAAAAACCAAGTCAGTAGGGATAGGCAGTGCTATTATGATGACTTATTACCGAGGTACATGACATCAGCCCCAGAGAAATTTTGGAGAAGTATTAGCCCCAAGTCTGAGGAGTGTGATGTGTTCGACGTAAATGGTGCGTTGATTCATGAAACCAAAGAAATTGCAAACCTATTCAATGAACATTTCAAATCTGTATTTACTCGAGATAATGGCATTTTACCAGTTTACGACGTCGTCCTGCCTCCTATACCTGACGTTCAGATCACTGAAGAGGGCATTTTTAATATATTACTAAATCTAGACATCAGAAAATCCTCTGGCCCAGATGACATTCCGAATTGTTTTCTTAAACGCTATGCGGAATGGGTATCAAAATATTTAAAGGTTTTGTTTGAGAAATCCTTAAAATTTGGCCAGGTGCCGGGCGACTGGAGGATCGCCAGAGTTAAGCCACTCCACAAAACCGGGAATAAGCAGCACATCAAAAATTACCGCCCTATTTCATTAACTTCAACTGCATGCAAAATCTTGGAACACATCATTCACAAACACATTTTGGAATTCCTTGAGAAACATAAATTTCTAACAATCAATCAGCATGGATTCCGTAAAGGCTATTCGACAATAACCCAATTGGTACAAACCGTGCATGACTTTGCAAACAACATAAACAATGGAAAACAGACAGACGCTATATTCATGGATTTTTCGAAAGCTTTCGATAAAGTCTCTCATCAGAAACTACTGTATAAATTAGACATAATTCTTAAAAATCCTAGACTAATTAATTGGATTTCAAATTACCTTATTGGACGTAGACAATTCGTTACCTTTCAGAATCACGACTCTGATAACCTTTCCGTTGACTCTGGCGTTCCCCAAGGTTCGGTTCTTGGGCCTCTCTTCTTTTTGCTATATATAAATGATCTTGCAAGAGATCTACCTGTTAAGATTAAATTTTATGCCGACGACTGTGTTTTATACTCCGAAATAGATAGTCCTCGCGATCAAATATTACTAAATGATGCATTTCAGAAGGTTGTTGCCTGGTGCGAAGATTGGCAGATGTCGGTGAATTTCGAGAAAACTGTTTTCATGTGCATTACTCACAAAAAGAATAAGCAGAGTTTTACTTACTCGGCTAACAATGTTTTTCTATCTGAGGTAACAGAATATAAGTACCTGGGCCTGTGGATTACTAACAACCTAAAATGGAACCTACACATCGATAAAGTAACCGCCAACGCCTGCCGCAAATTGTTTTTTCTTAGGAGGGCATTAAAACAATCTACATTTTCCGTACGCTCGTTAGCATATAAAACAATTATACTTCCAGTCCTTGACTATGCCGCCATAATTTGGGACCCCTATACGCAAACTAACATCGAAAAACTCGAGCGGGTGCAGCGGAAGGCAGTTCGCTTCATTTACAATAACTACACCCGTACCTCTGCAACTGAACTCTTAAAACAAGCCAACTTGCCTGCACTTACGGAACGCAATCGTGTTTCCCGACTAAAATTCTTATTTCAACTTATCAATAAACATTACAATATTAACATATCTGATATAATTACTTTTTCTTCTGGGTATGCCACAAGACAGAGGCATCACCTAACAATTACCCCATTCAGCGTAAAAAACAATTGTTTCAAATATTCCTTTTTTCCAAGAACTGTGACTGAATGGAATAACCTGACTAATACCCAAGTTACTCAACCTTCACTGTCTTTATTTACTGCAAACATCTGTTAATTACCTTCCAATATGACCTCCTTCATAATATGTATTTCTTTTTGCCGAGTTTTGTTTATTTAGTTGTTGTTTTGTATTAGAGCTGTATTTGTATGCGCAATAGCCTAAAACAATGTATTCGTTCGCATACGATGTATTTGTATTTTTGAAGCAATGTATTATACTCTGTTTTGTTTTGTTGCCTACATTTTTCCATAATATGCTGTATTTCCACCCTGCTAAAATCCCCTACGGGGATTGCAGTATCTGTAAATAAAAAAATAAAATAAAATAAAAAGCTTCAAGTACTTCTTCTTCAAGTATTACTCACCGAACACTTTTTGTAACCTGTAATCGCAACGTTGCCTACGCCATTCCGCTTTCGTGTAAAAGGACGTACGTTGGTCAGACCGGCAGATGTATCAACCAGAGACTGAAAGAGCACCACTCTAACGTCACAAAAGCAATCTCAGGTCATTTGGGCATTCATTGCAGAGATTGTGGCTGCAGGATCCTTGTTTGGAAACACCTATATCTTGTATAAGGAACATAGTAAAATGACCAGAGAAATTGTTGAGGCCTATGAAATTCATAGATTAGAAGAAATGTGCGTTAGCCAGCCTTCCCTCTCGCTTTCTCAAAAAGAGTTGCAATATTTTGCTTTGTCGCGTTGATACGTTTGCTATGTTGTGATATTGCCCTGTACACGTGGTTCGGTTCAGCGATATACCCACTGATTGCTCATTTGTTGTTTCTGTTGTTTCCGCTGGCTCGGTATATATTTATCGGTAGAGCGAAAATAAAATCAGTTGAAAGTAGCGCTGTGTCCTTGTCTCTTTTCTTTCTTCGTCCCTGTCTGTCGCGCTTACCGCTCTTCATGGATGCGACGTTCTTATTTAAGCGCAGGCCGCATGTAGGCGAAGCTAAACGTGAAAGCGATGAGCGACGCTTGTCGCCTGCGAATTAGCTAAAGGTCGGTCGCGCAATGGCCAATTTCTGTCGTTTTGGTATCGCTTGTCGTTTTCACGCGACAGCATGAAAGAGCCCGTTTCGCAGTAATTCCGGTGTCGGCGGCGGTGTGTGTGTGTATACGTGCGTGTGTGTATGCGCGCAAATAGCGCTGTCGCGTTGAACTCTTAAAAGCGAAGCTTAAGGGTCTTTCCACCTCCATTATTGCGTGTATGCGGTTTGCCCTTTAAGATTCGAACTAATCTACCGGTTCGTTGGCTGAGCGGCTGCTGATATGGCTTTCTGCGACTAGCATATATGTTTTCATATGCATTTTCACATTGTCATACCACATTGACTTCAGGCAAGTAACTTGTTTTCTAGTCTGCGTTGGGATTCCGCGTGTAATTTACCGTGTTTTTTCAGAAATGTGCCGTACTGTTGCGTGTCGTCGCACCAAGAAAGATTACGTTGCCTCAACGCCAAAGTGGCATTCCTTCCGCAGGTAAAGCTCGCGCACTGAAGGCCGCAGCTAGAGCTGTGCACGGGCCGTATTTCCGAGCCCGAGCCCGGCCCGGGCCCGCTGACATTGTCGAAGGCCCGCCCGAGCCCGACGGCAAAGGGCTGCCAGCCCACCCGGCCCGGCCCGACGTACGAAAACACAATCCCGGGCCCGGCCCGGACCGGCTTTTTGAAGGTTCGCAGTGAACACAAAACATCGTTTTCCGGTAATTTGGCATTTTATTGAGCATATGGAATATGATCAAACGACACACGACGAACAGTCTCTAATAGAGACTGTTCGCGGCACTTTTGCTATACAAGTAGACGGCCTCATGCCAGCAACAATGGAGTTCGCTCGCCAAAGCCGTCACGTGTATGGGGTATGCCAATGCAAGCGTGAGCTTGCACGAAGGCGATCTACGTCGGGTTGCTCGTCACTGTCGCGTGCATTTTCACTCATATGGGATTTGGCCTTAAACCTAACGCGGAACAGTCGCGTGGCGCCGTCACTAGCTCAGGTGGTGTTACTTCTCTGTTTGTCGGAGTGCAACAGAGGCAGTGCTTTACCTGCTCCCCTTTTGTTTAAAGTAGCGAATGGAAAGGAAAAGCGGCAAAGGGCGGTCGCGGAAAAGGCGCTGTATGCCTGCTGGAAAACAATTCCCGCTCATTCTCTATATTTCGGGCTTGAGTCGGGCTTTGCGCCGGGCCGGAGCCCGGCCCGATAAAGCTCCAAGTAGCCCGAGCCCGGCCCGGGCCCGAGGTGAAAGTACGTCGGCCCGCCCGAGCCCGGCCCGCGGGCCGGGTCGGGCTCGGGCTTTCGGGCTACCCGGAGCCCGTGCACACCTCTAGCCGCAGCATCCCAAGGGAAATCCGCCAACCTCCTTTAAGCAGTGGAACCAACCTTCGGATTGCTTCCCCTATTCTGGAAGCACTCAGAAAAAAAGGAGTTTTTAATAAATCTCGTGCTTTCCCTCGCATGTATACTTTTTACTGATATGCTGCACTAAACAACACCAAAACAATTTTCTTGAAAAGTGGCTCACGGGGGTTTTCGCTTCGGGCATCACCATCACGACAGGGGCTGGCGCGCACACACACAAAAAATAAAGAATATAGCGATAGCCGCCATCCATCCTTTTATGTGCGTTTTTGTGAGGGTGGGAGTGCTATGCTAACCCACGG
The DNA here is from genome assembly GCF_013339695.2 of Rhipicephalus sanguineus. Lineage (NCBI taxonomy): Eukaryota > Metazoa > Arthropoda > Arachnida > Ixodida > Ixodidae > Rhipicephalus > Rhipicephalus sanguineus. Next base: position 136,234,030 of record NC_051178.1, read on the forward strand.
TTACTATACAGCGATATGTTCAAGGCGCCGCAAACCTTCCCGCATAGATAGCAAAGGAATGGAGGGGTAGGAGGCGCGCACCGCGGTGCGGCGAAAGGAGCGGTCACGCCTCTTTCTGCAATTACGCCTCCTGCGTCCGAATGGGACGGCCTAGAACACTGTAGACAGCCAGAGCAACACCGCCGCGCGCCCCGATCCAGGCGGCCGTGATTACATTTTTTCAAAGGGGCGCGCGCCGAATGGGACGGCCGGAGCAACACCGCCGCGCGCCGATGATCCAGGCGGCCGTGTCCGCGCTGTCCGACCGCTAAAAGAGGAGTTAGTAGTTCCACTATACGCGCATCTCGATGGATAACTAACGAAAGGAATTCGCGACTACAGCAATTCATGCGGTACCTAGCGGCAGTGGGAGGAAACTGCGTACGGAGGTCCAAAACAGTCCGGACGCCATAAGTGCCGTATCGGCTGCAGTCGTGGGCGGTAAGATGGAGCCGCCAGTAAAGAAAAAACGAACGGCCAAGCAGTTCTGCTGTGTTCCTCAGTGCGTGTCTGCGAGATGGAAAGATAGCGCTACTTATTTTCATGCATTTCCTTCCGAGGCCAAAGACCGAAGCCGCAGAGCGCGGTGGATTGCGAATCTTCGCATCGGCAAGGCTGTGACGCCGACGATGACCGTTTGCTCGCGGCATTTTGCACGGGATGATTTCTTCTTTCCAGGTGAGACACAAGTATAAACTTGTGAACTAGAAACTATTACATGACCATTGTATCTCGCGACTTTACATGTCGCTGCGGCGCCTGGAGTATGTCAACAAATGTGGCACTGCGAGGTTTCGGTGCGCCATGTGCATTACACTTGCGATTGAGCTGTAACTTATTTTCTTTGTATGTTAACCGGAATACGAGGACTTGATCTAATGGGCACACTTGCGACTATTTGCTGCATGTATCATGCCGCAGTTCGAGCACATGTGCGACCTTTGAACGGTGTCTGCGTCGCTCGCGTCTTCTGCACTACACGTGCAGGCAACCCGGAAGGCATCCTATGCACTTTCCAGCACAACGCTCGCGTATCGTGAACGGGTGTAGGAAGTCTTAGTTTTACTACTGGCGTGCCAGCAAGTTCGGGGAAGCGATCATTGTAACCTTGGCACTTATTGAAAGCGTGTGGTGAACTCTAAATGCGCCGCGGTGCAGCCGTGGCGCTGCCAGCGTGAGGGAGAACGATATTCCCTTTCCTCCCTCTGCGCCGCAACAAAGGCACGAAGGAGGCGCGGAGAGGGAGAGAAGGAAAACCAGTTCGCTGAGAAATAAAGCCAGTTGGTACTGAGACTCTCAACAACACGCCTCGTCTCTGCGTCGCTCACGCGTACCAACAATTGGTGACCCGCAGTCCCGAACATGGAACACCACGACGCCGTCGCCAGCCCGACAGTAGCTGTGTTAGACGTGACGCTTCCTCCCTTTTGGACCAGCGACCCGGCACTTTGGTTCGCCCAAGTAGAATCGCAGTTCGCCGCCCGCCGCATCACCGCCGACCACACCAAGTACCACCACGTGGTCGCCAACATTCCACCTGCCACAGCGAGCGAGGTGCGCGACATTCTGCTTGCCCCACCAGCCGAAGATGCCTATCGAGTGCTCAAAGAGACGCTGATTCGCCGTCTAACCCCTTCGGAGCCGGAGCGCCTGCAGCAGCTGCTACGCGAGACCGAACTGGGCGACCGCCAACCCAGCCAACTGTTGCGCCACATGCAGCAACTAGCGGGCTGCACAGCAGATCTCGACAGTCGCCTGGTGCAGGGGCGTAGCCAAGGGGGGGGGGGGGGGTTGGGGGTGCAACCCCCCCCCCCCCGAAATTTTTCAATTTTGCTTGCGTATATATACACACACATACAAACGCACGCACGAACATACATAAAGTATGGTTGAACCCCCCCGCCCCCCCCCCCCGAAAAAAATTTCTGGCTACGCCCCTGGCCTGGTGCATGAGCTTTTCCTTCAAAGACTGCCCGCAACCGTGCGGATAGGCGTCACGGCCTCCGGAGAGACGGACGTTTCTAAGATCGCCGAAATTTATTTATTTATTTATTTATTTATTTATTTATTTATTTACAGGTTCTGCAGGCCTATACTTAGGCCCAAGCAGGAGGGGCAACAACAACAAAAAAAGTACAATGTCACAGCACTTAATCAGACAACTTATAGTGCACTTGAACAACAGTGTTACGGCACATAAACAGTGAACAGAACACTCATGCGCAGCAGAAGTCAACTAACTACATTACTCGGGCACTGCGAATACACACCATATGGATACATCATTCAGCACTAAACAAAAAAAGTTTCAAGCTGTTTTTCAATATCTTCGGACTGAAAAGCACTTATTGGCAATGAGTTCCAGTCAGCAATAGTCCTAGGGAAAAAACTATTTTTAAAAGCAGTGGTACGGGCAAAAACTGGCGCCAATGAATATTTATGCTTATGTCTTGTTTTTCTAGAAGATAGAGGTTTCACACAGTTGGGCAGACTTGTTGTAACTTTACCGGAAAGAATTTTGTGTAGGAACGTTAACCGATTAATTTTCCTGCGAGTTTCCAGTGTTTGGATGTCGTTCAGTTGCATAAGTTGTGTTGGCGAATCATATCTTCTATATTTGCTAAATATAAATCTGACAGCCTTCCGTTGAACTTTTTCAATCAAGGCAATATCTTTTTTACATTGAGGGTCCCAAACAACCGAGGCATATTCAAGTTTTGATCGAATGCAGGTGTTATATGCCAATAATCTGGTCTCCTTCGTGGAGGATTTAAGTTTCCTCTTAAGAAACCACAGTTTCCTAAGTGCAGCCGTGCATATGCTTGTAATGTGGTCTGACCACGTAAGTGACTTTGTCAAAGTGACTCCTAGATATTTGTATTTTTCTACGTCTTTGAGTGGGTTATTGCGGAGAAAATAAGTATAAAGGCTGGGAGTTGGTTTTCTTGTTATTCTCAAGAGAACTGTTTTGTCACTATTAAGTTCCATGCCCCAGTTTTGACACCACTCGTCTATACTTGTAAGAGACTGCTGAAGTAATATGTGGTCATTTACACAACATATTTCTTTAAAAACAACACAATCATGCGCGAATAATCGGACGGATATGTCCTTATGTACGACATCAACTAAATCATTAACAAAAATCAAGAATAACAAGAGGCCTAACACACTACCTTGTGGCACACCGGAAGAAACATTTAGCGAAGAAGAAGAACAACCCCTGACCTCAACAAATTGAGTTCTGTTGTTTAAGTACATATGAATCCATTTAACGATACCCGAAGGTAGCCCAATATTTTCGAGTTTAAACAAAAGTTTTCCATGAGGCACCTTATCAAAGGCTTTGCTAAAATCTAAAAAGAACACATCAGTCTGCCCAGATATATCTAGAACCCGTGCGAATTCATGCACTGGCTGACCGACTCATGGCCGCCACCACGCCACCAGTTGCCACGGTGCTCGCCGAGGCCTCGCCCTCTCCCGCCTTGTTGGAGATTCGTGCGGAAATTTCTCGCCTCGCCGACACCGTCGCGGCACTACAGTCAAGCGGAGGCCAAAGCCCACGGCGGAGTGCTACACAACAACAGCGGCAGCTGTGCTGGTACCACCGTAAGTTCGGTGATACTGCACGGAAATGCGTGCCGCCGTGCGAGAAATCGGGAAACGCGCCGAGCCAGCACTGACGGCGACAAGTGCCACCGGCTCAGCGGAAAGTCGCCCGTCGGTCTTCTTCCTGACTGATCGCGAGAAAGGCACCCGTTTCCTGGTCGACACTGGGGCAGAAGTGAGCGTTGTGCCGGCGTCGCCAGCCGATCGCAAAGGCCCGTGTTCGTCACCGTTGCAAGCTGTAAATAACACGACGATACCGACGTACGGGCACCGCTCACTCTCGCTAGACCTGGGATTCAAGAGGACATTTCGGTGGATATTCGTGGTAGCTGACGTAAAATTTGCTATCCTGGGAGCGGACTTCTTGCGCCACTTTGGACTGCTTGTTGATGTACGCAACCGGCGTACGCAGGATCCCCTCTCTCAAGCAGAAGTGTGCGGAAAGCCGTCTAAGCATCCGCCCCTCAGCCCTACGCTCGTGATACCACCGGGCACCGCCCGTTTTACGGCTATCCTACGCGAGTTCCCCGAGCTGACGCGGCCGCCACAGACCGGCGGGGTCGTCACACACAATGTATTTCACCACATTTCCACCACAGGGCCCCCGGTTTACGCACGCCCACGCCGCCTGTCCCCCCAGAAGCTTCAAGTAGCACGACAGGAGTTCGACCACATGCTCGAGCTCGGCATAATCCGCCCATCCGCTAGCCTTTGGGCATCTCCACTACACATGGTGCCAAAGTCTACACCAGGAGACTGGCGGCCCTACGGGGATTATCGAGCCCTCAACCGAGCAACCGTGCCCGACCGTTATCCGCTACCTCATATTCACGACGTCACGGCCAACCTGCATGGTGCGACACTTTTCTCCAAGATCGACCTCGTACGTGCCTGCCATCAAATTCCCATGGCCTCAGAAGACATCCCGAAGACGGCGATAACAACGCCATTCGGCCTGTTCGAGTTCCTCCGCATGCCTTTCGGCTTGAGAAACTCCGGACAGACATTCCAGCGCTTTATTAACGGCGTTTTGCACGGCCTCGACTTCTGTCATGCGTACCTCGACGATGTACTCATCGCAAGCAGCTCACCAGATGAACATGAGGTGCATCTGCGATCCGTGTTTCAGCGCCTGGCAGCGCATGGAATACTGGTGAACACGGACAAGTCTGAGTTTGGTGTGCACAAGCTGACGTTTCTTGGCCACGTCATCTCGATCTCCGGAATTAAACCTCATCCAGACAAGGTTAAAGCTGTCTAGCAGTTCCCACAACCCAACACTAAACGTCAGCTCCGTGAGTTCCTTGGTCTCGTGAACTACTACCGCCGTTTCATCCCCCAGTGTGCCACTATTCTACAGCCTCTTCACCTCCTGCTGTCGACACACGAAGGTGCCGCTAAGGATACCAAGGATGCCGCTAAGGAGCTCTACTGGACGGAAGGCGCCCAAGCGGCCTTCCAAGAGATCAAGAGACGTCTTGCCGACGCCGCGCTTCTCACTTACCCGCAACCGGGAGTTCCGCAGTGCGTCATGGTCGACGCATCGAACGTAGCTGTGGGTGCCGCACTTCAACAACTCATCAAAGGAGTGTGGCGACCAATCGCTTTCTTTTCCCGGAAACTGACATCCACCGAACAGCGGTACAGCACCTTCGGGCGCGAACTGCTGGCCGTCTACGCGACAATCCGGCATTTCCGGCATTACCTAGAAGGTACTGAATTCTTTGTCTTGACGGACCACAAGCCTCTCATGTATGCCTTGCGTTCACTGAATGCTGAGGGGGGCGCCCATACAGCCCGCGAACTGCGGCAAATGTCCCACAGGAATAGATCTCAACAAAATGGCGGCTGCTCGACGGGATGACGGCGAATTGCGCCGCCTACAAGAAATGTCGACGTCACTAAACCTGCAGTGGTTACCCTTGCCAGGTACAGAAGGGCTTTGCTGCGACACGTCTACTAGCAAGTCACGACCATTTGTGCCCGTGCACTTCTGTCGCGATGTATTCGCATCGCTACACGAATGTCACACCCGGGAATCCGAGCTACGCAAAAGCTCCTAACGGCACGTTTCGTATGGCCCGGCATCAACCGCGATTCCCGACAATGGACTCGTGAGTGTCTCGCATGCCAGCGCTCCAAGGTACAGCGTCACACCGTGACACCGTTGGAGACGTTTCTCGGGCCAGATGCGCGATTCGACCACATACACGTGGACATCGTCGGGCCGTTGCCACCCTGTCAGGGCCAAATGTATCTGCTAACTTGTGTTGACCGTTTCACGCGTTGGGCAGAGGCTGTTCCCATGCCAGACATCACAGCCGAAACTGTTGCCCGTGCTTTCGTCAGTCACTGGCTCTGTCGCTTTGGCGTGCCATCATCCATTACAACCGACAGAGGAAGCCAATTCGAGTCCGCATTATTCGCCAGTCTGAGAAAGCTCATCGGTGCTTCGCGCATCAGAACGACTGCCTACCATCCGATGAGTAATGGAATGGTTGAGCGATTCCACCGACAGTTGAAAGCCGCACTCATGGCAAGCGAAGAACACTCCTGGGTCGAAGCACTGCCCATTGTACTCTGGGGCATACGCACCGCGTTCAAGGCGGACGTCGGCTGCAGCGCTGCAGAACTTGTCTACGGCACAACCCTGCGTCTGCCTGGCGAGTTCTTTGTGCCTGACCAACAACAAACCCACACTCCTGCTGGCGACTACGCATCTTGCCTACGTCACATCATGACAAAACTTCGACCGACACCTCCACGACAGCCCACAGAAAGAAGCATATATGTGAGCAGCGAACTCGAGTCGTGTAGCCACATCTTTCTGCGCAACGATGTAGTACGAAGATCACTACAAGCACCGTACGACGGACCCTTCAGAGTTCTCCGCCACGGGAGAAAAACGATTACCATCGAAAGGCATGGCCGCCAGGAAGTGGTGTCATTGGACAGAGTTAAGCCGGCACACATGGAGACCAACCAGTCCACGACAGCAACCTCCGCCCTTCCACCTGAAACCTGCCGAACAGCGCCACATCCCACACCAGCGACGGACACCCAAGTGACTGAAAAATATCACATACGCAGTGGAACACGGACAGGTGCGCCAAATCGCTTCAACCTGTAGCCGCGTTTCATTTCGCTCGTGCTCTCACTAGGGGGGGAGTACTGTGGTGAACTCTAAATGCGCCGCGGTGCAGCCGTGGCGCTGCCAGCGTGAGGGAGAACGATATTCCCTTTCCTCCCTCTGCGCCGCAACAAAGGCACGAAGGAGGCGCGGAGAGGGAGAGAAGGAAAACCAGTTCGCTGAGAAATAAAGCCAGTTGGCCGCTACCTGAAGGGTCGCTGCGCCTCCCCGGCCTGCAGCCGCTGCGGCCACCCCGAAACCCTTGAGCACCTCCTTTGCACCTGCCCCGGATTGGCAAAGGAACGCTCGACAGTCACCACAGCCTACCGGAGGCAGGGCCTTCCTGCCACTACCCTGGAGCACCTCCTCTTCCCTTCCCGTCCCCATCTACCAGCGCTCCGGAGCCTGGCGGATTTCCTCGAGGAGACGGGAATCGCGGCCTACCACTGAGACCGGGACCCTTGCCACCCCTATCCTTGCTGCCGGCCTGCTGCTCTTCGTACTGATGACCTCTGTGCCTCCACATCTCTAACCTTCTCTCTCCTATCCACTGTCATCCCATCTCCCCTTTCCCGCAGGCGCTGCGCCGTGCTCCCGACCGGGCTGCAGAAATTAGGCGCCTTTTCCTCTTCAAACCACTACCACCACCACCAGTTGGTACTGAGACTCTCAACAACACGTCTCGTCTCTACGTCGCTCACGCGTACCAACAAGCGCAGTCTCTTGCATGGCACGGACGAATTCGCAGTGCACTCAAAAAGCTCTCCGCGCACGAGTACGGATTTGTCTTCCAATCACGCACGAATGTGTCCACGTGATGCTGGTATTTCACTCAGCCAGTTTATTACTGTAATCGGCGGCATGCACGCCACCCACGCGACAATCTTACTCGCCCTTGCAAGTTAAGGAAAACCAACCGCATCCACTTTTGGCTGGCGTATACCGTATTACAAGTGCAGTATTAGCACCTAAAGTAGCGTTATGTAGATTATTTCGATTATGCTGACGTCAGCGTCATAAGCATTCATCATTTTATTGTGTTACAAGCAACTTTAAACTGTGTCTTGCAGATGCTACGTTTGGTGTGCAATGTTTCATAACACCCCAAACATGACCCTAATTTGCTTGCAAGTGCCCTTTCTTTTTCCTAAAAACATTGTGTTTCTGTTGCGAAAAACTAATGCAACATACATCGACACATAAAGCTTAAACAACTTATTTTTCAGATGTCCCATGCCAGCGAAGACGGCTAAAAAACTACGCCGTACCAAGCCAGAACCAGAACCCATATAGGGAGCTTTCACAAGCGGCGGAGGCGCTGTGCATTGTGGGTAGTCCGCCATTTTGAAGTCATAGTCAACCAAGCCGGGAAGCGCGCGCGTGCGGCAGCACCGAGTAAACAATCAGACGGGCCGGCGCGATCGTGCATATTCTTATTGTGAGGAGTACCGAGCATTAACTACGAAGTCAGCGAAGACCAGATTGTACGCGTCCACGCTCTCCCTTAAACACCACGAGTGATACAACGAGAAAATCCAACTATCCGGAGTGGACCCGTTCACGCTGCAGGCAGCCGACTGTGAATTTGTGACAACTCGTCGATGCCTCGGGCATTCGTGAATTTGTGGTCTTGCGGACGTGTTTTGTTACGCGGCAGCAGCTCAAAGGAAGGGAGGCCGTTGGCGGCCACAACTTCGTGACAAGCGGCTGGGTAAGCGAGCCGCGAATGAAGCAAGTTGCTGCCGATAGCGGGATCATCATGACACAGGTAAGCTTGTATATAAGGACGTTTTAGATATTTATATTTTGCATTCTTTTGTAAGGTGACAAGCCTCAAGTCGAAGTGTGGTTCCTGGGGAAGGGTGACGGAGAAATCCTTGCCGCGCACGGCCTGAAACGGCGAGGCGTGTTCTCACATTGCAGCGCTCCTCTTTTACGTGGAGTACAGCCTGCGAGCGCGTGAAGAGCGCTCGTGCACAGACGGTTCCAAGAGCTGGTTTCCTCCTGCCATGAAAAAACTTGAGGTGCGGCCCGTTGCCGAAATGGGCTTGTCGTCATCGGCGATGAAGAAGCGGCGCATCGACACTGCAACAAGCGCAACTTGTGCACCGCAGCCTTGACCGCGACCGGTTTCTCGGCGTACAGATTGCAACTGAGTATCGACCTGCAGTAGCGAGCCCTTATGTGTCGTCAGTGAGAAGCAGCAAAGGTGCCGATTAGCATCAGCTCTTCGAGAAAAGTGTAATAAGTTTAAGTTTTCATGAACTTTTGGCAAAATATGCCAAGGTGTACAGCACGCTGCACAAGAGCGCTGCAATGTGCGAGCACGCCTCGCCATTTCCGGCCATGCACGAGCAATGCGCAGCAAGGATTTCTCCGTCAACCTTCCCCAGGTACCACACTTAGACTGGAGGCTTGATGCGGGCCTGCGAATGGGTCACCTAACAAAAGAATGGAAAAGATAAACATCTAAAACGCCCTTACAAGCTTACCTGTGGCATGACGATCCCGCTATCGGCAGCAACTTGCTTCATTCGCGGCTCGCTTACCGGCCGCTTGTCACGAAGTTGCGGCCGCCAATGGCCTTGCTTCCTTCGAGCTGCTGTCGCGTTACAAAACACGTCCGCAAGACCACAAATTCGCGAATGTCGGAGGCATCGACGAGCGGTCTCAAATTCACATCCACTATGCAGTCGCCTGCCTGCAGCGTGAACGAGTCCACTCCGGATATAGTTGGATTTTCTCGTTGTATCACTCGCGGTGTTTCGGGGAGAGCGTCGATGCGTACATTCTGGTCTTCGCTGACTTCGTAGTTATTGCTCCGTACTCCTCACAAGAACAACAAGCGTGATTGCGCCGGCACGTCTGTTTACTCGGTGCTGCCGCACGCGCGCGCTTCCCGGCTCGGTTGTCTATGACTTCAAAATGGCGGACTACCCACAATGCACAGCGCCTCCGCCGCTTGTGAAGCTCCTATGTTTAAAATAAAATGTGAGTTGTGTCGGTGTAATGCAACAGACTCCTTCTGTGAGATTCGACTCCGCCTGTGGAATCCGGTTGGGGGAGAGGTCTTCTACGGCTCCCGTCTACCTATGCAAGCGATGCCGGCCTGCAACCGCTGGTCTGCAAACTGCTGGTCTCCAGCAGCTCCTTGTGCGTCGGACACGATGAATGATGAAGCGCGAACTGCGTTACAGGAATGGAAAAAAAACAAGTTCGGAATAGGAGCAGGGTCAGTTACGTTATGCCAGCCTTGCTTCAAAAGCAATGAAGCAGTGAGCTTGCTCTGCGTTACGATGCGCGTCGATGTAACTAGTCACGGGTCACCTACCTGTAACAGTGGATCAAGCCAGCCGAAATGTGCTGGCACTTCGCGGACAGTCCAGCTGTGCACGAGCACTTCGCTTCAGTGATGGCGGGCTCCCGGAAAACACCGGCGATTCGAACGAGGATCTCGTGTGGGTCTGCAGTCACGCCGGATGTTTGCACACACAACGCGACCACTTCCAGCATGCCACTCGCGCTTGCAGGACCACTGGTTCCTACTAAAATGAGATGTTCAGCATCGACAACCCGCTCCCCTTCTACAAAACATCGCGAACTGCAGTCGCATTGCAAAAAAAGTTAATATTTGTGTCAGAGACAGCGGATGCGGGGACCTCCGTGAATCCGCCATGCTGCACAATGTGGCCAGACCGTGCCAGACTCCGCAGCGCCCTCTCATGTTGATTTGAGTTGCGTATAAGGCGCAAACGAGACGAACACAAGTTTTCTTCGAATAAAATCAGTTGTCAGTAGGCGTTCGTCCATGTCGCTTCTTGTGTTCGTCTCGTTTGCGCCTTATTCCTTTCGTTAAATATGCACCAACTAGCCCAGAAAAAAGTTCTACTTGAACACCTCGATGGAACTCGCCGCGGTTGATTTTTTCGCCCTCTGCGGCGATCGCTGGAACTTCAGACTTTCCGGGGTCTGCTGTACCCTTTAGATCGGGCGGCGGCTCACGCCACCTAGCCGTAATACAGTTAAATACTAGCACTATGTAGGTGAAGGAATTTTCACTCGCGCCTTGATTGTAGCCACCAATCAGATATAACCTCCTCCTGGTTATTTATACCTGCTTAAAGTCTATTTTACCTTCACTGTCCCTAAACCCCAATGCTTTGAACAATTCTGCGCCATTTTCTTGAACTGAAGGGTGAAGCCCTTTACAGACCAGTATCAAGTGTTCAGCCGTTTCCTCCACCTATCCACACGCACTACATATCGTGTCTACTCCTTCGTATTTGGCTCGGTACGTTTTGGTCCGCAATACTCATGTCCTGATCTCAAACAGCAGAGAACTACACCGAGAATTATCGTAGATCTTTTCCTTCGCAACGCCCGACGACAGCGCCACTGCATTTTGGCGACGTATGTCCGGTGGAATTCATCTATATATAATGTTCATGGTTCATCCAAATGTATATATACTTCATCAAAATGTATATAGTGCATCCAACCCTAAATTAATAAACGTCGTGTATGTAATGCACGTTGTCACGTCTGTATATGATGGTAGAGGAATGTGTACGGAGCATTCGCGGGTTACCCAATCATCTCCGAGCAAGCCCCTCTAACATCATTGACTTCGTGGATATGGCGGTGAATTTTTTTAAAGGAGTACTGACACGAATTAAAAAAAACATGGCTGATCCCTCCGTCATAGGAATCGGTATAACACGAAAGTGAAACGTGTCTTCACAGAAGTAGTGCTTATTGTGTAGTGATATATGAGAGCTTGTACAATGTCTATTCGTGTTTGGCAGCTATAGCACCGTTTGACGTGGATGCACCCATGTTGACAGCATGTCTCTATCGCGACGACTAACGCCCATGGTCATCATTAAACCGTTGTGGTAGCTGACGGTGTGAACATATATTTGGGCACAGCGAATCGTGAATCCCGCGTAAGGATGATATCAACAAGCTCATAATCAACACTGGTACCCGGTATGCACTTCTTCAAAGCGTCCTCAATTAGAAGAGAAACGGCACGGGTTGCGCTTTCTAGTAATGGGTAGCCGACGACTGTGCTCATGCATACATAACACACACTGCGCTTCAGCACCACGGGAGGTAGAGGTTCGCAGCCTGAGCCGCAAACGCGTGAGTCCCGCTGGCCTCTGTCTCGCAGGCGCTGCTCTCGCTCAACCAAGGCACGACATTCGCCCGTCGAAATCGCGTGCTTTCTGCAACACATATTGCAGCAGTTTTGTTAGTCGGTGCTCTCGCAATTGAAGCAGTCGGCGGCGGAGAATCCTGTTGCTGCACGTGGAAGCTGCACTACTCCGATGAGCCGACGCACGCTAACACGAAGCCAAGGCAAAGAACGTAAACTGCGTAAAGGTGCCTCGGCGACGCCAGCGCGGCCAGTCTACCTCTCTGGTATCGAGACGCGTTAACCATGACCTCCGATATCGCACGAAATCTCGGAGTAAGCGCTAGTAAGTGCGATCGCGAAGCATTACTTCTTTTCACATCTCACAGATGGCGGCACCACCCCGCTCCGCCCGCCGCGAAAGAGAATGTGTGAAAGATATAAGGCGCGTTCGCGCCGTGTCTAGCGTCTCTCGAGTTAGCTTAGTCGGTAGAGCGTCGGGCGCTTGCCATCGCGGCCGCAACGTCGTGGGTTCGATTCCCAGCGGGTATCTTTTTCTTGGTTTTTTCTTTCTCACCCGTTGGCGTCCATTTTATCAACGTCATATCCGTGACGGATGTACTTGGTGGACCCCGGCATAAAACACTTTCGTGTTAAAAAAATATTCGGATTGTCGCTCTAAATAAAAATACTGGTGTCAAGAAACCTAAAACGAGTATTGTGGTGCCTGGGAATGCATCGTATATATTTTAATTAACGCTACCTTGAAAAGACACTTTCGGTTTCGATATCGAGGGGGCGGCTTCTCAGTGACGTTTCATAGCAGTGTGACGTCACGGTGATACAGAAACTCGCGACGTACTAGCGGTAAATCCGTCATCTGCTCGTGGTGCACATAAACAACGATGAATGAATTGTTGTCCAGTGACCCTGACATTGATTTGTACGATTTAGGCTGCATGCAGGACGCAGAGCTCGAAAACTCGGAGGAACTGTCTTGACTCGTCGGGATAATGTCCATTGCAGTGGGGCTGACTTGCAGATGCTCATCGACGAAAACTTCAAAGTCAGATTAAAATATTTATACGTGTTCTCCGGCTCCGGTGTGTGGACAGTGTTGACACTGCATACCAAGAAAACGAAAAATGTCTCTTTTGCGGTGTCTCAAAGTCGTGTCAGTACTCCTTTAAGTTTAAGAAACAGATAATCACTACACACCAAACGCCAAGGATAAGCGGCCCACTTGTGCATATGAGACGACTTGGCGTTTATTCAGATCAGATTCTACTGTTGTTTGTCACGTGAAGTGCCGATATTGCCTGGATCTGGGCCTTCAATTTCGATTATTAATATCTCAATTTACGCGTGTCTTTTGAGATTTATGACGATGCGTGTGTCATAAATTGTCACGTCCTAAAAATTTTATATGAAAACAACTTCCCTAAAATTCAAAATATTTAATTGTTGGGCTAGTTGGTTCAGCATATCTGGTTGGGAGAGCGAAGGCTTGGAAGGAAGGACAAGACCACACAGATGAACAGACGCTAAACTTGCAACTGAGTTTATTTCGAAAGGCATCTCACCACGAAAGCGTATGCGCAGACGCGTCACAGCAGATTGTCACACACCCGATAACAAATTCCTGGGAAAGAGCGCGTTTACAAACTACGATAACGTGGAAGGGTTGATAACGTGGAAAAGCTGATCAAAGAGTTCATCGTCACCGAGAGCCCGCTAATAAACGTCTTTGCAATTTGGTGGAGGTGCTGTGCCCTTTAACAACTACGGTCTGCATTCGATGCCCTTGGAGCTTCGATCCCGTACCGTGCCTTCTACAATGACTCAAGATCCCACCCAGCAAACGCTTCTTCTTGCGCCTGTCCAGGTGTCCCCCGCATCCGCGACCCTCCTGTCTTCACCGGCGCGGATGGCACCGACGTCGAGAACTGGCTCGCGATTTACGAGCGTGTGAGCGTTCCCCATAAATGGACGAGACAGGCAAACTGAGTAACCTCGTTTTCCACCACGCGGGGGTGGCAAGCCTTGGTAAAACAACCACGCATCCGATTTCGCTACGTGGGGGGGTTTTCATTCACCGCCATCATCGACGGTTTGGCCGCCCTGCCGTTCGCAAGCTGCAAGCCGAACAGCGTTACGCGAAGCCCAGCAGGCCGGCGAGTCTTTCACGAGCTACATTGAAGACGTGCTCGACTTGTGCAGAAAGCAATGCGACAATGTCTGAGTCCGACAAGATCCGGAACGTTATGAAAGGCATCGACGACGATGCCTTCACCATGCTGCTCGCCAAAAACACTCGCACTGTGGCAGAGGTCATCACACTGTGCCAAAGCTACGAGGAGCTGCGCCGACAGCGGCTGATGACGCATCGACCTCCATCACGCGACGCCGATCTCGCTGGC
>NC_051178.1:136248467-136278002 GCF_013339695.2 Rhipicephalus sanguineus
TTAATTACAGCCAAAAAATTTCTTTAACCATCTTAAAATCCCTGCCACTACAAGAAGAAACCGATTCTGAAGGCAGCAATCAAATATCGAATTTTCCTGATTTTTGAGAAGGTTGGAACATTTCTTGAAACACCCTGTATATCTAGGATATATGGCCTTATAACCAGGGAAGGCATGAGGGGCGCTAAGGAGCTCTGTTAGTCCAAGCAGCTTTTCAAGTGTTCCCTACCTTGGTAGCACAAGTGGCCTCGACTCCACTCAGCAAGAGAAGTACTCCTAGGATGCAAGCGAGGCTGTTGCCAAAGCCGTGATCCTTCTCACGGTGGTACTGCATGACAAAGAAGATAAAAACCTTTGCTTTAATGCTCAACGGAAGAACAGGAGTTGGAACTGCAGCACTAACACAAGGTCCCTACACTGAAATGCCCTGAACACAAATGCCTTGGTAATTAGCCAACGGTAGTACAGTGGAACATCAGTCAAGTGATCATACTGTGCAAGTTGTGTTATGGAAACCTAAAGGCAATCATTAAAGGCATTGGCAACTAACCACAATTTTTAATGAAGTTGTAATGGGCAGCAAATATGAAAAAAAAAAGGACTGCAAGCGATTTTTTTAATTGCATAGACTTTACATGTTGATAAGGAAATTGTGCTAAGTGAAAAACGACTTCATGAATCCTCAAGTTTGGCAGCAGATGAACTGAAACCTAAAAAAAGTCACAGTTTCGCCTCAAGGGTGAAGCAAGGAATGCGATAGCAAGAAATTGGAATGTCGCAGGAAGAGCGGCAAGCAGCTAGAAACTTACTATGCGCTGCTCAGGCACAAAGGACGCAGGAAATGAAAACACACAAGGCGAGTGTGAACT
Organism: Rhipicephalus sanguineus; assembly: GCF_013339695.2. Lineage (NCBI taxonomy): Eukaryota > Metazoa > Arthropoda > Arachnida > Ixodida > Ixodidae > Rhipicephalus > Rhipicephalus sanguineus. Next base: position 136,249,337 of record NC_051178.1, read on the forward strand.
AACAACTGTCACAGCTCGACAACTGCAGTGCGCTGCTCAAACAAAAAGAAGCATGCATGAAAAGAACTACACAGGTACACATAGGACGAGTGCGAACTGTCACAGTTGTTACTTCAACTAACCGCTACGTTGACTATTCTAGCTAGCAGATCACTCCTTTCGCAAACGCGGCCGCTGCAGCGAGCAAAGTGACCTTCGTGTGGTCTATGGCTTCAACGCAAACTTTGCAGTGAACGCACAAGACGTACAAAACTCCCCCTCAAGAGATAATCGCGCCAACACGGTCGACCACGCCCTGTATGTCAAAGTACAAGTCGAAGGCGCACATCCCAACTCCGGCAAAACACTGGAAAGTTTTACAATTGGGGACCCAAGAAATTTGCGAGCCACCAGGACGCATACGCAGAACGTAAGCCGCTCTCGGACTTTTGTGCTTGCGTTATTCCAAGACCCTGCAGCGCCTTCCTTAGGGGCGGCAAACAAAAGCGCAGAGTGCGCGACCTCAAAAGAAGAAAATAAAGACGGCGCTTGGCAATGGCACGTGAAACCACGGCTCGCGTTTCCTGTGGATGTCGATTCTGCTCACTAAGGTAAAACTTCATTTGGCTCATGTTGGTACATATTCCTGAGGCTAAAATTACAGTACAAATGCACTTCTTTGTCCTTCTTACTTCTTCTTTATTTCTTTGTCCCTGCACCCATGTGAATATGATTTCATGTCTTTGTGTATCTAGTACACTATCATCCTTGATACACATTTTGGTTTAGAGCTATTGTTGTGTGCGTATGTGCGGTAAGTTTTGCTTGGGCTTATATATGCATTGGCGTATGAAAGAATAAAGCAGTTGTTAGCGCTTGTGTCATATGTTTCTTTTCTCCGTAAGTGTCTTGTGCGTTTGCACTGTAATTTTAGCCTCAGGATTCTGGTTGCGGTGTAACATATATACTGTGAGCCGTCTCGTTTCCTCCCTCCTGTGGCATAAGTCTACAAAGCCAAAGCGTTCCCACTAGCTCGCGCCACCACGAGCCACAGGACGTTCTTCCCCGGCCGACTTTCCCCCGGCCGACTGGCCACGAGTGGCATGGCGCTACAACCCCAAAATGGAAAACTAGGATGGGTCCCCAGCAATACGACGCAGCGTGGGGAACGATGCTACATGGCCCACGTCTTGCATAATTTTAATTTGGCCACGTGTGGCGTCCTGTGCGTTTCACCTAACACCGCATGCATTTGTATTCTTCCGTTAGTGTCCTGGAGAATGAATGAAGCATGGCGTAATTGTCTGAGGCAGCGAGCTGCGGAGCAAGGGGTCGCAGGTTCAAACCCCGGCCGAGCGCTTCGGAATTTTTTTCTCCTGAATTATTTTTATCTGTGGCTTTTATTGATATATACATACATATACATATCCGGGACATGACGGCGACGACAAAAAATCAGCCGAGAGTGTCCATATAATTGTTATCGCAATAAAAGAAATGCCAGGCCTGCGTGAAACATGCAGCACAGATACAGCAAAAGCTGGAAGAGCTGCCTCTCTAGAGCCCGTTCTAAGCTCTCTTGGGGCAACTAATACAAGTAAACATGCAAGGTATCCACTACGCCATAAATCATAATTTTTGTGAAGTAGGGAAGCACCCACTATGCCATTATTCGTCTTTCTGTGGATAAGCGAGGTACCCGCTACACATCTGTAAGACATTATGTGCACTTTGTTGATGCTGCATGTGGCTGATGACGACAGAGAATTATGGCGGATCACTATGTAGAGGATGGAAAGCTCTAAACCACACACCCGTTGTGCAATTACCATTGTGTGATGCCTGGTTGTTATTTTACTCTTCTGCCACGCTATACTACATACGTTAACATGACTCCTTGCCCGGCATGACACCTGTATAGGGTATTTTTTTTAAAGGAGTTTCAAGCACCAGCATGGCTCTGTCGTAGTAGACTCTACTGCCACACCGAGAGTCCGGTTTGAAATCCCATCCGTTCCTGGATATTTTCATTCTCTTTTCATTTTTTCTTATTTCACGCGATAGCGGTTACAGACACCAGCAGTAGCGGCGGCGGACAACTACGGCACGGTTGTTCTGATCTCATAACATCGTTCGCTGTAGAACTTACAGATCCCCTTATTCATCCGCCTCAGTTGACTCGAAGGTGGAAGCCGTCCTCTTCTTTTTCTTCTAAGTCAATGTATTCAACCTCCTGCGCCCCCCTCCAAAAGGTTTCTGCAACTAATGTGGTTTTGCACTGCCTCCAGGATCGGCCCACCTTTGACCAAACAATGAGGTGGTGAAATCACAAATTTTGGCCATCTGTGATGTCATGACATAATATGGCAACGTCATCCTTGTGATGACGACTTTTTGCGTCACTCGTGTTGACTGCCGCTGATGGGAGAAGCCGATGTGGGACGCTGGTCAGTTTTCGCATTTGGTGAGGCATCGAAGGCTTTTGCCTTAGTAATTCAGAGTACACTGTCCAATTTGACGAATCTCATTTTGCCTTGGAACTGGCAACTAGCCTTTTGCACATTAGTTTAGACATAACGTACAAATTTCTTACTGGAATTTATTATTAAAACTAATTTATTTACTTATTTATTAATTGCATGACTGATTGATAGCTCTGCATCGCTATGCTAGATTTCAGTTAGCTTACTATATCTTGCCTGTTAACACCATCATTTGGTATGTTCATATCTAAAGTGCCATGAGCAATTTTTCTTTACCTTACTGTTGCATTGCACAGGGTAGTTAATTTAGCGGGGAGTTACACTGGCTATAACTATGGTAAAGCATAGCAGGAGCCGCGTGTTGTGCACCAACGGTTTAGATGTGTGTGTTGTATTTTCACAAAGAGGCCACATATATCAGCATCGCTATGGTTGGCTGGACATTGGACCTAAAGTCTTTAACTAAACTTCAATGCAGCTTTAGTAAGACTCCACTGTTTCACCACTCAATTCCCCTTTATTGCCTGAGGTGGTGCTTTTGCAGTTTGTACACCATACTGTTTGCTTTCTTTATTACCATATCTCTTGCGAACAAAAGCTTGACTTTTCAACAGTGCTCAACTTTTTGGTGGTTGAACACATTATGTGACATTAGGAGAGGGAAACAATTAAAGGCACACTCTTACTAATATACCTCAAATGTAACGAAAGTTACAGTAATGCAGATATATCTTGGTTATAGTACTGCTCTATGAAAATTGAGGTCAAGAAATTGCAAGAGCCATCGTTATGACAGTCAGCTGGTTGTGCCAGCGATTAAGGGTAACATGCAGTGTGTTATAAAAATGCTAGTGCAATGCCACAAGGCTTACCTGTTCCTCCTTGGTCTTGTCCTTGAACCAGAGGGTAACCATGTTGACATGATTGGATTTCTCTCTGTCCACACTGCGTGCCTCGATGGCCTGAGCCAGGTACTTATTTATCCGATTGCTCGGCTGATGGTACACCACCGAATGCCTGACAAAAATTGAAACGGTTTCCAATCTTAGCACTACAATTCCTGCTTTTCTAACCCACACATAATCAATGTAAATAACTACTGAGTGTTGAGCTAGTCAGCGCATACTTTGTTAACGAACGGGAACAGAATTTTATGACAAGACATAATGCAAAGTGTCGACATACTCATCAAAAAGTGCTACTTTCTTTCACATCTGTAAAATTTCTATCATCAGAAACTACATGCTTCAGAATTTTATTGAATTCATGCCTAATTTTGAAAATGCTTCACAGTCGCTAAGTTCTGCCACAACGCATTTCTACAAGAAACTAGTCTACTGCTAGATGTGTTGGTTATGTAAACAGTTGATGTGCGATTTTCCCAACATAGTCAGCTGTTTTCAAAAATCCCAAATTTAGGTCACTGTAAATATTTTAACTATGTTTATACAATGCACTGAGAGAAGGAAAAATAGAAAAAAAAAGAGGTTATGTACGGCTGCCTCCACTAAAAAATAGTAACAAACTTTTCATCCTGTTCTTTGAACTTTCTTCAGGTGTAGCGGTTGCGAGCAGACAATATACAGTACTTTGACACATTCATACATTGAAACTTTCAAAAAGCAAGCTCTAGATATGAATAATTAAACGGTACCTTTTCTTTAGTGGTTTGTGCAGTTTATCAGTCATCTTGAACTGAAAAAACAAAGGTAGTATAAAAATCAGCACTCACAGCTTGCAAATTCAACAATGACATAGCAGTTTTCAAAAGCCATAATGACAGCAGACAAAAAAAAAAAAATTAGATACCATACAGAATGAGTAGGTGTCTTGAAATGGCTCACAGATTAAGAAAGAGCTAAGCGTTCCTGCAGATTTTATGGTGCTTTTTTGCTATATGCGTGCTATGCCTGCCATATTCACCATAGTAAAGCTCTTTCTTGTCGATCGAATCTCCATTTCTCATTATGAGACTTCTTGACAGCAACATTATGTTCCTTGCACATCATGTTGGACGGTTATGTCCAACATGCCTTGCACAAGTTAAAATATCATTCATAGTGGTAAAGTTTACTGAATTCTGATGGTGTACAATTTCACAACTGATAAAAACACCACCCTGTGCTGGTCCAAGCGAAGAAAGTCGACGAAGCCAGTACAAAGTGTTTGTGTACAAGCTTTTGTATAGTAAAGTATAGTGAACTGCTGGCTCTCCATAAAGGGACACCAAAAAGAAAAGCGACTTCTCTTGTATTAGTAAATTATCCTTCCACAATAGAACAAACACACACTCTTGCCACCAGAAAAAGCTTGGTAAGGTGGGTGATGCACAAAAAGAGAACACAAGTGGCGATGCCACTTTGTGTTCTGTTGAAATTTCTACACCAACTCACCGTGACATCGTAGCTTTTTTTTTTACTAATACATCGGCTAGGGCAGACATAACTCTTTAGTGGTAAAATGAATTATGCTTTGTCCCGGCAGGAGTGGGTTATACACAAAAATATGTACGAAGAACGTAACAGCCTGCAACAATCAGCAAATAAACTCGCATCACAAGAAAGAATATAGGACATCGCAAGTAAAAATATTAACGATAAAGTCAGAAGGCATAAGTAGAAATAAGGGCATGGTAGAGAAAAACAATGGTAAGTAGGAAAAAACTTCATCACAAAGAGCACAAGTGTAGCTAAGACACCGCACAAGAAAAAAGGAACAGAAAGAAAAAAATCACCGAGGATTACACAATAAGGTACATGTCCGCACAGCGGGTCATTCAAAGCGAAGCAGCATGCTCCAATTGTTTGTCTACATCACACACTGTCAAGAACATTGCAAGTTTCGAGAAATTTTCTTGAGGTAGTGTGACCAAGATACGAAGAAAAGGCTGAAATCTGTGACGTAACACAGACATTGAGGTGCTGGAGTTTCGGCATAAAATTCAAGTACAAAACACTGACCTTCATGTCATCCTCTAACAACGAGCCTACAATTGCGAAATTAACGACAATAGAGTTCTCAAAGAATTGCTCATGAGTGTAAACTTGTTTAGTGTTCCAGTTAAGTGTTCCTTTAACACTGCACCTAATAGCAGACAATGTTAATGAGCAGCTTTTAAGTTTTACTCTGTAGAAAGCAGATCACCTTTTTGCTAGGCTGCTTCTCAGCTGTACCACTGGGGCCAGGCATGGCCATGTTGGCAAAGGGCACATCAATGCTGTACTTGATAGAGTGCAACAGCTGCACCACCACATTGGAGACATTCTTGAATGACAGCTTGCGACCAGCCATGCGTCGAACGTGCAGCTGGTTGAACAGCATCGTCTGTGTTTCAAAAGAAATGCAATCGTTGACAGAGATTTACCATCACAAGCAAATGTGAATTTCAGGTCCCTCGCTCAGCCAGTCTTTTAATAAACGACTGTTGCATCCTAGCAATGCAAACACTACAGAAGCAAAAGTGCAAGAAGATAGCTTTGTAAAAGCTGTACCTATGATAATGAATCTGCTATGCTTTAAGATCTGAGTCTGTCTAAGTTTAAAAACTGGTGTTCACAAAACTAATGACATTCTACATGAAGCATGTGGTCACATGGAAAACAAAAGCGCGAGAATTTTTTATGCCCTTATTAACAAAATCTTTAAAGGGGCCCTGCAACACTTTTTCAGCGTGGTCAGAAAACGCTGCTGATCGGTAGTCGAGGCTCCCGAGAACACTCGAGCCTAACATATCGCAGCACGGGGCCTGGAATTTACAATTAGTTCTCAAAGTCAGCTAGAGATTGGTCCCTCTTCTCTCGACAAATGATGCCATAAACCCAAATGACCGCGTCATAAACCCAAAGTCCACAGCCACTGGCTGATTTGAGCATCGTGAGCTGCCGCTTAGTTACTGCTGCTGCCGCAAAATGCCGCCACATGCCCGCGCACACGCTCACAGTCGCACTAAACGTAAGTCGCGCATTCAAAGAAAAAAGAAGAAAAGAAAGTGCTCAAGATCGTGGCACGCACTGACGAACGGATGCATCTTCTAGCCCCTCAGTTCATCACCCCCCCCCCCTGCGTAACTTTCAGCACGCTCGCTGGTACAAAAGGAGGGAGAAAACGCTTGAAGCATGCAACAAATCCCTGAACTCCACTCGTACTTGACGAATTCTAAAAATTCTTGTGGCAGTCGATTTTAATGAAGCCATTTAATGATTACTTGAAAAAGTGTTGCAGGGCCCCTTTAACTCTACACCATGAAAGAATCACCGCTGCTTGTCACGTTTACCGTGTATTATGAGTCGGTCTTTACCACTTCAGAAACCAAAGAAAGCTGATCTACAGGGTCCTTACAATGCTCAGGGGCGAGACCAGACATTCACAGACTAGGGCAAATGTGACGAAATATCAGGCAGTGTTAAGTATCTTGTCACGAGAGAAGCCTTACAAAGGTTGAGCGCACCTTTCTCCTGTGTGCAGGTGGTCGAATGAAGAATGTGTTGACATTGTGTTCACGCAAGTAGCTGTTGCGCTCCTGCCCTCTGCCTGGTTCCAACTGGTACTCGCCGTGCAGACACTCCACAGTTGCCTCTGTCACATGTACACGCCTGTGAGGAAACGAGAGGGTGACATAACCCTGATCAGTACATAGTGTCATGGTTAAGAATTGCCGCTAAAAGTGAGTGCGGAAGTGGAATCAGTTCATCTTATGACACACGCTTCCGTTACCTAAACAGACCAGCTCCACAACAGACACTCTTTATTTAAAGGGACACTAAAGGTAAATAACAATTTATGTCAGAGTGAAAGCTCAATGTATGACAACGTCTAAAACGGCAATATTATCAACAGCAGTGCCCTACTTACCGAAGTATTAAGCTAAATGTATCACATGATGAGCACCACGAGTGGGACATTTTCAAGTGATCCCGATGACGTATGAGAGTCTGCCTACAATAAATCACTAGTAATCAAACTAGCAGCAATGATAAAAGAACCTTCCGTGCATCAAAAGACGTAATAAAACGCTGTTTGTTTGTTTCTGTTTGATTCATGGAAAAAAGAACCTCTGTGGCGTTGCCATGGGGAACGGCGCGCGTGGTTCAAAGGTTCCGTTTTTGCCGAATTGCGCTTCTACCAGGCGCCCTGCTTCGCTCACGCGGTCGCGTCTCAGTGGTAGTTTCAGGTATCGCATACTGCCGCGTGTGTTTTGCACGCTCGTGAAAGTTGCTCTGACAGAAAGTTCGACAAAATGTCGCATGTATGTGATGTTGCTGGATGCCCGAATGGTGCACACCGCCAGTGCTGCAGCAAGGAAACCAATGTGTCTTTTCACGGGGTGCCGCGGAACCCTCACGCTCAGAGTGGCTTAGTCGCTGAATTGGATCCCAGCGTCGCGAGCCAATGTCTCGTCAAGTTCTCCATCCACATCCATTGCGCTGATTGCGGCAAGCTTCGATGGCTTCGATGGCCGTTGTTACTGCTGTGGGTCCCGCTACTTTCGCTCTGCTGCTACTAGTGTCGGTGGCCGCACAGTAAAGGCGGGCAACGTTGGGCACGGCAGCAGGGACGTATGAAAGTTGGATTTCAGGCGGGTGACTTGAAGTGCGCTAACGCGATGCGGACCACTAAAACGCTGATTTTATTTCAAAATAAGCACTTCCTTGACATAAAAGTAGCACTACGAGGTTTCTGGACCGCTATTTCAACAATCCATGTCTACTTAATATTTGAAAAAATTTGTAACTGCGCTAAGGACGAGACACCAGAAACGAAGTGGACAGGACGATGTACGCTTCTCGACTTAATATTTGCCTTTAGTGTCCCTTTAAGCTAGAATGTGCTGACTTGGAATGCCATAATCAAACCGGTCTGCCGTGCCACTTGTCAATCAATCAATCAATCAATCAATCAATCAATCAATCAATCAATCAATCAACCAACCAATCAATCAATCAATCAATCTCCCTTTTAGGGCTGCAGAAGTTGCATCTTTTCCCTAACTCAACTTCATCTCTCTCTCTCTCTTTCTGATCAACCATGAAGGGAACCCACATCGCTCATACACTCAAACCTCATTATAACAAAGTCTCATCTGCCACGAAAATAACTTCGTTATATCCGAAAATTCGTTATAAACGTTTATTTTTAACACTGTAGCTATGACAAGGCTATTCTTCATTTACTTCGTTATAACCGATAATTCGTTATATCCGAGTTCGTTATAACGAGGTTTGAGTGTATTCAGAAAGCATGAAAGGCTGTTGCTCCCTGTCATGGACTTTTATTTAATTCATGCAGCAACTATGCATGCTCAATGAAAGCTCACATATGAGGTGAAAAAATTTGAAACCATGAAAATAAATTTACTCTTTTGGGCATTGCAGCGCAACATTCACACAGAGTGCTCAAATAAGACAGGCGAAGGACAGTATGATTTGCATAGTTGTTTAGTATGTTTGTTTGCAAGTTACAAATGGCTGGTCAGAAAAAATAATTGTACACTAATGAAATTTCATGCAGTAAGTTATGGCTGAAGACACCTACAAACAACAAATAGTTTTTGTGATATCCTCATAGATTTTGGCACAAAATTTAAAAATGGAACTTTGACCTTAATGTTCTCTTCTATTAATAAACTTATTATGGTGAAATTAAAGACATTATAGTTATCAGAGTACACTTTATCAATCTAAACCGATTCATTGTTTCACTTTAGTGTCCTTTTGAAATATTCCTTCACGTATTTTCATTCCAAAGAATAGAATGCGACTAACTTCTATCTGTGCCAGTAAAATACAACTGCACTTGTATTTCTCTTCTGTTGTCACTATGAGGTGCAAGATGAAACAGATTCGACCTGAGTGTGGAGGTACCATGATTATAGGTAACAGCAGTGCTACAGAAAACCTCCAAATGATAATAGTGAATTTAGGCTGCCAGACACGATCCAAACAGCTTAGAATAACAGAGAGCTGAGCTAGTTGGCAAGTATTCAATCTAAAAAGACAGGGCGTGCAAATACGGACACAAGAAAGAAGTTGGGAAACCACAAACGCTGGCGTTTGTGATGTCCTGACTTTTTTCTTGTGTCCGTGCTTGCACGCCCTGTCTTTTTAGAATGATACAAACAGTTGGCACCAACAGCATTGGTAAGTACTATCTGGTGCTACAGAATGCCATATGAACTTGCTGAAACCATTTTGTTGGAGACAATCGTCAAGTGGCATCAGTACACATGCAATGGGTTCAGGCAATTTGAGTTCTACCGACATGCTATGGTTGCAATCTACACTGATGTGACTCCTTCGGTCAATCGTTTTCTTGCTGTCATGAACTTAAAGTATTCCGAAAACATGACAGTTATGTTGTTCTCCCTCAGCACCATGATATACGCACCCTGGGATGCCGCCAGCCTCCATTGCATTGGCCAAAGTGACATCGTTGGACCAAACATCGTACTGCCACTTGCGCAGGCCCAGTACACCGCATAGCACCCGGCCCGTGTGAATGCCTACCCGCATGTTGAGTTGTACCTCTGTGGCTTCCACAACCGACCTGTAATGGGTCAAAGCACGAAAGGTTAAGGTGCTTTTTGGCTACTCTTTCTGCAGCTAAGAATGAAAGTACTATTAAACATCGACCTAACGAAGTCAGCGGAAGCTCAGGGCCATGTTGCTAAGTTGAGAACATTGCTGAATTGAAAGCACTGACATGAACAATCGCACAAATGACATACTTTCCCGAACAGCAAAAGAACTGTTATTCTTGCATCTGTACACACTTATTGTAGGCAGCGAGCTTTCTGAGCGCATGTTGCATTGTCTCATGGAGGTGCGAAACCTTCTTTAATAAGTCAGTGGCCTTCACTACCTCAAATCAAACAAAGTGTGCTCGTACCATACCCATATTTTTCCCAAAACTTCTTTGACTGAAATGTCGAGCTCTCTTTGTTTCCTCAATATTTTTAATGTGTTTAATATTTTAATGTTTAGTATGTCTAAGGTGCTAACTTGTGTCAGTAAAACAGCAGAAATAAATTTTGTTTAATAACACTTTATTTTCAATCCTTAGACAAAACCTTGCAGCATTAGCAAGCTTCAGCTACATTAATGATTTGGGTGTGTTACAGGGGTACAAGAAATGGAGTGTTTATGCAAACATCACGAGTTTTCACTCCAGAAAAGGAAAAACAAAATTTTAAGGCTTTACTCCTTGTGTGGTCTCAGTGTACACTATTGCATGTTCTTCTTCAAGACACCAAAATGATTATAAGTTATCTGGTAACTATTACTAGTGATTTCATGCCACACTTTTCAAAAAACATCATCATTAGATAATGTAACAGTTTCCATTTGACGATGTGCTTCAGGCATATGAATACACATTAAGCAAGATTCAGTGGCATCTCTTTCGTTCAGTGATGCTAAATCGTGGTTAAGATATGTTAGGGGGGGCTATATGAAAGCGTTAGTACATAGTCATGGTATCATATTAGCCCTAGCATGAGAGCCAAAGCAGATCTTTAAATAGTAAAAAAGGCAAGTGACACTCACGCTATAGCGTCAATCATGTCTAGCCCCATTTCAACAGTACAGTGAGCGTGGTCAGAACGAGGCTCAGGCAGGCCACTCACGCAGTAGTAGCAGTCGCCCAAGATTTTGATGCGCAGACAGTGGTTGTCCTGAAAACAAGAAGCAAAGAAACGTTCAAACAGGAGAATACTTGCAACGCATAAAGATTTCCTGTACTCTCAATATCGTGAACAAATTTACAATAACACACAAACAGCTGTGTGACAGGTGAACTCACATTAGCCAGCTGGTCAAAACGTCCAAATAGTTCGTTCAGGAGCCTAACCAATTCTTGGGCGCTACACTGAGAGGCCAGCACTGTGAAGCCAACAATGTCAGCAAACAGGATGCTGCAAGATCAATAAGCACACCGATGACAAGTTAAAGTACCATAATCACAAAAAGAAAGGTGTAAAAGAAGAGTTAGTTAAGCCAGATGTGCATTCACGTGTTTTACGAAACAGGTGCAAAAGTTCATCCCAGCTGCACAAGCCCCTGGAATAATGTACTTAAGGGGGGATGTGGCAATGAAAACTAACTTTGTTATTTATGGAGATAAAGTGATGAAATTTGGCATGCAGATGTGATATGCTGTGCTGATATCATAACTGAAATCGGTTTTGAGTTATGTGTTGTAGTTTTTGAGTTACAACACTTGATAGACTCTCATTGTCATCCCAAAATTAAGTAATGAATTAGACATAAGTTCATCAAGATTTTTGCATAAGGATATTCACAAGGGCCCATTCTGTGCCGTAATGCTATTGGTTTATTTTTTAATGTTCAAATAAGCACACACAAAAATGGCAGACGGCCGAGGAAGGAGGCCAGAGGCCAAAGAAGAGCGTTGGCTGTGGCGTCCAGCCATCTGAAGTGCCAAAACATTCTGACTGCCTCGTGCCACGAGCCGCTGGCACTCGTATATTATTTTTCAGAGGTTGGCTGGCCGCGACTGACGCGATGCTAGAGGCCCTTTTGCATCAGACCCAAATAGAAGTTGAGCTGTAACAATGCCCTCACACTATAACATCAGTTGACTGATTTTAAAGATATGAATTCACATTCAGGCTTTAAGAACAACACCCGGCCAAGATGCACACTCTATGATGTAATACATTCAAGCACATTTAAGCTTTGTATGTGCGAAAGTATTGTTCTGGTATTTCACTTTGCCACTGAATTACTCGTTACTTATACTTGTGCACACTGATTCATAAATTTGTAACTCATGAATGAACCAAGTGGGCCCTTTTTATCAATCCTTCTTTTTTTTTTCCATGCCAACTGAAGTTCTTATTTCTCACAACTTTATTGCCTCGTACCTTGCTTCATTCCTCCAAGTTATTTACACTTTACCACTTATGACATAGTGTAGGATAGAAAAAAATGAAAGGATTAAATACATACCTGACATTTTCATGCTTTTGTATGTAGATCTTATGGAACTGGCCAGCTCGGGGAGCTATGATGTCTTCTTTCATCTCCATGGCGACATGTTGTGGCAACACGCTCAGTAGTAACCGTTCCTGTGAAATAACGCAGAGGCCACCAATTACTTGTACCAATCAAACCTTTATCAAACAGTTTCCAAATGAAAATTGCTTTTATTAATGCTCTTTCCAAGTGGGGTTAAAGGGGACCTGCAACATTTTTTCAGCATAGGCAGAAAACACTGCCGATCGGTAGTTGAGGCTCCTGAGCATATAGCACACCACGCGGCCTGGTATTTTACGTCAGCTAGAAATCGTTCCCTCTTCTTTCTACAATTGATGCTATGCATAGGCGGACAGTTTTCATTTTCCCGGAGGGGGCAGGGGCCAGACTTGCCCTTCCATATTATATATATATATATATATATATATATATATATATATATATATATATATATATATATATATATATATATACACAGCAGTAGACTCTCATTAAACGGAACCTGAAGGGACCCGGAAAATATGTTCCATTTAACAAGAGTTTCGTTTACTGAGAGATGAACTGGGTTGAAACATTCAGGTATGAAACCAATCATGCTAAAAGCAGTTGTTCCATTTAAGCAGCAATTCCGTTTAAGAGATTTCCGTTTACTGAGAGTCCACTGTATATATATATACAGAGAGAGAGAGAGAGAGAGACTGTTGGCCGTCCTGTCCTATCAGACAGGACGGCCAACAGTCCGTTGTCAATGGACGGGGATTCAAGCCAAGCTCTTAAAAAACATCCTGCCGAGGGGGCTCGGCCCCCCATGAAGCAGTCCGGAGGGGGGCCCAGCCCCCTGTACTCTCCGCCTATGATACTATACACCCGAATTCACGGCTATTGGCTGATTTGAGCATCGTGAGGTGCATAGTTACTGCAGCTGCCTCAAAATGCCACCACGTGCCCGCGCACAGGCACTCGCAGTCACATTGAATGTAAGCCATGCGTTCGAAGAAAAAAAGAAAAAAAGTGCTCAAGGTCATGACGCGTGCATGACTCAACTTCTTTCCCCCGTGCCATCCCTCCCTGCTTAGCCTCCAGCGTGCTCGTCGGGACGAGAGAAGGGAGGAAGCTATTACAGCGTGCGACAAATCTCTGTAACTCCGCTTGTACTTGATGTATCTTAAAATTTTTTGCGGCTTGTTGATTCGTGGGGCAATAAACTCCTTTAATGAAGTGATTCGATGGTTACTTGGAACAGTCGCAGGGTCCCTTTAACACCATTTTTTTTGTTTTCTCAATTTAGTGAAGCAATATTGAGCAGCTGTTTCTATTTCTTGAAGTTTTAGTGTGCAATAAGTGAAGTTCCACTGCTTCCAGGAGATATTAAAAAGTTTCAAAGAACAAAGTGCTTTTTGCATAATCTGTGGCACTCTGCCTGTGTACTGCACTCACGCTCCATATTCTTATGCATCCTATAGAAGGAACACTCGTCAAGGTATGAGAAATAAATGTGCGAGTATCTGTGAGCTGACAGTGACAGCTGAGGTATTAGTAAAGCCTAAATCCACTGAAAAGGACATTGTATGCCAAAGCACTTTGTAATGCTTTGGATGGCACACAGTACCAATGGTGCCAGAGGCTGTGCTGGTACCCACACACCACTCATAGCATCTTAAGTTTGCCATCATTTTGCGTCTTGCATTATGTCTTTTTTATTTCTCTAATCAAGCCTCCTTCCTCTCCACACTAACCTTCTCAGTATTGAATTGAAATTCTCAGTCTCCCTAAACCTCATGGAGAGGTGCATCGTAATAGAAATTTGATGGCACTTAGGGGAACTTTCTAATCTTGAGTTCCTGAAGGCATCGTGCTTTCTTTTGTAGATATTTTGTCATAACGCCACTTGTATATTTTTTTTCTTTTTTTTCTTCAACACTACTTATCACAGAAATGAATCATTTGGTCACAAGTACAAATATGTTCACTAGGTCATGTGCACAATTTTGTATATTTGCCATATAACTTTCTCATTCAGCTGAAACCTAGATTTGTATTTAGCTCGCCAGTAAAGCTCACTCTCCTGCATGAGTGCATACGTACAAACACACACACAATTGTGAAGGTGAGAGCCAGGCTGCAGGTAATGTGTGTCTCACTTTGTGTGTAATAGTGGTAGGGCTTGCAGCTTACGAGTTTCTCATTCTCATCCTCCATGTGCAAACGGGCGTTGATGCAGTTTCGGGTGTCCAGAAAGGCCTTCCGTTGAGCATGCTCCATGATGGAATGCACAAACACCCCCACCAGGTGGCCACATATAAACACTAGCACGTTGGCGGCAACCTGCGAGTGTAAACAAAAAAAAGGAAAGTAAAGTAACACCAATGCTATTTATGACAAAACCTAATATTGCATTTTAAAAGTCACAATTTTGCCACAAACAGGAAGTAGCAATTGCGATAGCGACAAATTGGAATGCCATGTGAAGTAACGCTAGCAGCTCACTCCTTTGGCATGCAACCTGGTGGAACTAAACAAATGGGTGACATAAGGAAATGCAGCCTCTGCAACGAGCAAAGCGAACTTCGTGCTGTCTATGGCCTCAGCGCAAGCTTGCAACGACAGCACAACATGTACAAAGGTATGCACCGTCTGCTGATCTCGTCTAAAGATACTGCGCGCGCGCGCATGCGGCCAACAACGCCCGGCTGGTCAAGATACACGATTTCCTCCGACCCCCACCCCCCACCCTCCCCTTTTCCTTACCGGCACCCTTCAATGCGCCTTTCGCGTGACGACGGAGACGGCCGCCACGTTTCATCTAGCTAGCTGTGTTATCGATTTGGACTTTACACGGAGCATCACGGCGACGGCAAAAATTTGCTTCGAATGTCCACGTAATTGCTATCGCAATTGAAAACACTGGGTATTTAGGTCTTCGCCACAGGACATGAAAATGGAAACATTACAGTAGCCTACAAGTTCGACCAAAAGGCCACCCAGTTTCTCACGCAGTGGCGCCTACAGCACGATGTTTTGGAAAATGACTGCGAGTCTACACAATGACAATAAACATTCTTTATTAAGGGTGGGACGCCCACACACGAAAAGCCCTTCACATGCTCTCACTCTGGCAGTTTTTTTACAGAGGGCGCAACTGCGGCAAAAACACCCATGCGTCCGCTATGGGCGTCCGCAAAGAGTGTAATTCCATGTGTTATATGTTACTAAGATCCTATGACCCCCCCCCCCTTCCACCTTCTTTTGATGCAGCCTAATAACGCCAAAGTATATTGTACAAAAAGGTAACTATTCTAGGATTCAAGTGGCGGTTTTGCTATCTTCTTCCAGTCCCTTCACTCTTTAATCGGTGCACACGAGCACGTTCCTATCGAATCGGTGGCTCGAGCTGTAGTTGCTAGAAATATCCATTAGTCTAGGCCTAAACTTCCTAGGAGAAATGTGCAATTTACAAGATGTCAACGATCGGGTGACCGACACAGATCAACAACCCGCAGTCGCAGGAAGACGCGTGTGCGTATACGTTGAAAAATAATACTGGGAACATCAGCGTCCCCGCCCTTTGGCCGATAATGGCCGCGCGCATCCCTTGGAAACTGCACACTCGCGCGAAAAAGACAGGATGCGTCGGCCCGCGCCCATCTAGCAGAATTTCCCAGACAAAGAGGGTCTTTGAACGGGCGGATTGGCCCTATCGTCAAGTCCTTCAGGGGGTGTAGGGCTGCGCGGATTTTCTTTTCGAGAGGCTAGATCCGCAGACGGCGCGCAGGCAAAGCTCATCACGAAAGCTTTCGAAGAGCCGCTCGAGCCGGCGATGCGCGACCCAGACGCCGTCGCTGTCCCAAGAAAAGAAAAAAAAAAAGAGCGTCCGCTCTGTGGCAAGCCAGGCACCCCGTTCACGAACGACAGCGTCGAACGCGCGCGCGTTCTCGGCGAAAGACGATACGGGCACTCCAGCGCGCCCGCGCGCCATCGCTCTCAGCAAGTGCTGCAGCCTTCCAAGTGCATTGCGGAAACTACAAGAACAAAACGCCATGTTCGTTGACTCCTCTTTCGAAGCGGCAGCGCCTACGACAGGCGCGCGTTTTTGCGCCGCGGTCGACGGATGGGCGCGCGCAGCGAAGTCCATGGTGCTCGCGTCGCGTGCGGATAGGTTTACTCAAGACGCCGCGACACTTCGATCACGGTACATCGAGTGTCCGCCGACCAGCGGCATGACGGCCTCGAAGGCGCGAAGGACGCAGCGGCACCGAGGCACAGTGATTTTTTTTTTTTTTCAATGATACCACGTAGGGCGCAATGAACAATTGAATAGGGTTAAGCATCGTGGACACAGTCTCAGGTCACCCCCACCCCCTGGATTTAATAAGAAGGTTAATTAGAAACAGAATAAAAGGCCATAAAGAGTAAGCGGCTGCATTTTGATGGAGGCGAAAATGTTTGAGGCCCATGTACTTAGCTTTAGGTGCACGTTAAAGAACCCCAGGGGGTCGAAATTTCCGGAAAACTCCACTACGGCGTCTCTCATAATCATATCGTGGTTTTGGGACGTAAAACCCCAGATATCATTATTATATCATAGGTTTTGCGCAACCAAAGGCGAGTAGGAAAATAAGAAAAAACTGAAAACAACAAAAGAATGCAAGCAGGGCCCCGCGCTTTGCGTACGCAAAACTCGCGGTCCCCTTTTCGGTACCCACAGCCGTCAGGGTACACGAGGTACTAAACTCACTATCAGCGTTTTAATGCTCGCGTTTCAGTACGCACACACACTTTAGCACTGCTGCTGCACACGTTGTTCAAAACAAATATTGCACAACTGGTGACGCACTCCGCTTCAATGCAGCCAGCACCTGCCTGCAGCTTCCACGCAGCGGGTCTTATAAGGTCTAAGAGGAGAGGCCACATGGGAATTTCAAGAATGCCCGCAGCCGTTATCACAGCGTATCGCCACCGCACTTATATCGCTCGTTGGCGGTGAATGCGTTCTCTCTCTCTCACTCTCAATGTGCAACATCGGCAAAAATCGATCGCACCGAAGAGCGAGAGGACGCGGGGCAAAGTCGAGGCCATTATGGCCAGGCCAGCAGTCATTAAAATTTCTGTGCCTGCGCTCTTCCGACCTTGCGCCACTTGCGGAACCACCTCAAACGCTGCACCCACCAACCTAACCGCCTGCGCGGGTATATGACGCTAAAAGGCATTCGTCGAAGTTGGCTTTCCCGCAGTAAGTGAGGACAGCAGCGAGGGAGAAGCCCGTTTCTGGAATTCTTTGTTTCACAGCTGATAGCCGAGGAGCATCGGAAGCACCTAACGTGCGCATGTAATCGAGAGTATCACCTAACAACGGTGCGTGCTAATAGATGCGCATTAGCCGGTATAGAAAGGACGCTGTTGTCGACTGTGATCTTGCGGCGCTCAAACTTAGAACGAGGAAAATTGTGCTTGTTGGCAGAGCTTATAAATTTAGGTTTCGCTAGACAGCGCAATAAAATCAACAAGTGGTCGAAGTGCTCATAGGCGTGCGCAGGGTTCCCCATTAGGGGGAGGGGGCCAAAGGTTCATCGCAGCGCCCCCACCCTGCTAAATCAATGTATGGGGCAGATTTTGCGCCCTCCCCCTCTGTACGAGGCAGATTTTGCGCCCCCCCCCCCCCACTTAGGTGATTAGGGGGGGGGGGCTGCCCCCCTGTGCGCACGCCTATGAAAGTGCTGACCACCGTCCACTCTGTTTTTATTGCGCTGTCTAGTGAAACTTAAGTCATGCTCTTTCGACAACCCCAGTCATTAAAAACGGAGTGGACAGAGAGCGCTCTGGCTGCTCTGTCCACTCTGTTTTTACTGGGTTATCAGTGAAATTTAAGTCAGCTCAAGGTATCTGCATGATTTTTCAACCAATATCTAGCTCCTAAACGGTGCCTGAGCGCGCCATCAAAAGAATCCTGAAGCCACGCGATGCAGCGTGTGCACCATGCGATGCACCAGCTAACGATGACCGCTGCAGCAGCGACGCGCAAATAGTGGCACCTTGAACGCCGGGCATATCAAAGACGTGGCAGCTGAAGTTAGCAGATGTAAAGCTGGCGCGAAGGGGAACGTGAAGGATTATTGAAAGCAAGACCGCGGCGGTTTTCAAGGGCACTCGCCTCCAGATGCTTTCGGAGTACTGTCGACCGAAGTGCCGCGCCAGGAAGCCTGAAGTTACGAAACGCTGCTGTCGGACAGCGCTTGTTCGTTCAATCGCATGACAGCTGGAGCCGCAATTTCTTCGTGTGGGCGCAGAAAAACGTTATACAGAGATGCGTTGTCACCCGGAAGACGATTCAGTTCCAAGCCTTTCCCAAGCGTGCAAGACAGAAGATACCTTCAGCATATTTCGCTGATACTTGGAAGATACTTTGAAACATGTATCTTACCGGTTTTGTCTATTGCTTTGCATGTGACTTTCGCCGTCCACAATCCCGCAAGACAAATGCTGACGGGTAGTATACTGTGATGTTCTACAAGCGACGCACTGCCGCTCCCGGCAAATAGGTGTGCCGCCGCTCCGGGGCTCGCAAGCACCGGCTTCCGGTCACTCGGCCTCAGCCGCGCGGCCAGAGCGAAAGGGGTATTCGGTTACGTCTTCCCCTTCACGAAGGGACCCAGCGCACGGACCGCGCCCTCGCGAACAGGCGCTGTTTGCAAATAAAGCAGTTCGTACCCAGCAGCCGAGCGGTGTGGTTGAATGTCACACAAACCCCGCAACGTAACAAGTACCACAAGTCGCCCTCGCATGCTGGCGAGGAGGTGTAATGATCCTCCATCACCGCTGACGTCTTATATGGTATAGGCCCGCCCAGCCGCACGATTGTTTACGACGACGGGGAATCATGAACATCGGATATGATCGCGCTAACAAGAAGGAACGTTTTCTAAAGAGACAAATGCACAATCGGCATAGCATGGCTTGAACACTAACGTTCTCCGTAGAATAGCATCGCCCATGCAGGAATACGGGTGCAGAAATGTCTGCGCGTGTCCTCATAAACAGAGCAGCCGTGCTATCTGCCACACGTAGCGCCGGCCCGGTATAAGGAAATTATGTAATATTGAAAGGAAAGTAATCGCTGGCTACCATTTACCCGCAAGGGGGTTGGAGAAAGCAGACGAGCGCATCCTATTAAGACTCCAAACCAATACGATGCTATGTTTTGCGATAATAGACAGTTTTAGAATAGCGTACGCAAAACTTTGCGTTAGCGTTTGTCACCACTGCGCATGCGTCAAGCCAGGCACGTAGCCAGGATTTTTTTTCGGGGGGGGGCCCAAGGCCTAATTTTTCGAAAGAAAATCTTTCCATGGAAAAAACCAAAAAAGTACCCTGGGAATATAGAGGGCTGGAAAAATTTCGGGGGGGGGGGGGGGGCGGGTCCCCCTAATAAAACATTTCGACCCATACGGTCACAGGACAGTGCCACCACTGTGGGGAGGTGGCGGACGCCTACCATATGGCGTGGGCCTGTCGAAACAACAGAACCCTCACCCGTCGACCAAACCCTACCCGAAGGGACTGCAGACAGCCCTGCTCGGCTGTTCAAATCTTCAGCCCCAGGGCGGCGGCTTCCAACCAATGTTATCCAGGAATAGGGACTCCACCTATAGTCTGTAGAGACCTCTAAAGAGACCCCGCACCTCTATTTTGTCAATGAATGCTTTTCACCACCTCATAAAAGCCGCTACATAAAAAGCCGCTACAGAGAAAACAGTAAATAGTTTTTTTTTTTTTTCAATTACAGAACAAATCTTTCGTAGCTCCATTTGCATTTCACTGGCGCGAGCAGTTCTACTACTAGCGGAAAAAATGGAGACTAAATAATGCTCATGACGTCAATAATATGTGAAAATAATACTAGTTCGGCTGTTTTGAGCTGATGATGTTAACGAATGTTCCCTTCAGCCGCTTGCCTTCAGCGGCTGGAAGATGCCTTCAGCGTACTTTACTGACGCATCGAGAGAAAAAAAAAAAACGTGTATATATGTGTAAATTTAAATGCGCCTATGTGTAATCACCATCATGTGTACTTATTATGCAAATCTGTATTCGCCTGTGCTTGAATTTTCTAAAACAGATTGGGCCTTTGTTATGTGTTGCAAAACACCTTTAGTTAAATCTTCGTCGCTTAGCAGTGTACACTGTGAAACGAAGGTTTAAAAAAATGTTTCGTGTTTGCATTTGCATTAAGGTTGGCACATCCGGTCCGTCGTTACACTTTCAAGTGGGAGCCTACCCCCGACCTCAAGCAGACTTTGTTTCCATCCGTGACGTCACAGACAGATAACACTGACAGTTATTTTTTCCGTACTTGCTGGCTTACCACGCAAACCGGCGAAGACGACCTATTTAATATTCCGGAAGCGCGTAATACTTCAATATGCGTTGACTAGGTGCTTCCACGTAATTACCGTCCTTTCGTCCATAGCACAGCCACGTGTGCCGTGCCGTGCTCATCGCGAACGCTGCGCGGTCGTTTGAAACAACACTGCATTCCTTCGCTGTTTAAATGCCGTTCCGAGATAATGAAGCCGATCAATGGGAGCGAGGCGCGCACGTCCTTTGCATAATCGTCCATTCCGCGCGAGACCAGATGCTGCCGCACGTGGTCTTGTCCTTTAGGCTGTCGCGCTGTTGCATTATTCCTCGACACGTTGCATTAGACAATTCGTGTAGGTGACGCAAATCGCTGGGCGGTTCATGTAACCTGTGCTTGAATATTTTTCGTTACGAGGAAAGAAATTTGCAGGACGACAAGCGAGTCGATTTAAATAACTGTGTTCTTTTCTAGACACAATATTAATGAGAACTAACAGACAATAACGCCAAGGAAAGTGTTCTTTTCTTGTGATATAAGAGGAGTGTTTTTCTTCATTCATCAAAATAATAATAATAATAATAATAATAATAATAATAATAATAATAATAATAATAAATCAATCAATGATTTATTAACGTGCCCAGGAACAACCGTAAGGTCTTTGTGCTGGCGCACGCAAAAAAAAACAACAATAAAATAAACAATACAATACAGACAGTTTTCAGAAATAAAAAGAGCAAAAACACGTAGACAAAGAGAAATGAACACAAAAGGGGAGGAGTAAAATAAGACAACACGAGAAATATTGACGGGGCATAGAAAATTAGATTGCATATATACAACTATGTGGAAAGACTGAGAAGGGAAGACTTTGTACATTGTGCCACACTATGTCAAAACAGTGCAAAGCTCGGATAAAAACAATGATTGTGGGCTATGAAAAACGTCAAGATCAAGAAAATTAACATTATAGAGACTTTGTATTCTGTGAACGGTAGAGTGTTGGAAGAAGCAGGCGGGTACATGAAACGGTCTGTTCTCTCTGGTTAACTTACGCGGAATTCGAAAATTTACACAATTGAGAAGTACAGGGCAGGATATGATACCGTGGACTAGCTTGTAAAGAAATAAGAGATCAGAGCGATTTCGTCGGCAGTGAAGTGATGGCAGTGATAATAATTCAGCAGTACTTGAACGAGATCCAGAGTCATTTTAGCAAAGCGATGGTTATATATGCTGAGGAATTTTTTCTGGACTCGTTCAATGGTGTTACCGCTGGATTGAGCAATGCCATTCCATATCACGGACGCATACTCAAGTTGCGGAAGACATATTGCCGTGTACAATTTGTGTAGGGCCATGGGAGACCTGAATTCTCGAGATATTCTACAAACACATCCGAGAGAACGAAGGCCCCGCATAGCAGAACGCTTAACGTGAGAAGAAAAGTTTAACGCGCTGTCAACAACAACACCAAGATCACTGATTTCATAAACCTTGCTTCATTGTTTAAACAGCGCAAAAAGACAGCGCAAAAATTTTACACACTGTTGCATAAACCTTGCATAACGGCACAGAATTGACAGAGTATTGAAATGACACGCTAGATGTTTTGCGAGTGATAGACATGAATTTTGTCTTCGAGGTATTCAGAGAAAGGTTATCACCGTCGCACCATTCGGAAAAAGAGCGCAAGTCTGACTGCAGCAAGCGACAGTCGTTAACTGAATGAATTTCCTTAAAACTCTTGATGTCATCGGCATACAAGAGGAAAGAAGAATTACGAATGGCAAAAGAAACATCATTAACGTAAATTAAAAATAGGAGTGGGCCTAATACCGACCCTTGAGGGACCCCACTAGTCACTTTATACAAAGAAGACGTTTGGCCATTTACGGCAACATAACAATATCTATTGAGCAGATAGCTCTGCAGGAGATTCACAACTGACAAGTCATCATCAAAGTGCGCAAGTTTAACCATAATCAGCGTGTGGCTGACTACGTCAAAAGCCTTGCTCAGGTCACAGTAAATTACGTCAACCTGTCCTCTCTGAGAAATAGGTGTGGAGATCTGCGTCATGAAACTAGCAAGATTTGTGGTAGTTGAGCGGCCAGCGAGAAAACCATGTTGATTAGGAATCAATGAGTTTTTCACACTAAAAGACAACATGTCGTGAAGAGCGAGCTCGAAGATCTTTGATGTGGCACATAGTAGAGAAATCGGGCGATAATTAGAAGCATCTGTTTTAGAGCCCGACTTAAATACTGGAAAAACACGAGCAGTTTTCCACATGCTTGGAAATGTGGAAGTGTCCAGGCAGTTATTAACGTTAGACACGGCTGTTATTCAAAAAGCTGTGTCGAGCTGGCCCAAAAGAACGTTATCCGGAGTTTATGATAAGCTGTCTGCTATGTAAGCAAAAAGCACAAGAGGGGGCCATCAGAGGTTTGCAGGTTCAGTGCATACGCAGTGCACTCTATGTACTGTGGCGTTCTCAAGTGCACTTTCGACGAAGGATGGGAACACAAGAACAATCGACAAACACAGGTCACGACGCGTTACATAGCGTCGGCCAGGCGCGAACACGAGTGAGCACGGTTCAACCCGGGGATGAAAAGTGCTGTTATGATCGGCCTGCCTGGCTTGGCGCCGCTTTGACTCATGAGACGTTGCGGCTAAGGCTACCCTGATTTCTTCCGGGTCAGCGGTTCCAGAGATGCCCCAAGAGCGGCGACAACACGAAAGTCGTTCGTCTAAAATTCTCAGGTTGTCTGCGCCCCTCGTAAAACCCTTTGGGCACGCCTGACCGACTGACAGATTAGGAAGAGTTGTTGGCCGTCGAGGCGGCTTGCTTTGTCGTCAAGGTGCCCTGGACAAGGACCCAGCGTCTGAGAACCGTCTGCGGATGCATTTCCCACGTTCTCCGTGGCGCCTTGTTGCCGCTGTTTCCACCACGTGGCCTGCCTGGCGCCGCATACCCATCATTGCAACAGACTACGAAATTGACTTCCCCGTAAGGCTCAACGTCTTCGTGCTGTGCCGTGTGTGCGCGGTGGGCAGTGTTTTTCCCTCGCCATGGGACGAACTGGATGTGCCTCTTTCTCCTTTCGTGGGTTGGGAAGGAGGCGGCGTTTCACCTTTCCCTTTTTGGGGGCGGATGTGAAGATGGAGATTTTCATTGGACTGTCCTGGCCTCCATTGTTTTTCCTACAGGGAGCTCTGGGAAGACCAGGACATAAAATGCGAGCGCCGATGCGCTCCCGACGAGCTCTCACAAGTTTTCTCAAGCTGTCACAAGCTACGAGAAGCTCCCCTCGAGAGCTTCCATGATGCTAACCCCATCATGTAGTAACACGCTACCTGTAAATATGTAATAAACGTTACTGTTAACAGCTCCGGACTCCTCTCCTCGACATCTCCCCGGGACTCTGGCTGGCTCCGGTCATCTGGGCAGACCCCCGATTACATCAACTGGTGGCAGCGGTGGGATGCTGCTGACAACTGGAACACATCAGCTGGTCAGCAGCAACGGGATGACCCATGCTTGACTCGGGCCTCAACGATATGGTGAGTGCTTGACTTTCTTTGAGTTTTGCCAGGTTTTAGCTTTTGAAGTTTTCTAAATCTGTGTGTAACTCTTCTGTGCGTATAGGCTTCGTTGTACCGCTACCATACGTCACAGCTATTCACCATTTTAGTTTTCATGTTCTAAAACTGGCAGTGTTTTACCGTGCGTCTAGGCTTCGCTTGTTCGCTACCTAACGTCACGGCGGGTAGAAAGTCCTCACTCGTGAAGACCATGGAGTTGGTAAAGAAGCTAGAGAGACCAGACCTCTTACTACTGTGTGAAGAGCTGGGAATTAAGGTTGGGAGAGAAGAGAGAGAGTCACAGCTGATTAAGGCTATTCAGGAATGCGGGGCGGAGGATGATGAAATTGAGGAGTGCTGGGAGGAAGTTGAGAAGAACAAAAGATGGGCTGAAGAAGACAGGATAAATGAGAAAAGGCGATTGGCTTTAGCACTTTATCAGGCATCAAGTAACCCGAATAACGAGATAGCACCCTCAGATAAGAAAAAGAAAGGCAGTCCTGCTAAGTCCACGTCTACAGTGAGCCACTCAGAAGATCGAAAGAAAGAAAAGGCGTTTAAGGCTAGGAAGCCGGTTGTATGCCACCGTTGCAAAGAGCTAGGTCACATCGCAATCGGCTGCCGCAAGCCTAGGAATGTTCTCTGTTTTCGGGACAGCAGCGACAATAATCTGGAACAATTGAAACCCCCCATTCAGGAATTAGTTAAGGAAAACGTACCGCGGGACTATGCCGCAACGTTTGATAGTGTACATCCGTACTCTTCGACAAATGAGGTGACCACAGGGGAACGCCCGTGCGCATGGCAAGTAGTTGAAAATGAAAGTGTGTGTTTGCCATTAGCCCGCGTTGAAAGTGAGGGACCGTTCAGACTGCTCGCCCCGGAAACTTTGGTGTCCCAAAACCTGCCCGAGCATTATCCCTCTCAGAATGATGTGGATATGCTTTCGAAAGGCCTTTGTTTGGTGACGAATCGGCGGCAGCTATGACGGATCCGATGGCCTGTGAGTCTGCTCATGAGGTTCCGAAAGCAGAAAGCGCTAATGAAGCAGACTGTAAAAGTTCAGATGATGAGGCGCTTAGCTTACCACGAGAGGAAGAGGCGCTCAACATAGCGCGAGGTGATGAAGCGCTTAGATTAGCGCGAGGTGATGACTCTCATCAAGGAGAGACATCTGATGGCGAGCCGGCTGGTTTAACAAGTGTCGATTGTAGCGTTGTTTCTGAAGAGCAGACAGCTAGAAATAACGCCGAGGATAAGCCAGTTGAGCCGCCTGGAGTTTTGAGCAATGTACTTCCGAGTATTATTGCCGAGTCGGGGAGCGTTCCGTGCCGCCCTGAAAGAAAAAGGCGCCAGCGAAAACTTCGGGAAAAGGGGAAAGGTCCAAGTTGCCTCGAGCGGAGGCTGGAAACCCCTAAGTTCTCTAAAAGCCAAAAGTTGCGGGTCTCGCACAAATCGAGATTATGCATGAAGCGTGTCGCGAGGGCCAGGAAAAAGAGACGCCGAAGTGGTCGCCTGGTTTCTTTTTGGAAGGCTAAATGGTGGAGCAAGGCGAGGTGGTGCGTACGCGACTGTAACGACAAAGGTCCTCCCCCAAGTTTGCGAGAGAGTGACCGCTGCTCTGGGCGGCCCACAATGAGGAAGCTTAAGCGTCCGGGTGCGTCTTTGTCGGAGTTCGGGGCCCGCGGAACAAAGGTCACCGCCACTGTGTGCTTCGGACAGGTTGGCTTTTTGTCCCTCCGTCGCGATCTGGCCCATCGGCAACTGTGGTATGCGCGTCCCCCCAGAGCACGTCTGAAAGGGTGCCGCATTAAATTACGCAGTGTCACGAAGGATACTAAGAATTTGTCTTGTATCCAGTTTTATTATTGTTTTGTTTAGCTGTCTAACGTTTGCATGTCTGCCGATGAGCAAGGACGGTGTCGATTTTTGAAAGTTTTATTTTCCTCCTCATCTTAACTGCAGACATTGAGATATTTGCTAAACTGCTTGTTTGATTACATTTTGCAAAAGCTAGCACCCGAGTAGTGGGTTTTGCGCTGATTTTAACAGAGAAGTAGGCTGAAGGTAAAAGCCTCTGTTTAAACCTTCTGTTCTTGCAGTGAAGTGTAGGTTTTGTTTCTCTGTTTTCGGTTTTACGCGCAAGTTTATCTTAACAGAGAAGTAGGCTGAATGTAAAAAGCCTCTGTTTAAACCTTATGTTTTTGCAGTGTAGTGTAGGTTTTTTGTTTCTCTGTTTGTTTTATTTTCTTACGCGCAAGTTTGATTTTGAGTTTTACTTACTGTGAGAGGCGTAATTCATTAACTACCTCCTTTCGTTTTGTTTCGCCCGTAGCACCTGCGTGCCTTGAACGCTGTGAATCTCTCTGGGAAGTGATACAAAACGTTAGGCTGTTGATTTGCTTCGCACGTAGTAGGTCTGAGTTTGTTATGGCTTCGTTATCTGATTCTTGATTTTCACGAGTGAGCGCACCAATTGTAAATTTCTAGGGAGTTTTACCGAAACTGTAACCTGGCATTTCTCGAGGTCAGTTGAGTGCTCTATGTTTGTTGTGCCTCGGGTCTTGCGTGGTTCGTTTCTGGCGTTTGCTGGCCATGGCTCAGGTCCAGAGATTGGTGCAGCCTGCGTCAACGTCTACAAGGGAGCAGATCTATGGTCTCTGCGGAGTGCTTTGGTGCTGCAACCCCTTCGAGACCTCCTGTGACGGTGGACGGGCTGTTATGATCGGTCTGCCTGGCTTGGCGCCGCTTTGACTCATGAGACGTTGCGGCTAAGGCTACCCTGATTTCTTCCGGGTCAGCGGTTCCAGAGATGCCCCAAGAGCGGCGACAACACGAAAGTCGTTCGTCTAAAATTCTCAGGTTGTCTGCGCCCCTCGTAAAACCCTTTGGGCACGCCTGACCGACTGACAGATTAGGAAGAGTTGTTGGCCGTCGAGGCGGCTTGCTTTGTCGTCAAGGTGCCCTGGACAAAGGACCCAGCGTCTGAGAACCGTCTGCGGATGCATTCCCACGTTCTCCGTGGCGCCTTGTTGCCGCTGTTTCCACCACGTGGCCTGCCTGGCGCCGCATACCCATCATTGCAACAGACTACGAAATTGACTTCCCCGTAAGGCTCAACGTCTTCGTGCTGTGCCGTGTGTGCGCGGTGGGCAGTGTTTTTCCCTCGCCATGGGACGAACTGGATGTGCCTCTTTCTCCTTTCGTGGGTTGGGAAGGAGGCGGCGTTTCACCTTTCCCTTTTTGGGGGCGGATGTGAAGATGGAGATTTTCATTGGACTGTCCTGGCCTCCATTGTTTTTTCCTACAGGGAGCTCTGGGAAGACCAGGACATAAAATGCGAGCGCCGATGCGCTCCCGACGAGCTCTCACAAGTTTTCTCAAGCTGTCACAAGCTACGAGAAGCTCCCCTCGAGAGCTTCCATGATGCTAACCCCATCATGTAGTAACACGCTACCTGTAAATATGTAATAAACGTTACTGTTAACAGCTCCGGACTCCTCTCCTCGACATCTCCCCGGGACTCTGGCTGGCTCCGGTCATCTGGGCAGACCCCCGATTACATCAGTGCTTACAGCTGGAAGTCGAGAGTAACGCTGTTATCGCTTCCTTCCGCCACAGTTCCACTCAACATACGGGCTTCGTTCGTTTAAAACGCGATTGAGGGCACCGCAGTCCGAGCGCGCGCATGTCGAAATTTTTTTTATCTTCATTTTTTATTAGAGAAGGAAAAAGGCACCGTGCGGGAGGTAAACCGCTGTACCCTGCACTGAGTGTTTCTGAAAGTGTCCTGAAATTAATCAACGTTTCTAGCGTTAAGTAAATAAAAACAAAAAGACTTGGAGGTTGCTTGATCTTTGACTTTAAAAGTGGAACGTTAAATAACGTATAGGGCCTCGTTCGCGTAGTGTACGCCATATTTCATTATTTTATGAATTAGCGAAGTCTTCTTCCATTTCGATCGTCCCGTCCTCTAGCGCTGCTTCGTGGATACAATCATGAACCAACTATGATGCCCAAATGCGTATCCTTCTACCCACTGCATTTGCGAGGCCATGCAGGCACTTACGCAGCTGCACACTTTGTTGATGCCGCATGATGATCAATTATGTCAGTTTGTAATGGGTCAGCCTTTAAACCACCCACTCGTCGCGCAATTCACATAGTACGCACGGTGCTAGCTATTCTACGCTTCTGCCACGCAATATAATGTTACATTTTTAGTGCAACTCCTCGCGTTATATGACGCCTGAATAATTTTTTTT
>NC_051178.1:136278102-136304504 GCF_013339695.2 Rhipicephalus sanguineus
TGAACTTTAACTTGATTCATGGCTGCGCTAAAAACACGGACAGCAGATGAGATTCGTGCATATATAGGTTTACTTTGGCGTTCAGTAATAAAGTTGGTAGTCTGCGCCTGTCGTGTGTGCGTCTCTTCTGTTGTCCGTTGTTTTTAGCGCAGCCATGAATCAAGCACAGCTTCTTTTCATTTGTCTTTGCTCTATATAAAGTCGGCCGGTGAATGACAATTTTCATTCTCTTTAGCAAACCGCGTCTTCCACAATTGCGGCTTACCGCGAAAGTGATTTGCCAGCACATTTCCGAACAGCTCGGATGTACGGCCGATCGCGTTTCTTTATCGTGGAACTGTACTTGCGCACAATAAACGAGGACAACGCAAAAAAAAGGGACGCGTTTTGATTGCATCTTTCTTCGCCCGTCACTGTGTTCTTTTGTTTTCCTGAAACAGGGCCCGCCTTTGACAGACCGCGAGATGAAAAAAAAAAAAAAAAAAAACTTCGCAGGCGAAATTAAGTTTTGCGCGTTTTGCGCGCAGCCGATGCAGAAGAACGCCGTAACTCCTTGTGGTGTTCATTTTCCGCACTTCTTTTCTTTTTGTCCTTTCGCTTGAGCCAGACGCATCATGAGGCCGCGCCAAAACGAAAAGTGCTGCGCTTCATACGACCTTCCCCTCCTCCCCCCTCCCCCCTCTCTCTCTCATCCTCTCTCTCTCCTCTCTCTCTCTCTCTCACACACACACAACACACACACACGCACACCAACACACACACACACACACACACAACACACACACCACACACACACACACACACACACACACACACACACACACACACACACACACACACACACACACACACAGGCGCGCGCGCGCTGCATAACACATTTTGATTTTCGCGCGGTCACCTCTGCATTCTGCATTTCGAATCTCCACAACTTCGTGAAATCGAACGGATACAGGAAGATAAATAGATTCACGCAAGGTTTCTTCAGGGGTATATCCAGGATAAGCGAGCTACAAACTGGGCATAGGGAGAAAGCGATCCATATTTGTCAGTTCATATACTTCGAGTTAGCATTAAACGGGTTGAAATATTACCTCCTTATGCAGCTGTCAACCGCAAGTATGCCCGAAATGCTAAATCAGAACAACACCGCTGCGCAAGAAAGAAGAAATGTAAGCCAACCGCTGAGAAGAGGCGCACGAAACTTCCAGGAGTTTGCTTCTCTCCACCCGAACTTCAACACTTACTGATCAAAATGGTACTATATATATACTCAGCAGCTTTACAAAATTCAGCTCCAACATTGACTCATGGTCTTTTGAATTGAGGAGAGGTTGCAAGCTGTCGCAGCGAGCAAATGTGGATCTGTGGCATTCTTTCTTTCCTACATGGTAAAGAAGCTCGAATGGGCGACGAGCAGATCGAAGTAATGCAGACAGAGGTGGAGCGCTAACTTCTATCTTCAGTTTATTCTCGATAACTGTGTTTTGTTTTGTTTTTTTTAACACGAAAGTGTTTTATGCCGGGGTCCACCAAGTACTTCCGTTACCGGATCTGACGCTCATAAAATGGACGCCAACGGGTGAGAAAGAAAAAAAAAACAAAGAAAGAGATTCGCCGCTGGGAATCGAACCCACGCCGGTGCGGCCACGACGGTAAGCGCCCGATGTTAAACCAACTAAACTACCTGGCAGATGCCGGACCGTTCACGAACGCGCCTTATATCTTTCACACATTCTCTCTCGCACGGTTCTCTCTGTTGGCGGTGTAGGTAGGCGGGGCTGAGCGGGGCGGTGCCGCCGTGTGTGAGAGGTGAAAAGAAATAATGCGTCACGATCGACACTTACTAGCGTTTACTCTTGAGATTGCGCGCGATATCGGAGGTCATGGTTAAAGCGTCTCGATACGAGCGAGGGACACTGGCAGCGCTGGCGTCGCCGAGGCAGCGCAGTTACGTTCTTTGCCTTTCGCTTCCTGTTAGCGTGCGCCGGCTCATCGGAGTAGTGCAGCTTCCACATACACCAACGGCATTTCTCCACTGCCGACTACTTCGATTGCGAGAGCAAGGACTAACAAAACTGCTGCAATAAGCATTGCAGAAAGGACACGATTTCGACGGTCGAATGTCGTGCCTTGGTGGAGCGAGACAGAGGCCAGCGGGACGCACGCCTTTGCGGCTCAAGCTAAAGACCTCTACGAAATAGGCGTCAACATGGCTGCATCCACGCCAATCGCGCTGCCAAAAACGAACAGACACTGTACAAGCTCTCATATCAATACACGATAAGCATTACTTCTGTATAGACACGTTTCACTTTCGTGTTATACCGATTCCTACGATGGAGGGATCAGCCATGCTTTTTTTTTTTTATCTGTCAGGACAAGGGCGGCGAAGGTCGCCATGATGCACGCCCAATCAATTCACCGAAGGTGTAGAACATCAAATCCGCAAAGGCGTGCTTTCCAGTGCTAGTAATGTAAGTCGAGAAAGATAAACGGTTAAATAAACGAAACTACGCGACTTTAAAATGTGAGAAGAGTGTATGTTATCAATGCGCATGTTATGATGCGCTCAGAGAGATGAGAGAGAGGAGAGAAGGAGATTACAGGTAAGAACAAGGAGAAAAAAAAACTGTTGATGAAGGCAGAAGCAGTTGGTTGGATATTCGATAAGATAACCTTATAGGACAAATGATTATATCATTTGACTAACAGGAACTGTCAAATAAAACCTAGAACTACAGTTTCTTTTGTTTTTCTTTTTTTGAAAACAATAACAAACACCAGCACGGTATCCGGTATATACACTCGACTGGAGATACGAGGAAGCTACAGAAGGAGTGAGCATTCGTAGAAACATACAAACAAAAACATGAGTAAATAATCTGCTTATGTGCATCGAGCCAGCGGTACAGCGAATGCTCAGCCGTCGGTAAACAGCTTCTCGTGAAAAAGAATATATATATATATATATATATATATATATATATATATATATATATATATATATATATATATATATATATATATATATATGTGTGTGTGTGTGTGTGTGTGTGTGTGTGTGTGTGTGTGTGTGTGTGTGTGTGTGTGTGTGTGTGTGTGGTGTGTGTGTGTGTGTGTGTGTGTTAAGTAAGGACTGCTGCAATGACGTGTGGCAGCACTAACGTAGAATCTGTTACACAAAGTTTGACAGAAAGTTCGCTCGATAGCCACAGAGTATTCGCGCCTTCTAAAGAAACAAACATGCGGAAAGAGATAACGCTATACGAAGCACCAGTCCAAAGAGAGCCGGCAAGACCGGGTTCAACGAAAAGATAACAGAGAAAACAACAATAGTGGTCACAGCGTAAAGAAAGAAAGAAAAAGAACCGATATCCGGATCGGACGCTAGCACACCTTTATAGCTAGACGTCGCGTGCACGGAACTGATCTCCCACGACTTTTTCCAGCGCAGATCTCAGGAGTGCGTTTGCAGGAGAGATTAATCTATAAGCCGATCCTTCAGGGATCCTTCAGCCGTCCCTCTGATCGCTATCTTTGGCTGCGGACTCTTGCCCGCACTGCGTCGCTGCAATCGATACGCGGCATCGATCAGTCGACGTTGCAGATGGCAAGAGCGGACCGAGAGTGCGGCGCTTTGCTCGAAAATATCCTCGCACTTTATATCTCAGCCGTGAGACGTGCGGATGAGTCCAGCCGCATTAGCGAGCACGAAGAGTGCACGCGAGATCTTGAAGAAAAGCTCAAAACTATATCAAGTGCGCGCAAACACACTCAGCTAAGCAATTAAAACGCGCGCGTGCGCGCGCAGGAAGTCCGCAGTCTTTCCTTTCCTGCAGCTGCGTTGTTCATTGTTTCATAGAAAGGGCAATAAATGGGGTGCCGAGAAAACGCGCGCCAGTGCTCGAGCGATGGCGTTTGGCGCCCCCATTCGCGCGTTGTCCCTTTCAAACCGCCGCATCGCCTCCAGCAATGGCGGGGTGAACGAGGCTTCGAGGGTCGTTTAGTACGAGAGAGAAAAAAAGAAAAAGAAAACAAAAGGAACTAATGCTTTATTCAGGAAACCCTATATGATGAAGTTCTGTGGTTGAACAATAAAGTCGGGGCTCCATGTTAACAGGAACTGTCCAATCAAGCCTAGAACCACAGTTTCTATTTTTTTAAAGCAATAACATACACCAGCCCATGGATGTTTACACCAGTTACGGAGGGGGGGGGGGCGCCTAAGGGTGTTACCCTCCCCCCCCCCCCTGTCCCGCTACGCCCAAGAGCAAGCAG
The DNA here is from genome assembly GCF_013339695.2 of Rhipicephalus sanguineus. Lineage (NCBI taxonomy): Eukaryota > Metazoa > Arthropoda > Arachnida > Ixodida > Ixodidae > Rhipicephalus > Rhipicephalus sanguineus. The sequence goes on from NC_051178.1 coordinate 136,282,381, forward strand.
CATAGTCAAAGCAATACATAAATTCCCAGTCTCCCTCCACCCCCCCCCTCCCTCCTTCCCCTTCCAGTAAAATAACCTTCAGCCCACGCATTCCACACGACGGCCCAGGTGTACAAAAAGTAGTGTCACAGAGACAAACATTCACCCTTCGCGTTCGCACAAAAAATACACGAAAACAAACATGCACGTGAACTACAGGCAAGTCACACAGCGGTAAGACTCTCATTCAACCTGCAGTTCTGCTACCGCTCAGGTCTATACAGACAACACTTCCATTATGCGATTTCGTCGCGCCATAGACGCCCACACCCGAAGCCTCTTCTCTTTTCCCCCGGAGCGTCATTAAATGAGCAAACCGAAAAGAACCCGCGCGCACTCTCTGCGATTAAACAAGCCGCCCGAGATGAAGACAGCGGTGCGGCCTTCCGGCGACACACGGTCCCAAGAGCGAACCGGCCGCGCGCACACCCCTTTGCTCTCCACGCTGAAAGGGGAGGCTGAGGGCTCTCTCGTGCTTTCCATTTTCGTTCGCTATATTCTTTCCACCCTAGTCATGCGATGACGCGCTTCCGGTGCTGCCGTCAGGGACGAAATAACATTGCCGAGAAAGCGAAAGGAGAAAAAAAAATTAAGAGGAGCGAGACCCCCAACCGCACTTCGCTAACAGCGAGTGGAGCAGCGCATCAACGGAAGTCGGCGGCAGCCGAAGAGACGGCGCGAGGAAGAGACAAAAATGCAAAAGAAAAAAAAAATGACGGCGAGTGAAAACGTGGCCAGCCTGTAAAAGAGAGAAGTGACGGACTGCACAAGGCGGGCGCGCGTCATAAGCAGCGGCAACAGCCTCACAGAAAAAAAGAAATAAAGAAAGAAATAGAGGAGCAGCGAGCCACGAGCGAAGCGAAGGCATCTGTCTCTCCCAGAAGCGGCAACGGCGCGGCTGTTGACGCCTTCGGGGGGTGGTGCACTTGCAGCTTCAGCAGCAATGTGGCGAGGCCTTAATTAAAGGCGACCGATGATTTTCTTTAGCGTCCCTTCTTCTTGTGTTGTGCACCCCTTCCAACCCCAACAACTCCCGCATCCCTCTTTTGTCTGACACTTCAACTGACACTCTTTCTGCTCCCCCCCTCCCCTTCCTCCTCCCTAGTAATGAAATAAAAGAGCAAAGCGTATTGTACGTGTATGTCGACTCCCTCGACCCCCCCCCCCCCTGTATCCAATGTAATCTACCAGCTTTCGCGATAGGAAATGAGAGGTTTTTCTTCGTTGTAACGAGGCAGTTCGATCTGTTGCGACTCATTGTCCAGCGCCAGCTGTTATGCATCGACCCCTTTTTCTCGATGCCTCCCCTCGGGCAATAATGAAGATAAAACGCTTCGCCGGCCGCCGCCTGGGTACTCTAGTTGCTCTTTTAGACTGCGCCGCTGCCCACAGAGAGGCGACATATGCCGCGTTCTATCGGTCACACCTTAGAAAAAGCGCGCTTGCGTCTGCGTGCGCGCACGCGCGCGTGTGTGTGTGGTGTGTGTGTGTGTGTGTGTGTGGTGTTGTGTGTAGTGTGTGTGTGTGTGTGTGTGTGTGTGTGTGTGTGTGTGTGTGTGTGTGTGTGTGTGTGTGTGTGTGTGTGTGTGTGTGTGTGTGTGTGTGTGTGTGTGTGTGTGTGTGTGGAAGAAGAGGGAGATAAGGTCGGTTATTGTAGTTTGGTTGTTTTTGTTAGGCACGCTTACCGACGTTGTTTCGAGAGAATGCAATTGAATTACGCTGAGATATGCGCATGTCATATCGTGGAGGAAGGAATTAAAACAGGAGAGAAGGGAAAGGCAGGGATGTTAACCGGTTTAGAATAACCGGTATGCTACCCTACACACAGGAAAAAGACGGGGAAGTTTGAATGTTAGAAGAGTAAAGAAAGTGAGGGAGAGAGAGAGAGAGTACACATTAATACGTCACAGTCCGTCAGTACCGTGCGGTATACGGCATCACTATCAGTCTACAGTCGCTCGTGCAGGTCTGTTGTCTTCACCTTCGACGACCCTTCAGCATGGCTGCTACCAACACCGGTCTGTGGTCAAGGCGAGCTACAGAACGGGTTTCACGAAGTCATTTTCTTTTCCCATAAGAATGGCCGACAACGCTCTTTGCGACGCCAGTGGTGCCGTGGAGAATTTACAGAACATCTTCTGAGGCTCTCCTCGCTACGCTGCCATATCGTACAGACTGCGCATGTAGACTATACACCTCAGAACATGACCGCTAAGATAGAAGAAGAGCTAAGGAGTTCAGGGTGGTGTTGTAAGGACGGGACAGTAATGGAGGATGTAGGCGTAACGTTGAGCAAATAGATATCCCGAGTCGGATTGACACTGCTGAAAGTATAGTCGGTCAGACCGCGTAATGCGCGCAGCAAATAACCGCTGGTCCGTTAGACTAACGGAGTGGTCGCCGAGGAAAAATACACGTAGTAGAGAAGGCACACTATTCGTTCTTGCGGCGATATTAGGAAATCCGCAAGCGCACATTATACGGAGCAGACTGGAAGCAAAACCACGCGAGGTGGGCGGGAGGGGGCGGTAACTGGATATCGGAGGGTGAGTCCTTCGTTACGCAATGAATTCGTAAACTAGAATCGTTGATGCTGTTAAAGGACAAATGATGGCACAGCAGTACTGCGACGGTTATTTCGCAGAAGCGCATACCCACGCAAGACGCATCGCAACAACATCTATACCGGGATTTATTACATCCGAGAGTCTGTTTGCCCTTGATGCACACAACTAAGTGTAACGGAGTCGACAGACAGTGAAAAAGAATCTGACAAGCTGTTAAACGAAACGCCACGCCGCGTTAAGCAAGGACGGTGCTTACGATGGCGTTATATTACGACCATGCTAATAAATCGCCAAACATATATAGCGAAGCACCAGCCGATCGCGGCATATCAGCCACGGTTTGCACCACAGCACTCTTGAATTTGACGACGGCATCCACGAAGTTGTTTTGTAACCCCCGGATCGCCGCCATTTCTCCAGTCCCAGCGGATTTTTTCTCAACATCAGCAAAATAAACAAAACAAAAAGAGGAGGGGAGGGGGCGAAGGGGTCAAGTGAGAAGTTTCTATAAGACACGAGGCGGCAGCAAAAATATTTCATTTTTCTTTTATTATTTTTCTGTCAACGTAAACACTCGAATCTTACGCATGCCTCCACAGCATAAACAACTCGGCGACGCGGGCCTCTTATCCCACTGCTGCGTCGAGCACTTTCCCACAGAACAAACTGTGCAGTCAATACACTCTGGCGTCTTGCACGCTCTCGTATATGTATGTGTAGTATATACTGCCAAGCGAAACGCGCATATCGCGCAATAAAAGTTCGAATGTCCGTCCATTAAACTCGGTCATATACATATTGTATAGTATATGCCTCGCGCCGCACTTCTCGCATCAGAAACTCCATCGTTCTTTTAAAAGGTATATAGGACGGAGCACGCTATAAAATCGCTGGGAGCGGGAAGCAGCGGGCCGGCGGCGAATAGAGACAAATTGGGAGCACAAATACGAAAGAAAAAGGAAAGCTAAAAAGAAAAGATGGAATAGATAAAAGGTTCAGCTACTTCCGCCACGCATATAAAAAGCCAGAGCTAGCCGAGTGTGATGAATATTTCGCGCGGCTGTGCGCGGCCCGGAAGGGCGCGTCAATAAGTAAACAGTACAGAAGCGCTATATAATACGACGCGTCCCCGCGCAGAGGAAGGAGCCCTCGATCCACCTCAGCCGTTGTTTTGCCGCCGCAATGGCTAACGCCAACAAAGCGAGCTGTCTAGACAGGGCTGATCCCCGAGTAAGCACAGCGGCCTCTTTTCCTGTGTGGCCGAGCAGTTGGCGTAATGAACGCGGCTGAAAGCTGTCTTAACTTATTAACCTGTTGCGGCCTCAGCAGTCGCTGGAATTATGTGTCGGTCAACTGATAGCTCGGTAGCGTCTTTCTACGGAAGCAGTTCGCATCCAGCTTGAGGTTGGCTGTTCGATCCTCAGCCGCACTGTGACCGCGTTTTTATGTATGGTGTCGGAGTGAAAGGTGTATGTATGGTGTCGGAGAGCGCAGCCATGAATCAAGTTACCAGTTTGCACCAACTGGCCCAAATGAAAGCATTACTGCAAGGCAGAGGAACGTACATACATACAGACCTTTAGAGTTGGCGCACAATTTAGCCATAGTGGATTAAAAGCTGTTAATAATAATAATAATAATAATAATAATAATAATAATAATAATAATAATAATAATAATAATAATAATAATAATAATAATAATAATAATAATAATAATAATAATAAACCAATCCATCGAACAATGAAACCAAGGAAAGCATAGGGCACATTACTTGTTTTTAACTGTACAGTGTAGTGATTATGACATCAGTTGAAATGTGGGCAATAAAGCACCCCTTCAGTCGGTGCGATCCGAGCCCACAACCTTCTAATTACGCGTCTATACTACTACTACTACTACTACTACTACTACTACTACTACGAAGAAGAAGAAGAAGAAGAAGAAGAAGAAGTTTGTTGCTGTTGTTGTTGCTGTTGTTGTTGTTGTTGTACAAAAGAGAAGGAGCAGCGTACTGGGTCGTGGATAACTGAACTCTCTATAGTCAGCTTGAGCTCGATTTTCGTCCAACATCCGTTCACGGAAGGTCATGTGTATACGGAAAAATGTCCCGGCAAATGAGAACGCGCGCTAATTAATGCACGCTGCACACGACGAGCATTGGAAATTCAGGACTGAACTGGCGCGACAATGACACTTGACAGTGTTCGCTACAGCCGCATACACACATAGCATACGGCCGAACGACCGCGACGAAGGGCGTGCATTAATTCAAAGGAGAGCGGCGACCCACCAAACCGGAAGGCGTTGCACGCTTGCTTCTTCGCTTGCTCGGGCGCGCTCAGCCACGCGAAGCTCATAACGGAGAAGCCATTGGCGATAACAGTCGTGTTTGTGTCAACAAAGCCGACCTCCGCGATAACTCGATGCACATCGGTGGTCTCGCATCATCCGGCATCATCACACTGTATGCGTCATCCTCGTCTCAACGTACGTTACGGTCATGTATACCCTCACATCGCGCGCAACGCTCAGGGAAAAGCAGTCATCCCGAAGGTGTGTTCATACAACGCCCTCAGTGCAAACACGCTGCATGGAGGAGGGGGATTTTCACGCTCGCTAAATACGCACATAGCGGTTCGTTCATCCATATGTATGTTTGTTTGGTTCCCCAACTGCAACGCCCGGATTCAGCCTTGCGCCTGCGGCATCGTCTCGAATAACGCTCTTTGTTCTGCTGTACAGGTACAGCTGTTGGTGCAAATTATGTACAGACGTGTCCACTGTTAAAGGGAACACTTGCGTGCAGGGCATGTTTGGATTTCGCTCTTCTGCAAAAACATAGTGGCTCATATTTGCATGAAACTACTGGTGGTTGACAGTTATGCCTCTTTTTGAGAGACTCGTGCAGTGCATGAACAATGTTTCCCTGTCCACTTGCTGTTAGCGTGCCAGCAAAATGAAAGGTGCTCATTGGAGTGTTCCCTTTAACAGTGGACCGTACTGTACTACTATACAAGGACGCTCGATCGTTAGTACAAGTGATGTACGACATGTCTTTCCGCTCCCATTAAAAAAAAAGCCGGCAGATCCTACGCATTGTGGGAATCGATGTAATGCGAAGCAGCCAGCAAAGAGCTGCATACATCGTCTTGTATGTCATTGAGGAAAATACGTGTCATGGTTTTCGTGTTAACTCCTATTATTTATGTTCGTCACACAGTGACGTCGCGCAAGACCAATTCCGGGGTAGATCAAGCTAGCGAAACGGCCACCAGCGCGCCATGAGCGTGGCACGTAAGTCATGCTGTACATGACATGCGTGTCATGATTTTCATGATAACTCGTGTTATTATGTTCGTCACACGGTCACGTCGCAAGATACCAATTTGGTGTATATCAATCTAGCGAAACGGCCGCCAGCGCCCCATGAGCGTGGCACGTAAGTCATATTGTACATGACATGCGTGTCATGATTTTCATGATAACTCGTGTTATTTATGTTCGTCACACGGTCACGTCGTAAGAGACCAATATTGGTGTATATCAAGCTAGCGAAACGGCCGCCAGCGCCCCGTGAGCGTGGCACGTAAGTCATGCTGTACATGACATGCGTGTCATGATTTTCATGATAACTCGTGTTATTTATGTTCGTCACACGGTCACGTCGCAAGATACCAATTTTGGTGTGTATCAATCTAGCGAAACGGCCGCCAGCGCCCCATGAGCGTGGCACGTAGGTCATGCTGTGCATGACATGCGTGTCATGATTTTCATGATAACTCGTGTTATTTATGTTCGTCACACGGTCACGTCGTAAGAGACCAATATTGGTGTATATCAAGCTAGCGAAACGGCTGCCAGCGCACCATGAGCGTGGCACGTAAGTCATGCTGTACATGACATGCGTGTCATGGTTTTCATGATAACTCGTGTTATTTATGTTCGTCACACGGTCACGTTGGAAGAGACCAATATTGGTGTATATCAAGCTAGCGAAACGGCCGCCAGCGCCCCATGAGCGTGGCACGTAAGTCATGCTGTACATGACATGCGTGTCATGATTTTCATGATAACTCGTGGTATTTATGTTCGTCACACGGTCACGTCACAAGATACCAATTTCGGTGTATATCAATCTAGCGAAACGGCCGCCAGCGCCCCATGAGCGTGGCACGTAAGTCATGCTGTACATAACATGCGTGTCATGATTTTCATGATAATTCGTGTTATTTATGTTCTTCACACGGTCACGTCGCAAGATACCAATTTCGGTGCATATCAATCAAGCGAAACGGCCGCCAGCGCCCCATGAGCGTGGCACGTAAGTCATGCTGTATATGACATGTGTGTCATGATTTTCATGATAACTCGTGTTATTTATGTTCGTCACACAGTCACGTCACAAGATACCAATTTTGGTGTATATCAAGCTAGCGAAACGGCCGCCAGCGCACCATGAGCGTAGCATGTAAATCATGCTGTACATGACATTCGTGTCATGATTTTCATGTTATGACTTGTCATTTATGTTCGTCATACAGTCATGTTACGCCATACCAATTTTGGTGCACATTCGATTAAGCAAGCGACCAGGAGAGCACAAAGTCGTAGGCGGCTAGATAGATAGATAGATAGATACGGTCAAAGTCGCAGAAGTTCGCTAAGAAATGCTTCGCATTTAAAAAAAAGAAAAGAAAGAAAAGATGGCGAAGCTTTCGCTTAGCCGCGCAAGGCTTGAAACAGCGAAACTGGATGATTCTGAAGACTAATCTGGTTGCTTCTAGGTTGTTTCTAGGCCTTAGCTAGGTGATACAACTTCTAGGTTGCTTCTATAGGTCGTCGCTAGGGTTTAGCTAGGTGAAGCTAGGTTGTTTATACGTTGATTCTCAGCGCAGAGAGGTTCGAGTTAAACCACAGACAGTCACAGACACGACAAGGATGTCCAAGCTCCAGAGACAGAACCTCGCGCTCCTCTCACAGATCTACGGGGCCGTCGTCGTTGGTGTAGGCCTTCCAACCGCTTCGGGACTGCCGTCGCTTCGCAGCCATTTGTTTGGGTAACTGTTGCCTTCTTCATTTTTAGTGGACCACCAGTGGTGAGTAGTGAGATTCACCCAATTTCTGTGGCACATACCGGTTTATGATGATGATGATAGTTTTTAGTTCGCCGGACAAGAGACGATTTGCTAAACAGCTTCGCTGTTAAAAAGGTCTCTGTTGATTATTTGCTTGATTGTTAAAGGTTGATCTGCTATTTCGACTCCCTAATTCAGCGTCACATGTCCAACGTGCAAATAGCGCGTAACGGCGTGGACGAAGGAACGGACACACGAAAAAAGGACTGCGTGAGGCGTATCGTACAGGAAACAATTTTATCAGTAGTTTCTGAACGTGCTCTACAACTCTGCGATCATACTCTGGGTCTTCAAATAATTAAAAGAATGGGTAATTAAGCATAATTAAAGTGTTATTTAAGAGAAAAATATTAATAGCCTGACTGATTGCTAAGAGTGTGCGCTCGGTTGAGAGTTCCTTCCGATGCGCCTTCCACTTTTGAAGCCTTCGGTAAACTTACGTGGGACAGCCTCATCGAGCACCCGAATATGGATATACTTGATGAACTGTGGTCATTAAACTCAAGCCATATGGACAAATAATGACCACATACATTGTTCTTATTCCAATGGTGGAGAGACTGGCGCCTTTACGGCGGCACCGGCTACTCATTCTCGCTTAGTAAAGGAAAAACAATACAGACACAAAAAAAATAGAAAAATAGAAATGGCCCAAAATATGTAACCCAGAAGAACACCAAATGTGGAATCACAACACAATGTAACAGTACATGAGTCACAAAGATCACATACTATACAAGGCAGGCGCGAAGCTAGGATATTTGTGTGTGTGTGTGTGTGTGTGTGTGTGTGTGTGTGTGTGTGTGTGTGTGTGTGTGTGTGTGTGTGTGTGTGTGTGTGTGTGTGTGTGTGTGTGTGTGTGTGTGTGTGTGTGTGTGTGTGTGTGTGTGTGTGTGTGTGTGTGTGTGTGTGTGTGTGTGTGTGTGTGTGTGTGTGCGCGCGCGCGCGCGCGCGGGGGGGGGGGGGGGGCACTTGCTGGAGACCTTGACTATTCTACAGCGATTTTCGGTAAAACACCACCCTTCATCAGAACTTCCTGGGAGCCCCCCCCCCCTCAACTTGGCTACGGGCCTGATGCAAGGTATTATGCAACATATTCACATTGTTAAATTCGAAAGCTTATCGAGCCTCTATAGGAGAACTTTTCGCACAATGTCACTCGATACATTCCTCGCGAACGACAGTTAGTGAGCGTTTCTAATTCCGCGTTCACATCACCTGTACGCACACTAATTGTGTTATCTTTGCACTTTACTAACATCTCATTTTTCTCCTGAATCATCATCCTGCATTACAGGCCTGATAGGAGGACATACATAGCACCTTGTCCGAAACCAGCAAAACAAGCAGTTACCCTTTAAAAAAAATCCAAACCAGCAGTCACGCCCACGGCACCTTATCAACAGGGTCTCACCCACCACCTGCAGCTACGAATGTGTATTTCCGCAAAGTATACAAACACTCTTAACACGCATGGTGGTGTGATGGCAGGGACCGCGCGGAAATAGAAGGTCAAACCGAAAATCAGTAGACGGCTCATCTATCAAGGCGCAGCCTGAATGACCACATTGACCTGATTCGGGGCGATATGGCTCCGGTCAACGGCTTCCTAGACTGACGGGGCAGCCCAAGTATAGGGCGAAGACCAATCTAAGTTTCGTTCACCCAATGCACCCAGAAAAGAACACTGAAATGCGTTAGAGACTGGCTTGGCAATCGGCCTTTGTCAGAAGAAAGAATGCTGCGACACCATGCATGGCCGAGACAGTCGTAGGTGAAGAAGGCGTTGATGGCACTGCTGGACAAGCGGACTTATAGACTGGGGACGGTCCTTTTTTTATTTTTCCCTCTTTTTTTAAATGTAATGCATTTCTTAACGAACCTTTGGCACTTTGAGCGTTTCTATCTACGTATCTATCTATCTATCTATCTAGCCGGTGCTCTCATGATCGCCTCCTTAATTTGGTGTAGACCAAAATTGGCATGGGAGAGTAAGAAGATTTGGCGAATATGACTGTCGGGTCATGACATGAATAACGTGAAAATCCTGTCGCGTACGTCGTCAAACACTTTCCTCCAGACACGTGTGGCACATACCCGCTTACCAAGGGCCGCGGTGTACGGGTATGCGATACAGGTGATTGACAGTTTATATATACCCAGGAACGGCGAGAACAGACATTGGTAATTTCAATAAAAGAGCGTTAAGAAAAACAGACATCGGCAGCGTTGACCGGACGAATGGAAAGAATAAGTATTAGGACACCAGCAGGAATCGAACCCAAGCATTCTGCGTGGCAATCAGGTATTCTACCACAAAGCCACGCTAGCTCTATAAACTGGTTTGGAAAAAAGCCGCCAATGCAGGCGTAATGTCGATGCAACGTAAATTGTGTTTGTGGTGCTGGCTATGTAATTTTACAAGAAAGCAACTTACACTACATATGTACTCCTACGACACAGGCATCATACCAGATTAACGTCTGTGCTTCCAGTGTTAACTGCGCTTTTATAGCGCTCTAATAAACATTACATTTGTATTCCTATGATTCAGCAAGCTATACTGAAGCATTCCTCGACCCCGGTGGAATACATTAACGAATGTTACGTGTGCTATTCACATCATCGTGCCATAAAGTGCACTTCGTTTCGATAATACCGACGTATGTGCTCTACGTGAGTGCTAACGTTACGTCAGATCGTAAGTTACCCTTTAAACGCCAGTGTTGTCGAAGTGCCTGGTAATCCCACGATGTGCACATAGCTGCTACACTTACAATAAGACGTCGATCCACCTCGTAACGCTGGGCTAAAGCCATAAAGTGCAGCATCGAAGTACTCGCTGACTGCTTCGCATGAAACCGATTCCCACAACTCATGGGATCTGCCGAGTTTTAAATGCGAAGCATTTCTTAGCGAACTTCTGCGACTTTAAGCGTATGTATGTATGTATGTATGTATGTATGTATGTATGTATGTATGTATGTATGTATGTATGTATGTATGTATGTATGTATGTATGTATGTATGTATGTATGTATGTATGTATGTATGTATGTATGTATGTATGTATGTATGTATGTATGTATGTATGTATCTGTCTGTCTGTCTGTCTGTCTGTCTGTCCGTCTGTCTGTCTGTCTGTCTGTCTGTCGAATGTACACCAAAATTGGTATGGTGTAACATGACTGTATGACGAACATAAATGACAAGTCATAACATGAAAATCATGACACGCATGTCATGTACAGCATGACTTACGTGCCACGCTCATGGCGCGCTGGCGGCTCTTTCGCTAGCTTTGTATACACCAAAATTGGTATCTTGCGACGTGACTGTGTAGCGAACATAAATAACACGAGTTAACAGGAAAATCATGACATGCATGTCATGTACAGCGTGACTTACGTGCCACGCTCATGGTGCGCTGGCGGCCGTTTCGCTAGCTTTATATGCACCAAAATCTGTATCTTGTGACGTGACTGTGTAACGAACATAAATAACACGAGTTAACACGAAAATCACAACACGCATGTCATGTACAGCATGACTTACGTGCCACGCTCATGGCGCGCTGGCGTCCGTTTCGCTAGCTTTTTATACACCAAAATTGGTATCTTGTGACGTGACTGTGTAACGAACATAAATAACACGAGTTAACACGAAAATCATGACACGCATGTCCTGTACAGCATGACTTACGTGCCACGCTCATGGCGCGCTGGCGTCCGTTTCGCTAGCTTTGTATACACCAAAATTGGTATCTTGTGACGTGACTGTGTAACGAACATAAATAACACGAGTTAACATGAAAATCATGACACGCATGTCATGTACAGCATGACTTACGTGCCACGCTCATGGCGCGCTGGCGGCCGTTTCGCTAGCTTGATATACACCAAAATTGGTATCTTGCGACGTGACTGTGTAACGAAGATAAATGACACGAGTTAACATGAAAATCATGACATGCATGTCATGTACAGCATGATTTACGTGCCACGCTCATGGTGCGCTGGCGGCCGTTTCGCTAGCTTGATCCCCGAAGTTGGTATTGCGCGACGTTACTGTGTGACGAACATAAATAATAGGAAATAACATGAAAACCATGACATACAAGACGATGTATTCAGCTCTTTGCTGGCTGCTTCGCATTAGATCGATTCCCACAATGCGTGGGATCTGCCGTCTTTTTTTTTTTTTCTTTTTTCTTAGTAGTGTCCACTTCTATGAACATTTATTTCATTTACCCCCTTTTCCCAGCAAAGATGGTCTAATAAATGGCTAACCGTCCAGTCTTTTATCTATTTGCATTTCTTCCTTCCTAAACAAAAGCTTATTTCTCTCTCTCTCTACTATGAACTTGCTCTGTTAATATTTTGCCACGCTGCTGCGAACTTTCAGCAATATTGTGTGTGTTTTTATTACCTTCTTTAGTTTTTTTCTTTTCCGTATACCTATACTTTCAGGATAGCGGGCCCCACATCTGTGACCAGACTTTCCGTATCTTACATTTAACAAAGATAAGTTCGCCATCGCCTGGTAATATTACAGTACCGGAAGCTGCAACTGACCCGCCTACACTGAAGTACGGAACATGTGAGTGCGTGCGACATCTACTTCAGGAGGTGTCGTCCTTGAGTCTATACATGTAAGACAGATGGACCGCACATAAAAGGTAATAACAGACGCGCCCCCCATTTGTCTGTCCACGACTGCACCCCATCGTGGAATCGGGTCATAAATCTTCGCGGGAAATCACGACCGAGCTAAAACCTTTCACCTGTATGGAGAGACAAGGAGCGGCGAAAATGAACTGTTACACAGGAGGCCGCAAATGCGTCTCGCTTCTAAAAAAAATAAAGAAAGAAAAAAAACGGGGTGCGTCTAAATGGTGCGCGCGGGCAGCTCCGCCTCAGTTGTGAAAAGTGGAATGGGCCCCAGCGTGCAGTTGGGCGTACGTCCGCAGCTTCCGGTGGCGGGCCCGCGGCCCTCCCAGCTTGCGCAGGTGGCAACGCACGTAAACCGCTGCGAGCACCTGCCCTCTTCCAGTCGCGGATCCGGCATGTTCCATAAGCCCAATATGCGGACACTACATTCTACAGCCCGCCTCGGCGGTGCAGTGGTTACTCGGTGCTCGCCTGCAGACCCGAAAGTCGCGGGTTCGATCCCGGCCGCGGCGGTCGCATTTCGATGGATGCGAAATGCTAGAGGCCCGTGTACTGTGCGATGTCACAGTACACGGGCCATGCATACCACGTTGAACAACACCAGGTGGTCGAAATTTCCGGGGCCCTCCACTACGGCGTGCCTCATAATAATATCGTGGTTTTGCCACGTAAACCCACAGATATTATTATTATTATTATTATTATTATTATTATTATTATTATTATTATTATTATTATTATTATTATTATTATTATTAAGGCGAAAGCCTTAGATTCCTCTTCAAACGCGGAAATTGACCGGCGTCCCGCGTCGGCCTCTCCCGTCGGCGGCGTGATCATCACGTTATGACGTCATTGTGACGATAAAGTGATGTCACTTGCTGACGTCATCGCATGACATCGTAGCTAGGTCAAAGGTGGGCCGATCCAACACGCCGATTACGGACGCAAATGCGAAATCGGGTCAGGTGCCTCCGATCTTGGAGGCAGTGGAAAACCACGTTAGATGCAGAAAGCTTTCGGAGCGTGGCGAGGCAGGATCAATACAATCGACTGAGAAGGAAAAGATTTCGTCTTCCTGTCGTCTTAGGTGAGTGCCTAAGGTGTGAGCTTTTATTTTGTACGTAGCAGAGGGTGTATCGAAGTTCAAATGGAAAGCTGGACATGCGGCGGCCCTCAATGTGCAAGCTCGAAGGGACACAGCTCTCTACTTCCATCTCAACACCCAGTCGTGTCACGTGACGATATTATGTACCAGTTCTTCCGTAAATCGCGGCCCGTATTTACTATATACCACTGCACTGAATTTGCTCTTATACGAGCAGTTTCGAGCCAATTGGCGTAATACTGGCGAAGGCGACCGTTGAAAGGCAAAGAGCAATTACTAACGTTCATTTTCTTTTTCCTGTCGCTCTTCGCGCCGAGTGTTTAGAAGCCGAAGAGCCAGAAGAATGGAAGAGAGAGAGATAGAGGGAGAGGGGGAGGGGGAGCACGGAAGAGGCAGGCGTGGAAAGACATGCAATGCTCCTACCTTTGAATAAGGCTGAAAGCTGGGCTGGTTGGATCACCATACCGTACAAGAGAAGTGGAGCATTTTTGACGAGGACAAAAGGCGGGTGTCGCGTCATTCTTTTTCCTTCTGTCCTCGTCTAAGTGCACTGTACTTCCCCTATGCGGAAATTTATTATCAAACCCCCTATATTCGTTTGCCCCCCCCCCCCTTTTTTTTTCGCTCTCTCTCTCTCTTTCTCTCAAAGGGGTACTTACTACTTAGGAGATGCGGTCTCAGAAAAAGTACGCTAATTTCTACGGCAAAACCCAAACTCGTGACCTACATACACCGCGCATTTTGTTTCTGTTTTGCACGCCATGGCTACGCCACTGGTATGCAAGTATAGATACAGCATACTCCACTGCCTGCGGAATCCAGCCGTACTTTCTGTCGACGAAGACGAAGAAATCCCGGGATCTGAGTGATACAATCTATATTGATTGATACAAGATTATCAACGAGCAAGTGCAAGAGATGCTAACGAAGGGAGTAATAATTCAAGAATCGGCGAGTCCCTGGGCCGCACCAGAGATTCTCGTGAAGAAGAAAGATGGTGCGTGGAGATTCTACGTAGACTATCGCCCACTGAATTCCGTTACCAAAAAAAGATGTCTATCCGCTGCCGCGTATTGATGACGTCATAGACTGTTTACATTCTGCTTTCTATTTTTCTTCCGTTGATTTGACATCCGTTTGTTGCAAAATTCCAATGCACGCAGCGGACAAGGAAAAAACGTACACATTAATGACAACCGACACCGAGCGCGGAAAGCAGGCGTGCGCGCGATAACAGAACCAATAAGCCGGCCATTGAGGGCGCATGCTGTAGTGTGTAGCGCGCCGCTAGCTGCCTCAACGAGACGAGATCACGCTGAGTGCAACTGACGCACAGTAAACACGTTACGTCACGCGCAATTTTTGCGGGATGAGCGGCGACGCGCGCACCCCGCTGCGCACGAAATGAGGGTTGCGTGCATGGCCGTTCCCACGCATCTCCGAAACGCGTCCACTCAAACGCGCTCTCTCCACTTACGCTATAAACGACCACGCTATAAACGACCGCACGGAGCTTAACGCGATATTTACTACGCTGCATTATCAGAACTGCCAACCAGAACCCTGTGTTCGCGGTGCATTTCACGCTCTGCAGTAGATCCCTGAAACAAACTTATCAAAATAAGGGCCCGTGTTCACAATTAAAGCAGTCCGTAACTGTTTGCCGTCATTAACTTACCACATTCTCCTCGTGTATGTTCTTTTTTTTTTCTTTAATTTTGTTCCATGTATGTAGATGTGGGTGCCTCGCAGAGGCGCCCGCTGCTCCTGTTGTCCTACACGTGTGTCAAAACAGAGGAAGGTTCTTCGAAAGGGAAAGTATTACAACAGCACTCGAGGCAGGCCCGTAGCCAGAAATTTTTCTCTTTTTTTTTGGGGGGGGGGGGGGGGGGGGGGGGGGGTCTCAACGATGAAACACACACGCACACACGCTTTCCATGTGCACTCCAATAATTCCATATGTTGTGTTTCCGTAAGATTCTTACGGAAATATATGGCAAATATATGGATTCCGTAAGGAAACAGATGGAAATGTTTCAGCGGGGTAAGCATTTCTCAAAGAAATAAACATACTAGCAATGTTTTCTTTCGAAGATGTCGAACATTTATGCTCCTCACTTACATTTAAAGAGAGAAAAGGACAGACGGAATGTGTAGGCGTCATTAGAGGGCGAATTTAACAGGCTCCAAGCTTCCACACGGAGCTCACTCGGTTCCGTGGGTCGATCAGCGGGCCATCGTATCCCCAGATTTTAGCCTTTCCTCGTCAAAGCATGCCGCGAGGCGAGTTGTGCAGCCTTCCATTGTGGCGCGTGCACCGTTTTCTTTATACTCGGCAGCGCGGCTGCCGGGACGAGCGGCCGGGCTCCCTCGCGGCGGCTCCGGCCGGGAAAAAGTTTTTGACAGGCGCAGAAAGCGCGGCCCAAGGCCGGCCGCGCAGCGCGCCTGGCACTGCTCGGGCCGGTCAATAATTCAGCGGCTTCGAGGCCCGAAATCGTCCGCCACCGCCGCCGCCTCAGGAAGAGCCGCGCCGTAATTTAGAGCGAGAATCTGCGGGAAGCTCGTCCGTCCCCGGGCGCTGAAAATTTTAGAGGTTGCTCCCGGGGCTTTCTATCCCGTTTCGACGAGCAAGGTTCCACGTCAGCGTCCCAATTAGCTGCGACAGGCGAGACAGCGGCTTCTGTAGTAGCGCGCGTATATATCCCCGCAGGCTCGATGGACGACGCGATACCGTCGGTCGGTCGAGACGGAGCGTAGTGGGCATATGCCTCCTCGCGATGCGGTTTCCGCTCGCGGACTTATAAGTCCAGAAGAAGTCGGCGTGTCGCGAACCGTGCAGCCATACGGTTTAACGAGTGTGAAATTCTGGGGAATGGCGGAAAGGGATGCATACACGACGGGTAGTAAATCATCATCATCATCATCATCATCATCATCATCACCACCACCAGCCTGTCTACGCCCACTGCAGGGCAAAGGCCTAGCTCTCCCATGTTCTGCCAATCAACCCGGTTCTGTGCTTTCTGCTGCCACGTTATACCTACAAACTTCTTAATCTCATCTACCCACCTAATTTTCCGTCTCCCCCTCACGCGTTTGCCATCTCATGGCGACCAGTTATCCTGCCGACGTGCTAGGTGCCCGGCCCATATCCATTTCTTCTTCTTGATTTCAACTATGATATCCTTAATCCCCGTTTGTTCCCTGACCCACTCTGCTCTCTTCCTGTCTCTTAAGGTTACACCTATCATTTTCCTTTCCATCGCTCGCTGCGTCGTTCTCAATTTAAGTTGAACCCTCTTTGTAAGTCTCCAGGTTACTGCTCCGTAGGTAAGTACCGGTAAGATGCAGCTGTTATATACCTTCCTCTTGAGGCATGGTAGACTACCATTCATGATTTGATAATGCTTGCCGAATGAGCCCCATCCCATCCTTATTCTTCTAGTTATTTCACTCTCATGGTTCGGCTCCGCGGTTACTACCTGTCCTAAGTAGACATACTCCTTTACGACTTCCAGTGTCTCGTCACCTATCGCAAAGCGCTGTTCTCTGCCAAGATTGTTCCACATTACTTTAGTTTTATGCATATTAATTTTCAGACCTACTCTTCTGCTTTCCGTATCCAGTTCAGTAATCACGAGCTGTAATTCGTCTTCCGCGTTACTCATCAATGCAATGTCATCAGCGAATCGCAGGTTACTGACATACTCTCCATTAACTCTTATCCCTAATTCTTCCCAATCTAGAGCCCTGAAAACCTCCTAATAATAAACAAGGTAATTTAAATGTATATTAGCAAAAAGCTTAAGGCAGCTTCCCATTAGTGGTGCCAAGCCTGAAGGAACAGCGGAGATGGGCGGCTTTCCTTGTTTCGTTTTTTCTTTCTCTCTCTCTTGTCTCCTTTACTTCCTAATTATTTGTTTTTCTATTTGTTTCTCGCTCTTTATATATCTTTTCTTGTCTTTCTTCACTTTCTCTATCTCCATTTCTCGCTTGCCTTTTTTCTATCTCTTTATTGCTTTCTTTCCCTTTCTTTCTTTCTATTTCTCTCTATCTTTCTATGATATGCTTTACTCATTCCCCTCCTTCTTTCCATCCCGTCTCTCCTCCTCACCCTCACTTCCCTATGCAAGGCTGCTAGCGTGCCTGGATAGCCGAGCGGTTACGATGCTCGCCTTCGGATCGTGGGTACGCGGGTTCGAATCCCGCCTCGTCAAGAAATCTTTTCGCCAAGAATTTCTCTCTTTCCTTCTATCTCTTTCTTTCTCTCTCTCTCTCTGTACTCATTCTCTCATCCGTCAGAGTTATTCCATCCAACGCCGGACAAATCGGCGCGCGTGTTTAGGAGCGAAGCGGAAGATGAAGACGACGACGAACATAGCGCGTGCTGGTTCATGATGACGATAATTTTCTGTTGGCGGATTACAACCGACGGCTGGCCTTGAGTAGCTCCGCCGTTTAAAAAAAAACGAACAAACGTATAAATCAGTGCGCGGCAGTAAACAGGCGCTAATATCACCCAACAGTCAAACTCGCACGTCGGCGTTGGCGTGCCCTGGTCGTGGGAGGCGCGACTCTCGGACGAGGCCTTGAGAAGCCAACTGACAACCCTGGACCAGGCCCGGCGAGCCGCTATAGACAGTGGAGCACCGGATCGAAAGGCCCCACCCACTTTAGCTGCTAATAGGAATTGCTAATAAACGTTTACTCCCTCTCTCTCTGATGCATTCCTTGGGTTAACATTGCGTTTCGTCGCAGTACCAAAGCTGATCCCAGAGGCCACGTAGAAAGAAGCGCGTGGCTGAGATCTGCTCCGCCAGGGGCCGCGACGATCCTAGCTGCGCACAAGAATAGCGTCTTCTCTTTCAATTGAGTCATTCAATTAATTTTCATTAACTATCCTGACACTTGGTTGGTCCTTATGCTCCGATATCGTATGTATCCAACATAACTCTTTAGCTTGAACCATGCAGTACTACATATTTCATACCAGTTTTATTTTTCTATTTTTCAGACCTTTCTGAATATTCTGAAAACCGGAAGTAAGTGCTTGACCAGAAGTGCTTGGAAGACAAACAAGAGTATCACCCGTTACTCGTGCCGCTAAAAAAACGGAAAAAAAAACAAAAGACAAGAAAGAAAGCTTTGTGAATTTGGCCCTCAGTTCGCAAGTGCAGTTCGTATCATCTTCGTCAATCCATTCTGTCCACTGCAGGACGACGGCCTCTGTCAACGATCTCCAATTCACCTTATATCCTGCACGGGCTGACTCCTTTTTAGTCCTGCGAAGTTTTAGCCCGTACGTTATTACTGGTGGTAATATGCAGGGGTCGTACACTTTTCGCTTTAGAGATAGTTGTAAGATGCCTGTCATAATTCGGGAATGCCTACCATAAGTGCTTACAGGCCTTCCTCATGACATACGCCGTTATCACGATCGCATTATCACGATTGCATAGCGACTTGGGGCCGCAAGAAAACGCGCAAAAACTTCAATATAGTCCACAAACACGATTTCGAGCCGGGTGCAAGATGCGCGGACCGCTGTGTCAACCGTCGCCTCACCGACTATTGGCCCGAGGAGTTACGGAGTCGCACTCTATCGGGACGCGCCTCGATTGCGTGCTAGGCAGGATACGCCGGCGCGCTCCCCATAGGTTTTGCTGTCGGCGCTCTACAAAAACACCTCGCGGAAGGCCTCCAGGGCATTCTGTAGGTACTTTCGAAATGACTGTGTTCTTTAACTGTCAAAATAATCATTTTCGACGAACTGAAAGCACAATATAGTCTACAGTCGCTGTCTTTTTGCAGAAAACCGAGGCACCCGCTTCACGCTGTCACCGCGTTGGGACCCCTGAACCGACTTCTTGCGTGAAACGTAGTCACTCGCTGAGTGCAAACTATGGGAAATATCTCGTTAGAGTAGACTGCCTGTATAACCAAACGGAGCATAACAGAGAAGAAGCCTCAAGCCCAGCGATCGCACGGGTTCGCGACGACTGACGGTGCCTCTGCATGTATGAGCGTCTGCATCTATGTTCGTACTGATGGTTTCGCTTTTGCTACGAGCAGAGTTTTGGCACCGCGCTGTGACCGTTAGGCCGCAAAATATGAGAATTAGTAGCTTATGAAGCAATGCATGCCTCATCAAATGGGAAGGTTGCCCGTCGGCGTCCCGGTCGGCGGCGTCAACACGAGTGGATGCAAAAAATAATCGTCACGTGATGGTGTCACATATGACGTCATCATGAGGTCACAGATCGCTAAAAAATATGTAGCGTATTATGACGTCACAATAATGTGACACACGTCATGGTCGCTTGTATTGCCTCCGTGATCGGCCACGGAGGCCGTGCAAAAACCGCGTTAGGTGCAGAACGCTTTTGGAGGGGGGCGCGGGAGAATCAGTACATCGACTGACAAGAAGAAGATGGCTTTCGCCTTTATAGTCATCTTTAACGAATGCATAAGGACCCTGTGCGTTTTTTAATTCAACGTATCTAAACAAAGACTTGCGCGTCTGCAGCCGTTGTGGACGCTGAGCACGAGGCCGACGATCAAGAGGTCGCTTGGAGGGTTCTGAGATGGCATCGCATGGTGGTAAAAGGTAGCGCTTTTACCATCCTGTGGCAGAATAAGCATCATTTGCCGGCGGGAAGCGCGCGCAAGCCATCGTCTCAGTGCGCGCTGTCTGCTACTCACCGAACATCGCAGGCCGACGCAGTAACAAAAGTCTTCGTCGCGGAAGTGCTTCTTGCATACAAGACTCGTAGCGGATGGCTACTTGCCGGTACTTAGCTTTACAACCCATGCTTCACGCTGTTTCTTGTCCGCGGTTACCAGTGCAGGCTGACACGGCTCCTTTGCGTAAGCGCGGCACTGCGGCACCGAGCGTACAGCCCCATGTTCGTCGCCTTCGGAGGCAGCCACTATACAATGGTTTCAATTGAGTAGGAAAATGAGAGAAAACTTCCGAATTTGAACAGACCGCAGCGCATGTGGGACTTGAAACTCGTTTCAAAGCACGCGCGGCAGTGCGCCACAAGCAGCCGGCGCGGCCGCTGAGACCACGTGATCCTGCCAAAGCACGTCACGCCGACGGTGGCGCGGCGCGTTTTCCAGTGGTGGGCCTCGAGGCCAATACGCGGTATCTCATACCGTATAGTCGGTGAGGGCGGCAGCTGTCACTGTTCGAGGCGACACTCAAAGCTACCGTACGCGAATGGCACCCCTGCATTCTTTATTTTCGGCATTCCCTGTTAGCTCTTGTTGACGTCAGCCTCCTCCGGCTACGTTTCGCTCGCCACAAAGAACCGATCGCCTAACGTGCCTCGCCAGCGAAGGGGCGCGCCCTGCCCCGACAAAGAGCCTGGTACCACGCAAAGGTGCAGAGGCAAAAGGCTTCACAAGGAAAAAAAGAAAAATAACAAAAAAAAACGACAACGCGATGAGCACGCGCCCTTGGCTCGAGTCTCCAGGGATCAAAGTAATATCGTTATCGCCAGCCGAGACACAACGGTGGAAAAGATAAAACGAACGAATGCAATAAAGGGAAATGGGAAAAGGCTGCGCGGCTCCTCCCTCGCAGTAAAAGGAACGTATACGGGAAGGATGCGGTTTCTCTGTGCACGGCGGTGGGGTTTCGGCACGTTCAATCTATTAGCTTCCGAATCGCGAGTCTCACCCCGTTTTCTGGCGCTCCGCAGTGTTACGAAACGTGACGTCACGTATACACTCAGTAAAGAGCGCACTATCGCGTTTATTCTCGGACCGCCAAAACCGCCTCACGACCGCGGGGAGCGAGCGGTGACGTTAGAAAATCCATCCGAAGTCTGTAATGCTAACACCATGCACTGATTACCGGATATAGGTGTGATGGGCGCTGTTATCTCCTTCCCGTCTCCTCTCCCGAGCCGCTTATAATTCCTACGGCTTCGCGCTGCAAAGCTCAAAGACGCGGGTT
Organism: Rhipicephalus sanguineus; assembly: GCF_013339695.2. Classification (NCBI taxonomy): domain Eukaryota; kingdom Metazoa; phylum Arthropoda; class Arachnida; order Ixodida; family Ixodidae; genus Rhipicephalus; species Rhipicephalus sanguineus. The sequence goes on from NC_051178.1 coordinate 136,303,866, forward strand.
CGATTCCCCGACACGGCAGTGTCCTTTTAGAACGCATTTCGATGGGGCAAAATGCAGAAACGCCAGTGTATTTGGTTCACGTTAAAGAACTCCCAAAAATAAATTGCAAATTAATCCAAGGTCCCCCACTACATTGAACAAAACGCGTTACAGGTCTAGTTGGTGGTGCTTTCTTTTTTTTTTTTAAAGAGTTATCCAGCTCTAAATTCTGTAACAAGCACAGCTCCCGCCCGGTCATGTCTTTCTGAGTGCTTATTTCAAACTTAAGCGCTGGTGCCTCGATCGTAACCATTAAAAGGGTTTCGGCTCGCAAAAAACGCAGAAGTTACTTCAGTTAAATTTAACTCGGTTTAACGAAGACGTCCTGTCACGCGCAATTAAAAGTTAAAGTAAAGCAACCTCGGCCACCGACACGTGTCGTCGCCTAAAGGGTCACACTGCCCGGCCTAAACGGTCGCCTCTAATCTCTGCTGCGTTTCACTTCCGGCCAGCCAGGCGGACGCGCGGAACGAGATATAAAGCGGCCGAGCGTGGGCAACGTATACGTGGGAAGGCGCGCGGTCAAGGCGGCCGCATTTCAGCCAGACGCATACACAACCCTTCCGTGCATGCGTACGCGGAGGCTCCCCATATACAAGA
>NC_051178.1:136304604-136323032 GCF_013339695.2 Rhipicephalus sanguineus
GATGGGGGCCGGGGAAAGGGGAGGAAAGGGGGAAGAAAAGGGGGGGGGGGGGGGGGGGGAAGAAAAGGGGGGGGGGGGAAAGGAAAAAGAACAAAGGAAGGAGAAAAAAGACAAAGAGGAGAAGAAAGGAAGACAGAAGAAAGGAGAAAAGAGAGAAGGGAGAAGAGGAGAAAAAAAAAGAAAAAAAAAAGAGGAGAGGAGGGGGAGACGAAAGAGGAGAAGAGAGAAGAAAGAGAAGAGAAGGAAGAAAGGAGGAAGAAAGAAAAAGAAAGAAAAAGACAGAAAGAAAGAAAGAAAGAAAGAAAGAAAGAAAGAAAGAAAGAAAGAAAGAAAGAGAAGGGGGGAGGGGTGCACCTATGCTGTCCCGATAAGCAGTGTGCCCTGCGCTGTCACTGTGTAGTGATGCATTAATAGCAGCTGCAGCTTCAGTTAGCGACGGTCATAAATTGAACTTATAGTTTGTCGAAAGAAGCCCTGTCAGGAATACGGGTATATACAAAACGACATATACTATATCTCAGTGTAGCCGCAGTGTATTCCTCCACACACGTATAATATACTCACGCTGGTTCGCTATAGAGTTCGGAAAATCTTCAGAGGCGAAGACACGTATGTTAAATTATTATTCCGCGAGCGATGATTCATAATAATAACGTGTGTCGTTTGTTACACGGACAGCTGCGTGCAAATAACACAGTCCCGCGCAACAGAAACCACGCACTCAAGCAGAAAAGCGCGCACAGAAGTGTAGCGTATGCGTTAAATTGCGACGAAGCGAATCAACCGACTGTTCCTTTTTTTTTTCTTTTTCAGAATAAACGTGAAACAAAAGCAACGCAGTTCCTTGTGCGTATATATAAGAGAGAGTCAGCGCGCGCCGAAGCCGCCGCAACTTTGCTCATTGCGCTTTTCCACCCGCCTCCATGCATGGTGCCTTTTATGAAGACGTCGGTGAATAAGACGGGAGCTAAATGAAGGTGAATGAAGGTGACCCCAAGCGCGCGGTTGATTAGCTTTTCCTCGTCACGTGTTCTCTTTAGCCGCGTAATGTTTTAGGGGAGGTATAGGTCTCAGTTCTTCCACGCGGACGTGCGCTACTATACGTGTTATATTCGTCACCAGAGAAATGGCTGCGCTTCGCTGACAGCTTTCCATCTGGCTTTTTTTTTTTTTTTCTCGGGTTCGCTTTCGCCGGCTCCCCGCGGTTTTTGGTCAGGGGTGAAGCTTGGGAAAAGGGGTTGGGATAGGTGCAGGTTCCTGGTATATAGTTATCACGTTTTTGCCTTTGGAAAACAACACAGCGGGCTGCTTGCTGCTGTGCTCCGTCGGGAGCCCAGGAGGATATTAAACTTCCTGTATATATACATCCTGCGCGCGCAGCAGACCGCCGCGGACACGCCAACCGTGTGCCCTGCTGCCGTCCCCCCTTGCTCTTTACATTTCTCTCACCACTCCGTATTGTCTTTCTTATAGACTCCTCTTCTTTCAGCGTGTCTATCGCTTCATCATATGTTCTTGTCTCTGTTCTTCTTCTTCTTCTTCGGCCGTTCTTTTCTTTCCGAAGTTACTTGTTAATGTCTTGTTTCGTTATGCCGCCCTGCACACCGGTTCAGCTTGAATGTCGGGGCCCGCGAGGATGTGGTCGATCCGGTGGCGGGACCGGCCGTGCGGGCGCGATGAACTCGTTTACGTTCAGGATTTTCGTGACAGTGAAAACACCGCATACGCGTTAAGGCTCTCGTTCAGTGATCTGAACGGTGAGCAGCTGTGGCTATTAAAGAAGCTGTAAGCAGCCAAGGCGGGCGGTAATGTCAATTTTAATTGCCGACGTGACCGCCACGTTTCAGCATCTTCTCTCTTAATTTCTCACGTGTACGGTCTTGTTTTGTTTACTTGTCAGTTAAAGTACAGGCGGAGTTAAGTTCGACGTCCGCCCGTTTCGAAGAATTTTTCTTTCTTTCCTGCACGTAGAAGCTTGGGCGAGTTGGTGCACAACGTGCTCTTAGGATAGGATGCAGCGCAAAAAATGAGGGACGCAACCAGAAGGAGACAGACACAGCGTTTTCTTTCTTTCTTTCTTTCTTTCTTTCTTTCTTTCTTTCTTTCTTTCTTTCTTTCTTTCTTTCTTTCTTTCTTTCTTTCTTTCTTTCTTTCTTTCTTTCTTTCTTTCTTTCTTTCAAGTACAAAGACGTTTTGAAAAAGGAAACTCAATAGAACCATAAATCTGTTGGCCCATATCTGTAGTGAGTGGCAATTGAGCTCGCTGCGGAGAAACATTCCGCGCTCGTGAACGAAAACATCGCGCACTGATGGGCTAGGGCGCAGCGGCGAGAAAGGAAGTTAAAGCTAAATACACAAATCTATATAACAATGAATGCGGGGAGGCACACGACGACCGGCCCAATGCGAGACGAACGACAAGGAGGCATTCATCGTGACATTATTGCTGCGTAAAAACCGGCAGGGTGAAAAGCCGCGCTTTCCGTTGATCCGCTTATCTCCGCAGCAGCACGGTGGAAGCTGTAACTGTAGAACAACGAAGGAAAAAAAAAAGGGGGCCTTATGCGACGGCGACGTTCACGCGAATTTTCCAAACGAGCCGCTCTGCGCACAGGTGCGCGTTCACACACATATAAAACACGGGTGAGCCGCATTCGCTCGGTCTCTCTGCGTTATTACCGTAGAGCGTGCGCATCGGCGCTTGCACTTATTGGAGAGCCGCTGGTGGCGGCGTATAATAAGAAAGAAAAGAACGACGCATCGTAGCGATGTTCTCTTTTTTCGGAAAGAGCAGTGCAGGGATGCGGTTTGGAGTTCTCTCAGCAAGCCCTGCGGGTGCAGTGCATTGCAGTTCGGGCTCTACGGGCCAAATACAGATGCTTCGAGAGGGCATTGTCTTCGTATTTCTCCTTCCTTGCATCTAAGCGCTCGGATTGGAGGCCCTTGTAAGGCACACGGGACGTATGGTACGTGCTCGTCGCATCGTCGCAGCGAAACGGCTGCAGCGTCGCTTCTTCACGAACTTTTCTCCTCTCTTGCTTAATATTTGATCTATCGCTGGAGACACGGCCGCGATGCCCCGTTGGTTCGGCTCAGTGGCGAAATTGAAACAGTGCTTCTCTTTTTTTCCTTTTGGTCCTCGGATAAGGGGGATCCGGAGCGCTTTTGAACGCTCGGATTAAGGTTTTGAATCCTTTATAGTGCGTACGCGGACGGCCATAGCTATTGTTTCCTCGTGTATACACCCGAAGGACCGGGAAGAATCGAAGCGCGTGCTTTTTTTTTTCTTTACTTTCCCTCTCTTCTTTCTGTCGTTGACGTAATGCTGGTGCCATTCTGATGTTCTGTACTTGGCCCAGTCGTTGAATAATGTAACGAGTATACTGAATAAAAAAATGGATCTTATACAAAAAAAAAGTGCAATGAAGATGCACCTTTGGAACTTATAAAAATCAGACATTCTGTCTTCCGCATGTTTCTAAATTTTTGAGTGTGCCACGTGTCAGCTCTTCTTCTAAAATACTCTAAAAGACTGTTCGGGTTACTACTTTCTATTATACTTTACTTTTCTGCTGTTAGATAACTAGATTGTGTGTGCCGTCGAGTTTTCTTCTTTTCTTGTTTATCTGCGGATCGAACGAACAACCACCTGTTTCTCCAGAAAGTCAACCTCACCGCTGTTGCGGCGCATTTGCATGGACTGGGTGCCTGTGTGGTTGTTTTCGAGCGCAGTGGATGTGTATATATTGGCCACAATGGTTCTTTGTTCGGAACAATGAGCCCGAGGCAAAATATCGAGTCTCCCGAAAACGCCTTCGGCTATTGTTTTGCTAAAGGTAAACTTTTAATACGTACAGTGTAAAACCCTCTCTGTACTGACAATGGTTTCAATTGCGTACATTCACAGGATGAACGGGGGTTAAAAATAATAACGAAGTTCACTGCTTTAATATGATAACAGAGGTACGTATACCTGAAGGAAGCGTCGATCGAGACGGGTAAATTGTGTTTCTTGACACAGGGAGCTCGCACTGTCGCCGGCAAGTCTGAACGACTGGTTTGAGTAAGTGGACTACAAAATGGTCCTGCATTATGCAGTCTGCCGGCGGTCGTGCAAAGAATATCACTTCCTTCTGACGTCGTCTTCTCAGAGCTGCAGCGCGACGTCTCCGAGAGACAATAATGGCGCCATGTAGTGTGTGTGACGTAATGAGCTACATATTCTGATCCATCATGAACGTATTATGGGTGGCTGAAGTTAAGTGTCTGCCCATGTCGCACACAATACCGGAGGGCAGTCACCGGCGCCTTACATGAATTTACAACATGTATCTGCACTGTTTTACTCGATGAGAAGGTATGCTACTCAATCGCCTGCGGAATGTATAGGCACTTATTTTACGAACGTCTTTTTCATGCTAATCGAAGTAGCGGGCAGCGCATGTTGTTGCACGTGTGGCGTATAGAACAGGCCTTCTGTATTACCAACCAGCATACGAATACGAAAGGCTTGCCCTTCGGACATATCTAGGACGCTCTAATCATCGTCATTTTAGAGAGAAGATCCTACGCACTTTTTTTAATAAAGGCTCCATGGGTGTCGCTGTAATTTTCTCTGGGCTGTTGTAAATACGTGTTACCTACCCCCCCCCCCCCCCCCGCCCCCCCGCGATTGCACTGCTGAGGCAGCGACGTCAGTCTTTGCACTCTTGTGCAACAGTCCAAAAGGAGCTCCTGCCACTCCCAGTGGAAAAGGATACAGGACCGTGGCCTCGTTTCTTTTCCGATATGCAAATCCACAAAAACGCTGCTGCGTGTTTCTGGATATGTACCGCTTGTGAATAAGTGAACGACGAAAGCTTCATAGCATTCTTATAGCTCCTCCTCCTCACCTTTCACCTTCTCCCTCAGTTCAGGGCAGATAACAGCCTGGTTTATGAGCCTTTCCTTTGCAACACTTCCTTCTCTCCATCGCACGTGTGTGTGCTGCGCGAAGATACCTTGTAAAGAAAAAAATGTCTCGACGCTGTGAATGAAATCGGGCGCCGCGCCGACGGAAAGAAGCGCAACGCGTGCAACGAGCACAAGAGCAAGTGACGCCACCGCGCGTCTTGTGCAAGGAGTGGTCCGGTAGCAGCCTGAAACGCGGAAGGTCTTCGGCGGCAACATTGTATCGACGAATCAATAAAGCGCGAAATTGAACGGTGTATATGCGTTTCTGTGAGGCTTGATAAAGAAAACACGGAAAGGAAGGAAGCGCGCGCGCGCGCGCGCCCATGAAATTCGTGGCGTCTCTCCACCCATTTAAGTACGACCATTAAACACGTGAAGATGGAAAGCTTACGAGAAGGTGAATGGATTCGCCGCGAGCCTTGGAATTGCTGGCAGGTTGAATAAATTTGCTGAAAGAGATATAGACATTCCGCAAAGACAACATACACTCCCTAGAGGTTACAAAGAAAAGAAAGAGAGAGGAAAAAAAAAAGGGAGTCAGTGACAGATGTTCGAAAGGACGTCTTTCTGCCACCGTCGCCTTTACATTACGCTCGCAGGGATAGAGGTCTACGTATTATATGCGCGTCTTCGTGCTCACTTTTGCGTTACCTTATTAAGTGGCTTTCACGGGAATCGTTTTGTTTGCTGCACGCTATCACACGAACGTTCGCGTCCATTTACAGCCCCGTGTACTTTATTCTTTCGCAATCCGAGACCGTAAGTGCTAGCCTTTCTACAAAAAAAAAAAAAAAATTGAAAAGAAAAAGAACGAAAGGAAGAAAGAAAGTGGGCCGCCCGCGCGGTTGCGACAACCTTCGAGGAGGTGCTGGCGCCCGCGCGCAGCTTTTGTTTCCCGTAATTTGTTTCCGAGACAAATCGCTGCGCCATCCTTTCCGCTCGATAAGGGATTCTCTCGCTTTTGCGTCAATTCCTCTCTTCCTTAATTTTTTTTCTGTTCCTTTATTTTCCCTTCGCGTACTTCCATCCTTTTTGTATATAGTGTAGCATGACCACTCGCTGAGACGCTGCGCACTTGTTTTCGCCGTATTATCTGCCTTCCGCTGAGGCCCCTACCAGCGTACTACTCTTCTTTCGGGAAGAGGGAAACAGGGAAGAGAGGGAGGGTAAAAACCTGAAGGCGTTCGCCGTCGCGGCTCCTGTCCGTGTCTCCTATGTTTGTGTTTTCTTTTTTTAAAGGTCCCTGTTGTCTCTACGCGGTTTCGTCGGCGCGTTCCGGGGACGATGCCGTTAATGGGACGTCAGGCCAGAGAAGACGTAACCTGCATGCAGTAAAGTGGACGGTGAAGAAGGAAGCAAAAGAAAGCAAGTGATGGCACACGTGTACGTTGGGGATGACCGTGAAAGGGAATGTGGGGTTTATAGGGTTAGATAGGAAAGCCGAAGAGCTCGGGACCAAATCGCTACTCGGTGTGTCTGCGGCCGGAAACGATTTTGGAGGAAAAGTGGACGTTCTTGGAGAACGGCGCCAGACGACGTAAACTGCCCCTTGAGCATAGCAGCCCCGCTGTCAGGAAATTCGCTGATGCTACACTGTCATTTCTCTGCTCTCTTTATTCGAGCGACCTTGATTTTGTCCCGATAGTTTATTGTTTTACCTCCCGTGTTACAAAAAAAAAAAAAAGAGAGAGAGATAAACGTGAGCGACTGTCCCAAGACCAGGCGGTCTGTACACGATCTGTCTCTCCTTTGTGGACTCCGCAAGAGAGTAGTTTATTGTTATTATTTATTATTCAGTAGATTGTTTCGCCAGTTGTAGATGTCATGTAATGTGTGCTTAACGTTCGGGTCATTGTATCCTTTATCCTGACGGGTAACTGTCATCCTTAAAAAATCCTATTTCTATTATTCCTAGTCGACTTCAGTGTCCTTTAAGTGTTCCCGGAGCTATCAAGTTAAATGAAGTCGTGTCAGCCCTGACGCGGTCACATCTTCCAAACTGATGATATTATTCCGCTGTGCAGTGTATGCATCGCGACACTGTCGTTGACATTTTCGCCTTCACACATGTATACGAGGCGATTTGCCGGCGCCTTTTGTCTTAACCTATAGCTCTTGTTCGAAATGCGTCGTAGCTGTTAACAGACTTGCACAGATTGCTAGCGGACGCTGCCTCCGCCATTCAAGCGTTTATACCTTCTTCGTTACTGTTTCGTCAGTTCTAATCCGGTAGTCAGGTATAATGCCGTGGCACTGCTCCTCCCATCTTCATTTGAGCTTTGCCACATCCAGAACGAGTTCTGAAGTTTGGTATTCCCACGTAGTCTGATGGGAAAAATAAATTGCTGCTGTGTACCATGTGCAGAGAACACAGCCGTAATTGCGCACTGTCTAACGCTCCATTGTGAGCGAAAGCCGCTGTTCCTATTGGAAGCTTTATATACAAAGCTTATTTAAATACTCTGCTATAGATTATACTGCGACGCGCGCTTTCATGCAACCGACCCGTTGCACGTATATCCACTGACTTGCGCACGCCGCGCCGGATGTCGCACATTCCCGATTGTTTTGAAGCGCGCAAAGCGAACAGTAGAGATTATTCAGACGCGGTCACCAACGATAAGCCTGGAATCTCGGATGCCACATGTATAAATGTCTTACCACAGATCAGATTAATCGACGGCCGACGACTGTTCTCGCCGCTCTAAGTGTATACAGCGTGAATCGCTTGTATACAAGCGATTGACTTTTCATTAGCCGGGCACAAGTTCGCCCAAAGAAAGGGTTCTGTATTTCCCAGTCTCGCTGCAGCCTTCTTCACCGTCACAACCGCGTGACAATGCTATATAACGTTATAAGTACGTAAGAAATATTCGCACCTTTTTCTCATTCTAAATGGCTCAAATATATATATTTTCGCCATTTGCACAGCCGTCGAAACGTTAAGCGTGTGGTAAATTTATCATATGACATGGTACGGTATATTCTTGGCATCAGGCACCGCCGTGGTGGTCTAGTGGTTACTGTGCTCGACTGAAGACGGTCGCGGGAGCGAATCCTGGCCGCAGCGGCCGCATTTCGATGGAGGCGAAATCCTATACAGGCCCGTGTACTTATAGATTTAGGTACACATTAAAGAACGCCAGATGGCCAAAATTTCCGGAGCCCTCCACCACGGCGTCCCTCATATTCATATTGCGGTTTTGGGATGTAAAACCTAGCAATTAATATTATTATTATTATTATTATTATTATTATTATTATTATTATTATTATTATTGAAGCTTCGGAGTGCAGCGCTGTAATGTCCACATCTCATACACTGTATACTTTTCACAGTTGTGCACTGCCTTCCAACAATCACCTGTATGTGTGTTTATATTTTTTCCTTCGTTCTAATTATCCGCAGGGCGCTCGTCGCTATGGGGACGAGCTGAACGCATCGCCCGAAGTACAGGCCCTTTGCCGAAAGTTGTGTAGAGCTACATCAAGCGGCGGGCGCTCTCCTTCGTGCCTCCTTCGCGCGGCATGGACCACTCGGTGAAGGCGATGCACCGCAAGGCGGCCTTCTCGAGACTCCTCCGCGGCCGCCGCTTCGAGAACGCCGACCTGGAGCAGCTGTACCAGCGCTACACTTTCAAGCTGCAGCAGTCCTCGATCGCCAGCGTCCTGGGACTGCTGGTGACGCTGAACGTGACGCTGGCATCGATCGACCTGGCCTACCGGCGCGGCTCGCCCTCCCTGCTGGGCCTTCTGCACCTGGTGCACGGCCTGCTCTTCCTGGGCGCCTTCAGCTTCATGGCACTGCGCAGGCTCGAGGACTCGGCGCTGCTGGCGCTGTGTCACGGCGCGCTGGCGCTTGCCTCCACCTTCTCGCTCCTGTCCATGCCGTGGTCGGTGGGCGACGGCTTCTGGCAGCTCAGGAGGGGCGCCCCGGCCGACGGGCTCTGGGAGCTGCTGTTCGTGCTCTTCCTCGCCTACACCATGCTGCCGGTGCGCACCAGGGTCGCCCTGCTGCTGGGCGCCTCCCTGTGCGCCGTCCACACGCTGTGCGCCGTCTTCTGCGCCCACGTCCCGCCCGGACAGGACAGGACGGTACAGGTGAGACGACAACGCACGATTCTGTATAACCGTAGCTTCGCCTTGTCCCCCGGGAAGTGCTGCAGCGCGTGGACTGCGGAGTTTTGCGCGCATAGACATTATCCCCGCGAAAATATCGATGGAGTCGCTCCTTCTAGACAAAACTGCGATGATCGCCTCCTAAAGACTATGGCAGTGGGCGCGCAAAGCTTTTGCTCGCCACTAACATGGATGGTACAGTTTAATTATCATGGTCCATTAAATTACACAATGGCAACGTCATTCTTGCGTATGTGTGTTTTCTGCATCCGCGTATTAACACGACTTTAAATGGGCATGTGCAGACCTGCTTCGCGAAGTGATTTTAGAGCTCTGCATTTTGACACTTCTCAGAACTTAATCTCCTGTGTAACCGGAACTCTTCCCCGGACACAGCCCTAGCGTTGTTGGCAGCGAAATTGGTTGCTGAATTGGTGGGTGAGGGTGTGCGTAGATGGTATAGAGCGCGTTCACAAAATATTCAGTCGCTCCCATCAGATCTATAGGTGACGGGGCCCAGCTCCCTCGGCCGCTTAGAAATTGCAGTCACTTGCTTTTAGTGTTTGTTGCACTTGTTGCTCTCGTGCTCTCGCCGCTCGAAGCGGGAAAGCAGCCTCCGTTTCTGCCAGTCTCGACAATGACGGATTGAGAGTCGATATCTCCTAATGAAATCCAGAGGCTACGGCTTGTGAGGATAGATCTTTTCTTTTCCTCCGTAGTTTTATTCTTTTCGTGTCGTCCGTACGGGCTGTCCTGCAGTAAAGCGAAGGCGTGACTTCGTTCGATACAGTTGCGAAAAAAAAAAAAAAAAGAAGAAGAGAATAACATTTGACAGGATAGAAATACGAAACGAGGAATTGGCTACAAAGTACGGCACCGCGACAGACCTAAATACTCGATCAGTCAGACGCAGTGACTGTCACGAGTGTGACTATCATTCATGACGTCAGTGTCGCGTCATGCCGTTTTTCATGACTTATCGTCGCGAAAAAAAAAAAAAAGGCATCGCGGAATAACTCTGGAATAGTTTACCTGAAACATATACTTGACAGGGATCTGACAGATTTTGCTCTTTTTCATAAAGGTCACGATTCTATTATAGTCATGACTCTGTACCATGATGCAGCATCCGCAAAACAAAGCATATTGCGGGTACTGCGTTATCATTCGAACCGCTGCTCGGGCAAACGCTCTCCTGTGTACTTCGCGTGCTTAGTGGACAAATATTGACGAAAATTCTACGGGATGTAGAGAGCAGGCCGCAAGCAGGCAGTGCGCGGGCAAATGCTTCTCTGTCGCGATGCAGACCACTGCCCTTCGGGCACTTCGTCGAAAGCGCAGCTGGGCTGCCCTCGGCAACGATATAACGTTTTTCTCCGCGTCGATGCTCATCGCGCCTACCGCTGATGTTTCTCATGCGCTGGATATACGTGCAGCTTGTTCGAAGAATAACAGATTGCGTTATATTCTATTTCGCGCTTCGTCGCGTTTTCGTGTAAGTTACTCTTTAAAGTTAGCTTTAGCTGCGCAGTCACTGGTGTTAGTTTAGGTCGGGATTCGGTAGCACGAGTGAAATTATTGTCTGCGCTAAGTGATTGGGTCAAAACTAAAAACCGCACTGTCAGTAAATTCCCAAAGCCCGCAGGCCTGGAGAGAGAGAAAAGAAAAGGAAACGTGCTCGTTCGTGGGAACAGCTGAGACGAACCACCATATGTTCCGGTAACCAACGATGCGTCATCTAGGCTGTACGCTAACCAGTCCGAACACGGCGCATTTAAATCAAGGGGCCCATCATTCGTGGTCCTTGCGCGTGTGATTAACATTCGCCGCTTCGAGCCTACGTCTACAATGGAAATCGTAAAAGAAGCCTCGTTTCTCCTCCTACTCCTCATCCTCTTCGTGCTAAGAGGCTTGCGAGTGCGCGCCACAATTTGCATAACTTCCGTTCCTCATCTCGTCCGAGGCCGTACTCAGATGCGCGTTCTCAGTTGTATAACTTATACGTACGTGACGAGAAAGCTTTCCTGCATCTGCTGTGCCCCCACATGTTCGGCGAGAACGTACGCCCTCAGGCCTGAGCCCCTAACCGCCATTAACTATAATTTCGGGACAGCGCTGCGAGTGCGGACCGTGATCTGCAAAGTATGCATGGTGGTCAATGTATGGTCAGCCACCTGTTCAGTGGTTCTCGCGAGCACCTCAAGATTTGGAAGCAACAGCTGGTTCGCTGCGTTTCAGGTTTTGAACTCGCCGCGAGCACGTTTATAATCAGAGGTCGAGATTACTCAAACCGACGCGACCGCCTTTGCGCGCGTATTGCCGAGCGTGTTGGGAGGGTCATCATGCACCTTGCAAGCGCAGTGACTGAGCTCGCCTATGGAACTCGCTCAGCATGAGATCCGAAGGTCGCGGGATCGAATCCCGACAGCTGCTGCCACATTTTCATGGAGGCGAAATGACAGAGGCCCGTGTGCTTAGATTTAGGTGTACGTTAAAGAACCCCAGGTGGTCGAAATTTCCGGAGCCCTCCACTAAGGCGTCCCTCATAATCATATCGTGGTTCAGGGACGTAAAATCCCAACGATCATAAATAACCGCGATCACTCGCTCAATATGACCCTTTATATAGAGTTCGGGTACACGAAACCCGGCCACCGCCGACTCTACCGTCTTTTATCGGGTTCTTTTATATCTTGTTTCATTCGGCAGATGAATAACATTTAAGCTGCGATAGCGAAACACGCTTCTGAGCTATATATATATATATATATATATATATATATATATATATATATATATATATATATATATATATATATATATATATATATATATATAGCAAAGCGGCTGAGGCTTTCTTATACAGAACGAAAGGACGGTTGGCGTCGCCACTCGGATGTTCCCACACTTTCTCGCTGTGAAGTCATGGATTTCGGTAGAGACAACATTCGAGACAATAATTTACTGTTTCTCGACAAACAAGAGCTACACTGCAATCTAAAGGAGTCTCGGAATTAACTTGACATGTTTGGATAACTCTTCCTGCGCCAGAACGCGCAGAATGCGCGAACGTACACTGAAATACGCGACGATCACGTTGATGCAGACCAACCCGCTAAAGTTTGAGGGCGAAATTCAGAACAGCGAAACTCTGCCTTCAACTTCGTAACATTCGACATGAGCTGTTGCCTAGCGGACTTTCAGCCAAAGCTTACCGCGTACGTGGCCACGGAGTCGCGTGAACAGTGTTTATAAAATACGCAGCTGCATGCAATTGTATAGCGTGAGAAGCTTTGGAACGTGTGCGCGCATAGGTTAGAATTGAAGGCGCGACATGAGACACGGTGAAGCGGAGGAAAAGCTTGAATGACACAGCAGCTGCGCGCACGTGTGTGCGTATACGACGACACCTCCACAGCGCGCTCCTATAGCTGCAGTGCATACGCAACGAGTCCGAGCGAAACGCGTAGGACGTGCCTCGCCGTCGTGTGTCTATCACGAGTACCGCATTTACTCGCATAAAGGGCCCGCTGTTTTTTTTCCCTCGTTTTTTAAAGACGATAGTCTTTCTTGGGGAACTTAAACGCAAAAATTTTGGTCTGTCTTTCTGTCTGTCTTTCTGTTTGTCGGCACGTCACTCGATTCAGCTACCCGGCCAAAGTTGAACCACTTGCTTACCGCCCACCCATCTTGAACTGGTACGGCTGTTCCTACTTGTGAACGTTGTCGATCAAGAAGTAAATATTACGCATATCTGAGGCGCAACATCATTAGGTGTATATTAGGTGGTGTGTTCCTTTAATAGAAAATACATAGATAAGCAATTTTAAAGACCCTAGTTTCTTATGCGCTGAAAATGCGACTGCACTGAAACTTGTCTTTCTCCGTGCCGTCTGCACAAGCTCATGTTGTGTTTCGGTTTTGGTTCAGTATTTATTGCATTGTACGAATGACAGAGGGCGCCGCTCTGGCATTCCTGTTTTACCCAGGCGACGTGTAAATAAGAGTGTTTGTGCAGAGTACTCGTTGAGTGCGGACGTTTCTTCTCCTTCGGCGCATCGCGCCAAACCGCGTGTTCGGGCTGGCCGGCGTACCCGCCGGTCGCGTTGGCCACCGCCGGTCTTCACCTGCCGCTGCGCCGGGACTACCAGCCCGCAACACAGCACTCATGTTTCCCGAAGTATTGCCAGATGGCGTACATATCTCACGCAGCGCCTCTTCTATCGTCTTTAGACGACATTTGCAGCGAAGCACACAGATACGCGGCCAATTTTTTTTTCAGAGGAGTTCCCGCCATTGTTGAGTTAGGGTTAACTAAGGAAACGAAGTTTAATAATAATTATTATTCTGGTTTAGCCTCCCAAAACCACGATGTGATTATGAGGCACGCCGTAGTGGAGGGCTCCGAAAATTTCAAACGCCCGGGGTTCTTTAACGTGCACCTAAATCGAAGTACATGGGCCTCAAGAATTTCCGCCTCCATCGAAAATGCGGCCGCCGCGACCGGTATTCTATCCCGCGACCTTGGGTCAGAAGTCGAGCACCATGCATAACCACTAGACCACCGTGGCGGGTGTAAACGAAGTTTAGGGTGTATATCTTTAGAAGGATGTAGTTATTTAGGTATGGAAACGAGTAAGTGATTGATTGATTGATTGATTGATTGATTGATTGATTGATTGATTGATTGATTATTTGATTGATTTGATTATACAACGGATCGTTCCTCGTCGGAAGCGGAAGGCCTCGGATTAGCGGAGCCCCCATTCCAGAAGCCATGAGCTGATAACCAAACAGTTTATTCGATAAGCCCCTTCAAACGTCCTCGGTCCAAAGCGCATTGTATTCGGTGCACCTTAGAAGTCCCCGTTTTAACCTTGGATGATCTCATCGTAGGACATTGTGGTTCTACGCCTTCGATTTTGCGGCGATCGGCGAGCGTTGTAGGATCAGTCAGCCCTATAGGTAAAAAGCGAATAGATGCTACGCACCGGCCTTCATTATCACGTGCGCGTTTGTTTGTTGGTTTTCTAAGGAAGATAAACAGGACATTTTATTTCTCAAGGACAACGTGAGGCGTGGAGAGAGGAGGGAGGGGGGTCATTATGCAAGTAAATACGGTACTGCCGCCCGAGAGCGGACGAGAGAGCGACGGATCGAGGCCGCGATTCGAGTCTCTGAATTGCACGTGCGTGCTCTCGATTCTTCTTCCGGAACGAGTAAAAGCGAGATCGGCGCGCGTATAAGCTTAAAAGCGTGTGGGACGAACGGCAGCGCTCGTCCCTCGACGCTATATCGCGGGGCGTCGACGCTCTATTTGCATGGAAATTGGTTTGATGCACGCGAGATTTCGCCGGGACCATAGAAATACCGTGCTTTCCCTGTACGCGTATACACGTCTCTTAAAGCAGTACACGCTTTGTTGCGCGCGAGACGAATGCGCGCAACTGTCGCGCGTCCTTCGTTTTAAATTCGCGCGTTTACGCTCGAAAAGAGTTGTTCTTCATTTTAACATGCCTTACGCTTATATTTGGAGCCTTTTCGGCACTGCCAGCAGAGAACCGATTGGTTTGTTCGTTGGACATGTTCGTTTGTTCCTGTTGGGTGTCTCTTTCGCCGCGTCGCTCGAGGGGACCCTGGAACGGTTCTGGCGGTTGTGTACCAACCCATTTGGCATGCAGGTAGCATGAGTCCTTCGGATTAACAGGCCGATTTAAGCGCTGGGCGTAAAGTGCGTCATTTAACGCAAGGATTTAAATGCGCGCATTGCTACAAATCGCAGCAGCGCCGCCACACTGAGTTTTCACCCGCCTTTGTGTTTGGGACGTGGTATGTTGTGCGACGTCACTCGTGCGACCATTGTGATTGGCTTCTGAGCGTTTATACCGGAGGAAAATTAATCGTGAGCGTCCGGGTTTGTGGCGACACCTGACGGCGCAGAGATCAGCCATGATAAACACAAAACGTTGCCTCCGCGATCTACTGCGCGCCGGCGGACGATAGCGACCGTTCGACGAAGATGCTGAGGAGGAATAGCGCGGCATGGAGGGAGGTGTATACCTTTAATCGCCCGCAGTTCTCTTAGGAGTCCCCGAAAGACTAATCTGATGGTCCAGCCGAGGCCGGTTGAATATTCATTTAGATGCTGCTAACGCTACCCAGTCGCGAAGTGCAAATGTCAACCGCAGACGTAAGCGAAACCGCGCGGGGGGCCAATCAAAAGCAGTTAAAGAGCGTAAACGCGCGCGCCCGCACAAAGGGAAGCGAACAAAAGAACGACGTATAATAAAGCAAGAGCAAATCGCGCTGCAGGAAAAAAAAAAAACAAACAACGATCCACCGTTTGAAGACGAAAGCTTTCACTTTACGTTGGTTACTAAGACGCGTTTCCCTTACCGCCATCCTGCAACGAATGTCAATGAGGTTCCGTGTCGACTTGTGCGCAGGCACCGCGGAAGCTCGCCGGAGAAGAGAGTTCGCGAGACGGTTTCTCTAGAATGGTTGGGGTGGTTCCAACAAGCACTGCTTGCTTGCCCCGCGTCGTCTTGACGGCGGAAGCGAACGCCGCGGGGTGTGTACTTGATGCAGCTGCCCCCCTCGAAGAGCCTCGGTGAATGACGTGACGTGGCTGCGTAAATCGGCGCGCGTGCGCCTTCCTTTTACGCAGGGGCAAACCGCTAATTGAAGGCGAAGACGTGCCTTGCACCGCGCCTGGCGGTCGTCCACGCGGAGCGACGTGACTTGAGCTGTCGATGAGCGGCGCTGGCGGAAGCTATATAGGTTGCGTGCGTGCGGCCAGCGAGCTTTGGTGTGCTTTCCGCAACGCCGCGTGTACACGACGGTGTAGCTGTCGGGCTGATGTGCGCTTATTTAACTACCGCGTGGGAATAATCCGGGCGATCATATCTCGGCTACGCGTTTCGCGGAAGTACGCGAATCGGCTCTCGGATATTGTTCGAAGGGTGTTCGACCGTTCGAATTGTCTTGTGTGCGCGGAGGCGATAAAAAGGAAGTTATGTTGTTGCTTAAAGAGAGACTAAAGAGAAGAACGATTTCTCTCGTATTAATAAATCACGCTTTACCAATTCGAATATCGCCGCGCATGCCGCGAGCAGACGCTTGGTATAAGCGAGGCAACGCGCGAAAAGAAAATGCGGTCGGCGACGCCGCCTTCAAATTCCCGCACCAAACGCCGTGACGTCACAGATCTTGACGGCGTCTACAAGGTCCCACGTAGTCCCTAATCTGTAAAAATGAAGTACATTGTCCTCTGAGGTGTCCATAGACTTAAAGGGACACTAAAGGCAAATAGCAATTTATGTCAGAGTGAAAGCTCAATGTATGACAACGTCTAAAACGGCAATATTATCAACAGCAGTGCCCTACTTACTGGGAAATTAAGCTAAATGTATCACACGATGAGCACCACGAACGGGACATTTTGGAAATGATCCCGATGACGTGAGAGCGTCCGACAACAATTAATCATTAGTAATGATACTAGCCGCAATAAAAAAAAAAGAACCTTCCGTGCATCAAGAGACATAATAAAATGCTGCTCGTTCGTTTCTGTTTGACTAATGGAAAAAAGAACCTTTTTGGCGTTGCCATGGGGAACGGCGCGCGCACGTGGTTCAAAGATTCCGTTTTCGCCGAACTGCGCTTCACCCAGCGCTCGGATTCGCTCACGCGGTCGCGTCTCAGTGGTAGTTTCGGTATCGCGTACTGCCGCGTGTGTTTTGCACGCTCATGAAAGTCGCTCTGACAGAAAGTTTGACAAAATGCCGCATACATATGATGTTGCCGGATGCCCGAATGGTGCACGCCGCCAGTGCACGTCGCCGCGCTGTAAAGGCGGGCAACGTTGGGCACGGCAACAGTGACGTCAGAAAGGCCGCTTTCAGGCGGTTGATTTGAAGCGCGCTAACGCGATGCGGAACACTAAAACGCGATTTTATTTCAAAATAAGCATTTCCTTGGCATAAAAGTAGCACTACGAGGTTTCTGGACCGCTATTTAAACAATCAACGCCGGCTTAATATTTGCCTTTAGTGTCCCTTTAACATACCAAGATTCAGAAAATTTCGTCGAGCCCATGTCGCCAGAATACGGAAAATACGCTTTGAAATCCGTGACGCCACGCGCGGAGATTTCGGCGTGAAATATAAAATTAATCTTTGACCTTGATTTTCTCTTCTGTTAATAAACATATCATGCTGAAATTAACAGCATTAGAGTTCGCAGAGTACGATTTATCAGTCTAAACCGAATCATTGTTTGACATTAGTGTCCCTTTAATTGGCGCCGTCGGATAAAGAACGGATACTTCTTTAGATGCGGCCACAAGGCGCCGACACGTGTCTAACTCTGGCCATATTTTTGTGCCTGCTTTCTCGTGAACAAGAAAGCAGGCACGAACGCATGCACTATAACTCAGTGGGCCGATGGACAGCCAGACGCAAACCTTTGCAACAGGTTGACGCTTGCGCCTGATGCAGCAAATGCGTGGCATCGCGCCCGTTGAAAGGCGGTTGTCATATAGAAATTATCGTCATTAGAATGATATTCATTTACCTGTAATCCCGAGTTTCGTTCTTGCGGTTTCCTGTCGGATGGATGCGAGAGCTGTGAAGACGTCTCTGCTGGCGGGGGCGGGAAACACTGGCTGTTCGGAGAAAAAAAAAATGCATACATGCGCGCGCTTCCATTTGAATTTTCAGCTGCGGTGAAGATCGTTGTCATAATCCGCAGGCACGATACTTTCCGAGGACCTACGCACGCGCGCGCGTCTTTGTGTGTGTGTGTGTGCACGCGTGCGCGTGTTTGTGTGTGTGTGTGGTGGTGTGTGTGTGTGTGTGTGTGTGTGTGTGTGTGTGTGTGTGTGTGTGTGTGTGTGGTGTTTCGGTGAAAGTTAAAATGAGAGTTAATTAAGAGTTGGACATGTTGTTGAAAGCGGAACGAACCCTTTCTTTTGCGCATATATTCGCTGCGTAACTTAATTTAGGTTTATTACGGATTACGCTTAAACGTAACGTAAGTTTCTCGCATTCCTATTACTCTTGGGGCAGTTTTTACAATGCGGTATGGTTTTACAATAAGTGCGGTAGTCTCGTACGTAACAATTATTCGCCACTCCTTTCTTGCACGCACGTAGGTCTCTCAAGGACAAACCAAACAAACAAACGCCGTAATGCAGGCTATTATACGCGAGCCGTAATGACAGCAATAATCATTAAGGCCAAAGCCCCCTCCCACCGGCATTCATCACACTCCTGACATGATAGGTCTGGGCGTAGTGCGTGGCAAACGATTTCCGTGACAGTTAAATGATAGATAAAAAGAGAAATTCCTTGGCG
>NC_051178.1:136323132-136339734 GCF_013339695.2 Rhipicephalus sanguineus
TAGCGATCCCATTTCACGCGTGGTCGTCTCAAAAATAAAATAAGTAAAATAAAGCGAACCTCGGAGAAGACGGCTGGTACGCCGAATATATTATTAACGCGCAATAATTAAATTAGCGCGTATAGTGAGCGGGCCGGACGAGAAGAAAAAAAAAAGAAAAAGAAAACCGAATCCGAATATTTGATTCGCCGAGCGAGAACGACTCCAATTCGAGGCAAACGGGAATGATATCGTCCACAGAAATGTCCTGGGAGGGGACAGATTTAATTACGGCGCGCACCGCCGGATTTTGATGCAACTGGTGGACGTGAAACAAGGAAGAACGGTTTTCTCGATCACGTCCCGAGTTCCGTGCAGCGTATCGTGACGCGTTTAAGTAGACTATTTTCTTCCTTCCTTACTTCATCTTCCTTTCTCTCCTTCGTTCATTTATTCCTTCTTTCTTTCGTGATCAAATTTCGGTCGCGTCGCTCTCCTCGACCTCTCTGCTGCTTCTCTCTCTCTCTTCTTTTTTAATACCCGGTACACGCAGGCGACGACGACGACGTGGAGCGATGTATCCTATGCGTTGCCTTTTTCGGCGCTGTATTACGAGACGTCACTTTTTCCAGGACGTTAATTAACGCCAGGAGGACGTCAGCTCGTGTCGTGGCGTCCGCCGTCGTGTCTCCGCCCAAAACGGCACAGCACCTCCTCTACAGCCTTGTACTACAAACAGTGTCGACTTTCTGGCGCACAGTTAGGCTTATAAAAACGCCTCTGTTATCGTTACTGACGTCAGAGACACCAAAAAGAAAGCTTATAGGAGGACAGAGAGAGAGAGAAAAAAAAAAAAAAAACGGGAGGAAGCTATAGGGCGGTACTTTTGTCCAATTTAACTTGCCTAACAACACGTGACTGACATTCATCTTCATCAACTCTGTATATAATCCCTTGTACATCATCTTCATCTGATATATCATCATCAGCTGCTGCGCGGCTTCAGCTGCGCGTCTACCCCCGTATTCTCAAACAAGCCTCGACTCGAATTTCGTCCTTCACTTGACCGAGTTGAGCACAGCGCCGCTGCTTGACCGCAAATGACGCCGCGCTTTTCAAGAATCGCTGCAGATTATGGCTCATATGCAGTGATTTGTTCTGCCTAGAGACGGCGCTCCGATCGACTTTCTCAAGTCATGGTGGAGCGTTGAGTGAAGGAACGTTTGGGGGTTAGTAGCTCGAGCTCGGCTGGAATAAATCGATTGCTTACAAGTGTCGGAGGTGCGAGGGCACAAGTTTCGGTGGTTTTCTTTCTCTCTTCATTGATGTGTGTGTGTGCGTGTGCGTGCGTGCGTCCTCGTCACGTGAGCTTATTTTAACGGCCGAAGAAGCGACGTTAACAGCCACGAATTGCCAAATAATGGGGAGACGACGTGCGCAAAATTACGAAACACCGAAGTGGACGGCTCTCTGTAGTTCTTATCTCCTATCGCGGAGTAAACAAGCCCGAACACTTTAGCCGATTATTGCAGTCAGCGTTTCACCTCTCGTCGACATAGCTGTCCTGCCGTCGACTCTGTCAGGCCTGCGCGGAAAAATCGAACGAGTAGATTGGGCGTCATTCAGACTGGGAAAGTGGGGGGGCTTGCATTATTATATGAACCCGCACATAACGGTCGTTCGCTTTCAGATTGACTGTGCATGGCGCAGTCTTTGTGTCGGGTCGTAAACATGCCGACTCCTCTGTTTTTTAATAACCTCGCACGAGCAAGGTTTTTCACTCACGTTGATATGGGCGCTGCGTGCTGCAATAACGGGCTGGTCGTTTTTACATACAAGCACTCGGGCTCGGCGCGAGTGTGTGTTCTTTTTGATGGCGGTGGCGTGGGGGCTCCGTGTTGCAATCGAGGTCGTCGTCGTCCCCGCGTCGCGTCGACGGTGACAACTTTTTTTTTTTCGTCAGTTTCACGTTGCGTGAACTTGACCGTTGTCGCCTTTCTTCGTGGACCGTGAATTAGTGTGCGTCGTATTGGCGCGGTGATAACGACGCATTCGCTTGTCCATAAAGATAGCGTGTAAACGTATCCACAGCCAACGGATATAAGTGGACTAAAAACATTTGCCAGGGAAGATCTTACCTTTAGACCACGATTGCGCGCACGTTTCCCGCGTGAGCTCTTCGAGATGTCGCGCCACACACCACAAACGAGAGCGCACACTCGCTCGCTTGCCGGGCTCCTTTCCCGTGTACGTTACAAGAAGTAGCGCGCATGAAGACACCACTTTCGGCACCAGACTATATAAGTTCTCGTCCTTTAATGGCAGCCTGCTTATAATAACGCTAAAAAGACATTGCGCGACATAGTACCGCCTATATATGGTCGACCCAGGTCGCAGAGGAACAGGTTGGCACGTTCATTCATTCATTCATTCATTCATTCATTCATTCATTCATTCATTCATTCATTCATTCCGATGCGGTAGAGACAAAACTGTCCTCATGCCATCGCCGTGCGATCGTCGCCGTACACAGGCTGCCCCAACTAAGTTTAGCCGTACTTAAAGACAAGCAAAAACTCGCGCACTGGACAGTTATTAGACCATACATTGTCTGGTTATCTGTCAACAGTACTGTGTTTGTGCGTCACCGACTCGGCTAATTAGGATAAAACAAGCAGCACGTTCGCTAACATGGTGCTTGTTAACGTTGGCTGGGAGACACTACACATTTTTATGCGAAAGCGTATCCTAGCTATCTTCTCTTCCCCCCCCCCCCCTCCCCCCACTCACATCCTTCATTTGCGATTTGTGAACGTTGAGTGATTTTGCACTGGCATACCGTATATTCTCGCATGCTGCCAGCACTGGTTGGGATTTGCTAATCTCGACTATACAGAGTTGTCAATTGTCATGCGTTGGTTATCCGCTGCCATAACAACAACACTCTCTTCGTTCAATTTCAGTGCAGTGATTAAGTTTTCAAGCAATATTTCAGATATGCGTCATGTGCGTAATACATTTCAGCGGTCATAGCCCGATTCCTTGTTGTCATGACAGTGGAAAATTAGGTGGACGCTGAATAAGCACATCAATAGCAAACATCGTGTCTTTCCTAATATCTCTCGAAGTCCATATATGACCACACATCACATATGGCTTAGAACCTGATTCGGGCCTTCCTGAACGTTTAGCTTCTGTCGTCATATCGACAGGCTCACACGCAAGCGCTCGCCTTACACGCAAACAAGTTGGTCCATTTGATTGTTATTTGAAGAACCTTAACAATGCTGCTAGCCAGCTGTGCTGTCAAAATGATTCGCATCGATTCTCACAGTGCATGGAACGTGTATGAACTTGTTTTTTTCTCGTAAAAGTGAATGTTGCGTGACGCGTTTGAGTGCACGTGCGGGTTAGACCCCATAGCGTCCGTCCACGGTCAATACTTACGCGCTCCGTTCCTTCTTCAAAAGATTGATGCTCGGTATGGCGCGCTCAATTCCCTCTAAACATGTTGTCGGCCCGGAGAACGAAGCCGCAATTAAGCTGATTGCACGATGAGCGTTTATCGTGCCCGCGCGTGCCTTTTACGAGAGCTGTAGCTTACTTTGCTCCGTTTTTTGCCTGTAAAACCGCACGAGCGCGGATTTCCATATATATACAAACGCCAGAAAACATCTCCAATTCAAAGTATACATATATATATACACGCACACGCACGAGCGCGAAGTTTACTGCGGGCCCCCGGAAATGGAAATATACTTCGCTCTCGCCGCGCATCGAGGAGAACCGTAAACTGGCATCGTGTTGTAAACACGCTATTGAAATTTACGTGCGCGAGACTCGTGGAACCTTGGTTGCCAGCTTCGCTTAAATTTGTTGCCTGCGTCGAATGGTATTTCCGTGTTGTCAGTGCGGCTTGTGTAGGCACACGCACGACTCGGCCTCCCTCGCTCTCTTTCGGTCTTCTGATTTATTTGCTGCAAATATTATCTCAGCTGTTTGTGTCAATCCGAAGCTCCTTTTGCGTTGTGGATGGATAGTGACAGCGTGCCATTATATATGTATATCTCAGCACCGTCCATGATAAGGCTCGTATATATATATATATATATATATATATATATATATATATAGAAGGAAGGGAGATGATTTTCTAAGGGCTCGTTTATCTTTGTTAGACACAATATTAATGAGAACTAACAGACAATAACGCCAAGGAAAGTATGGGGGGTGTTATGTGTAGTATTTAGAACATAAATGTGAAGAAAGTAAAGTGGACGAAAAGGTGACTTGCCGCCGGCAGGGACCGAACCTGCGACCTTCGAATAACGCGCCCGATGCTCTACCACTGAGCTACGGCGGCGGTCATCTTCCCGTCCACTTTTCCACTTTTTGGGGTCTCGTCCTGGCAGACTTAATGCCTTCAGGTAGTATGCGAGGGATTATTGGTCAGCTGCCAGCTCGTAAAAAGATCACGTGCTACGTGACGCCACCAGGCAAAAAAAAAGAGTGTTCTACACTCGCCGCCATGGCTGCGATTGGCGCTGACTAACACTCCTACGTTTAAATCAACATATATACCCCAAAAAGTGGACGGGAGGATGACCGCCGCCGTAGCTCAGTGGTAGAGCATCGGACGCGTTATTCGAAGGTCGCAGGTTCGGTCCCTGCCGGCGGCAGGGACCGAACCTGCTTGCTAGATAGATAGATAGATAGATAGATAGATAGATAATGTCTGTGTGTGTGCGTGTGCGTGTGCGCGCGCGCGCATACCCTGAGCCCGATGTTCATTTTCTAATATAGATATTTGCGGCGCGCTTCTGGCAGATGGGGTCACGATGGACGAATATAAAAATAGAGTGAGCTGGATAGGGGCACCCTTCGAATGTGTACATAAGACTCCGAAGATGTGCTCGAGCAGCTTCAGCAGCGGCTGCTGCGACCGAGCGATTTGTTTGCCGGCTTGCTTTGCCGCAGGTCCAAGGAGCGCAGTGCCCGCGCTCTTCGTAAACACGCTTGGAATCCACTTTTTCCGCAGCATTTCTCCACGCTGGTTCCGCACAAACGGGCGCTTCCCTTCGGCGAACTTTTTTTTCCGAGGCATGCAAGCGGGATCGAAATGGAGCGAGTGCGGTCGGCGCCCACTCTTGTATATGCGATTGGTCGGGCTCGAATTAAAACAAAGCGGGCAGTGATGGATGAAAGAGCGCGTCACTGCTCCTTTTTCCGGCTGCTTGCTTATGGAGTGCGTGTGCGGTGTGGGCGGTGCCTCAAACTGTCGGCGTACGGATCCTCGAGACGAAAGATTTAGGAAGGAAATTGGTGTGTGTGTGTGTGTGTGTGTGTGTGTGTGTGTGTGTGTGTGTGTGTGTGTGTGTGTGTGTGTGTGTGTGTGTGTGTGTGTGTGCGTGCGTGCGTGCGTGCGTGCGTGCGTGCGTGCGTGCGTGCGTGTCCACGCGCCAAATTACCGTGCAGCGTTAATTATACATCCTGGAGCTCGTGTATTACGCAGATATATTTTTAAGTACATTTGAAAATATAAAGTGCTTGGCACATTTTCAATGCGTCATCTGATCTTATTTTCGTTCCGGAGCTTTCGTTGTAACAACAGTAATAATGTACTCAATCATTCAGTCATCTGATCATTTATTTAATGCGTTGAGGAGCAACCATCTAAGGCCTCAGAGCTGGCGCACGCATCAATTCAAAACGTTAGTAGTAATAAACAACGAAGTGAAAGACAGTTGGAAGAAGAAAAGAGCGGTAATGTAAACACAGAAGGGCCAGGGTGACAGCCTGGGCATAATACAGTACACACACCACGAGATATGTAGCCCCGGACAATGATGATAAGGAGTGTTCACAAGGTTAATAATAATAATAATAATAATAATAATAATAATAATAATAATAATAATAATAATAATAATAATAATAACAAGCAGCGCTCGACTATGAGAGTGTACATGGGTTGTGAGAGACACCGTCAGAGTAATCCGAATAAGTTCGTAGCAAGGTTGATAGTTTGACGTATAAAGTGATATCCTGCTACAATTTCTCTTTCTTTTTTTTTCTTTTTTTTTGTGCACGAGGATGAGTAGCCACGGCGGTCGGAAAACGCCGCAGTATATTGTAAAAAAGAAACAAGTAATGAAGCTACGTATACATGCAAGGCCTACGTTGGGAATGTGACCCTGTGCGAGTCATTGTACTCGTTATAAATGGCTACCCTGCATCGTTTTGCGAATGTACAAAGCGTTACTTAACCAGTTGACAGAGTTTCTTCTGTTCCTATAGCTGTTCATGCTACACGGCGGATGAGCTCTTTGGGCTCAAGCTGTTGGTACAGTGTTCAGGAATCGACTGTACAATCGGCCCGTGGTTTTTTCTTCGCTGGTCTAGTGCGCGTGGGAGTCGAGTGCTGCCACAATGCAGATCGAGGCTCCTGCTTTAATTGTATACTCCATAACTAGCCAGCTCATTGTCCCCAGCGCAATCAGCGGTGGCGCTAGAAAGCGCCGGTTGCCATGCGGGCCGAAAGTATGGTGTCGCGTTTTAATTGCTCAGCACTATATACATCAAGACGACAGAGTTGAGTGGCCGACTGAATATGTAGTTAATTTAGTGCGGTTCATTGATCTAGACTCGCCTCTCTCTCACTATCAATTTCACTTCCCGCGTGCAAGGTATGCACCTTTTAAACGAAGGCTCCCTCCCTGGGTGCCGCTATAATCCCCTCTGGGCTGTGATAAATATTCGTGACCCCCCCCCCCCCCCCCTTAAAAGAAATACACTGCCGAGGCAGTGACGTCAGCGTACATGCGTCAGCCTTTGTACTACCATGCCATAGCCCAGAAACGAGGTGCTCCACCTCCTTGTTGAAAAGGTCTAATAATGTGGAGAAAGTATATCTTAATATCTCTGCCTCTCTCTCTCTCTCTCTCTCGTGATGCACTCTTCTAGCTCGACTGTCAATCAGCGCGCATATGTCGATGCATCCGTCTCAGGCGTCAATTACGGGGGAAGGGGATGTGTACGACCCCCCCCCCCCCACCCTTTTGGGCCGCGTACCTTATTAACGAAGCCATAATTAAAGGCTTGGAGCCATAAGGATAGGTGCCATAATTAACGGCTGCATCTTGTTTCAGATATGTAGTGTAACGCTCGAATGAACCTTGTAAGAAACTTTCGGACTATGATCACAACAATGACGGATTTACTTCTTGTATATCATTCGCAATGCACAGTCCGGCTTGACTTCCTCCCCTCGGGCAAATGGGCAACCTACTCTTCTGATGGGTCTTAATTTGGCACGCCCGTTTCCGGTGACGTTTAACTTCACCTCGTCTAGTTCACAGTGCGGCCGCAAGACGCGGCACTTTGTTAAAAACGCATTTGGCTGAAAATATCGGCGGCAAAAATTTTGTTCAGTAATCCTTTAAGGCTTGCTGTACAGCCATCTGAAATTCGGTGACGGAGTGACCGGCGTCATTGTCTTCGTTTTACAACCGCACATGCTGCATAGTTCTCATTCCTGAGGCGGTCCCGAGCGCGCGATTGATGATTTTTGTTAGCCTTCAACAAACGAGAAAAAGGGGGAGGGAAGACTTGACGAGCGGCGTGTATGCGTGAGAAACCATTCTTTCGATGGGCACGGAGACGGGGGACTCCTCCTTATCGCTCGCTGCTTACGTGAATATCGGACGGGCCGGCGTGTTCGTTTTTCGCCCGGCGGCGTTTCATAATATATGCCGAGTTAATTTTTGTGCTCCGTCCTTTTTAAACGAAATCTGCGGCGCGTGCCCGCTGAGTTGCCCTTTTTTTTATTTTTCTCTCGAGCACGCGATGTCGTCGGAGCCTTCAGCTCTTGTTACCGCATCGCCCTGCGCTTCTCGGCTCGTGCCGCTTCGTACCACCTCATTACGTTCCGTGTCGTCTTTCCGCGATGAGGATTGAGGACCGCGTCGAGTTATCGTGGAAGAACTTTGCTTTCTCAGCTCTTTCGGTCGACTTTTGCGTTGCATATTGGGGTCTGCTCAGACTGACGCAGTCATTGGACGTTAGAGAGAAGAGGGGGAGAATATAAAGGGCTGCAGCGACGAGGAGGCTGGGATTGCGTGCGAGTACGCAGTTAATTAGTCTGGAGCAAGGAGACGGGTTATAATGCGCAGCTTGCCTTCAGAGATTTGATGACGCGGCGCCATATTCTCGCATGATTTCTTTTGTACGAAGAAACGCAGACAGACAGACAGACAGTGTGTGTGTGTGTGTGTGTGTGTGTGTGTGTGTGTGTGTGTGTGTGTGTGTGTGTGTGTGTGTGTGTGTGTGTGTGTGTGTGTGTGTGTGTGTGTGTGTGTGTGTGTGTGTGTGTGTGTGTGTGTGTGTGTGTGTGTGTGTGTGCACACGCACATGCAGTGGAATTTTACGTGCCCCTGGAGTGAGCTAGACCGCTGAGCTCCCGGTCCTGCGAACGCGTACTTCTGTGTTTAAGACATCGCGCTGCGCGCCAGAGCGACGACGTCTGCAAATTCTCGGGCACTCTCGCGTGCAGTGAGCGTGTCTCGCAGCAGTGAGGTTATCAGGTTAATTGCGAAACAGGGTACCTCTCTGAATTATATGGTGGCGCAAATAAACGAGGACACAAGAAAAGGCACACGAAGACGCACGCCTGTATGTCTTTTATTTTCTCCTCGTTTATCTCCGCTACGACATAATTTATAAATGCTATACCAACGAGCCCGCCTCGCAAACTAAGCTGACTTCATTTCTAGTTCAAGGGTATACATAAGGCGTTTTTACTGACATTCGTCTTGCTCTCTTCTCGCGGGGTCTGCGGTCACAGTTACGGAAACATCTCAGAAAAAGAAGGGGGGGGGGGATCAGGGGTCGCAATAGAGGAAGGGTTATGTAGCGACGAGATATCATCATCAGGACTCAGAAGTCTTGCTTCCCCACACTCTTTAAACAGCGCGGGGTGTTTGGCGGAATGCGGAATTCCACTGCGTGCGGACTCTTTCTGTCGGCTGTAAATCGTGTCTGTCGGCCTAGTAAATAAGCGCGGATGCGGTCGAGTGCCCGCGGCAACCGGCGATAGTCATCACTTGCGGAGAGTCGTGTTTCGTCCTCTTGCACAAATTCCGAATACTGAGAGATCGTGATCGTGCCGGATTTCTCAGGAGACTATATAGTGAATGAAAGCTTTCCCGTTCTACGTGTGTGTCTCTTTTCAATTATAAAGCGCTATTTGGCGTCCGCTGGAATCGGAAGCTGCTACTTCTTCTCTCCGAATGGGCTACCTGTGGCACCCGAATACCGCACTGAAGATGCGCGGTCTTGTACTTTGAAGCTGGGAAATGCATTTCCACGACGCGTTCCGACGCTGCATGCGCTGCTTGCAATGTGTTTTTGCCGGGTAGAGAGAACCTAGAGATGCCATCGTTAACTGTAGCGACTTTCGTCCTTATACTCTTGACAGCGACACTTGCTTGCGTTCCAACACTGAATAGCCGGCGCGTGGTCTTTCTTTATTTCCTTTTTTTTTTCCTTCGTGAAGCTCTGCGGCTGTCGTCTTTCCGCTATACGTGACACCTGACATTCGCTCGCGACTCTTGTCGGGCACGTTTCCCGCGAAAACGAGAAGTACACGCCCGTCGCGTTTCCGAGAAGGAACGGCAAAGACGAAGTTGCGCAGAAAAAAAAAATAAAAAAAGCACGAAGAACAGAGCCTGTTTTGGCCAGACGAGGATGTCGTCCCATTCCACAGCTGTTAGCTGATGAGGCCGCGGCCGTATAACTTCACTGCTGTCACTCTCGTAATAAGAAGTTCTATCACAACTCCGAACCCCATTTGGGGTTCGGAGTTGTGGAAATTCCATTATCTTATAGTCTGATACAGTATACCTAGTCGCATCTTATCATACTTCGTTACGTTACTTGACACGGTTGTGGTATGCGCATACGTTTGTGCGGCCTGCACAACCGCCGCCTATGGCGTCCGCGGCCTGTCAGTGTGAACTTGCCGTCATAACCGGGCCGGAGACGTTGCTTTGCTGCGATTTCTTTGTCGCAGCTGTGAAAGAAATAACTCGCTGGGCGTAAACAACGGATTCATTCCCTACGTCGGGGACGTAGCCACACTTATTTTTTTAGGGGTGGGGGGTTGGGGGGGGAAGCCACTCTTTATTTATGTTCGTGCGTGATTGTATGCGTGCGTGTATATATCCACATCTACACCACCACCCCTGCTTACGCCAACGCCCTATGTGTTCAAGAAGTTGCCACAGAACTATATATATACTCAGTTGCTCTCGTAGGATGTGATTAGTTTCGGTACGCCTTTGTCGCGGCATTAACTTGAAGCGAAACCAGTTAAAGTTACATGGAGACATATGCGAGCCGTCAAGTTCTTTTTGTTGTTTAATCGTGTGACCGCGCTGGACACAGGGATATAGTGCATGCGAAGCCGCCACGACTCGCCGTTAATAAGGTCATAACTCGACATTTCGAGCGGCACTGTTGCGGCGTGCTCGCCGAAACGACACGCGGTACGCGTCTGTTTCTCAAGTGCCAAGTTGGCGACTTCTTCGTGTACAGCATTAGTCGTTCCAGGCTTAAAGACAAAAGGAAATAAAGAAGAAAAAAAGCACAGATGCTCTTACGCGAAGGAAGTACATCTTAGCCGTGTCGCTTGCGCGGCAAGAGTCGAAATTGTTCGTGAGTGAGTGTGTGTGTGTTCTTTAATTTCGCTGGTCGGACTGAAAGTAATATCGGTTACCAACAAGTTCGTTGTCTTATCTCCTAAAGGAGAGCCAGAAGATATACCCGCCGCGATAGTCTATATATAGTTGTAGTGCTCGACTGCTGATCCGAAGGCCGCAGGATCGAATCCCGGCCGCAACCGGCGGCCGCATGTCGATGGAGGCGAAATGCTAGAGGTCCGTGTGCTTAGATTTATGTGCACGTTAAAGAACCCCAGGTGGCCGAAATTTCCGGAGCCCTCCACTGCGGCGTCTCTCATATATCAAATCGTGGCTTTGTGACGTAAAACCCTGACAGTTATTAGTACTATTGGAGTCACAAGATAATGGAGGTAGGAAAGGTTGAGCTGGTGCCACGCGTTCGAGTGTGGCCGTGTATGCGCGAAGTTATAACTTGTTGCTCCTGGAGGATATAGTCAACGGCACGAGGAAGGTTCTGCTGCCGGCTACATCGATGAAGTTACGCTTTAGCGAAAAAATAAAAATGGAAAAGAAAAATACTGAAGGGCAGAATTCTCGGCCGAGCTATTCCTGCTGTTTAAATCGATAATTGGTCGCCGACGGCGATGACGTGTCTTGGCCGGGAAGCAAGTTCACATTACGACGAAATTAAAACGGAACGCCATCGCGAAGGTGCGGTTAAAGGCGTACGTATTTGCGTAAAGGAGACTTCTCGATATTGACGCGGATGCGGGATTGTTTGCGAATTTTATATAGTGAGCCCTTTCGTTCAGGTTATTTTCATTGAAGGATGCTTGTTCATCAAACGCTGCGTTCACTAATGGTGTTCTTCATTATAAATGTTTATATATAGTGTATGTTATAAATATGCGCTAGAGCATTAATTAATTAAGAAGTCTCTATAACTTGAGTGAAATCTACCGTAGTTACTCGCGTAGTACAAGCACTGGCTCTTGTAGGCCGGCTGTTAGCGATTCGCTCTTTAGCGTCAAAAACCGCGTACACTTCGACGACTGTGCCTCCGCATCGCTCACTCTTAAAAAAAAGAGAGTCAAAAGGGAGTCACGTCTGCTTGACTCTCTTTGTGGCAGCCGATGACCACCTTTTTTTCTAAGGGGAGTCACAATGCTCTGGTCGACGCTCCTGAATGAAATAGATGACTCCCTTGCTCCAAGGGAGTCAGTGATGGTTCTGCATATACAGGGTGGGTTTTTTTTTTTTAAAAGAAAGCTTCACTGGCCGCGACCAAGATACAGTTCGCTGCTTTGGCTTGTGGTATACCGAAAAATTTTGGTTGAGAATATATAACATGGATTCGTAAAATGTGGAATTACGCACGTATTGTGTTATGGCTTCAGTTACGATATTGCTGAAACGGCGCTTCGAAAACGTCTACAAGTAAACAGGGTTCTTAAAAAATCTTGCCCCCAAGCGAAACATCCAGAGTTATGACAACGTTTAACAATGTCAGCGCTGACAAATTTGCGAATCTTCGCACGTTTGCAAGCGAGGTTTGTAGATTCCTACGACAGCATGTATGGCAGAAAACATACATTTATTAGTGAAATGGACGTGCATGGTGTTGAACGCACTGGCGATCGGGAACACATCTAACTCGACGGCCGTAAAAACATGTGCCGCAAAGCTGGCATGATAACCGCGCAGACCGGTTATCAAGGCGACGCTTTACCGCGTCTCCTAAAGAGCGACAATACTACCAGAATTATAGCTCGCGTGGTCATCATTTCTGCCCGCCACAGCTAAACTATATCTTCACGATAATCCGCGCGGGCCACCAAATCGCTCAGCAAACGTTGAGCACAGCTAGGCACGCACACACGGCCTCACCGCACTCTCCCTAGCCCCTAGAGCAGGGGAATGCACGTTCACCTGCGCCCCCTCCCACCGTACAGCCTTTACAGACACACACAGGGCACGCTTCGCCTCCTCCACCCTGATATTATTCAATAGAGCTTTAACTATGCATGGATGTGTGTTCTATAGCACCAAAACAAAACCGAAACCACGTAGGCGTTCGTGGAGGCTACTTTAATCCAAAGCTGAAGCCATCAATACGAGACAGCCATTTTGGCGTCGTTAGACGGCATTGTTCGTGATCCGTCTCGTTGTGGTCGTTCTTTAGTCCGCCAGAATAATCTGTGTCGTCAGGCGTGATTGCAAGTGATTGTTTTGCGTGACTTTCTTCGTGCTATGCATTCGTGGCGTAGTATCGTATCGTCGGCACACGCTTGCCGTGACTGGCTGAAGCAGTGTCACTCAGTGTTTGGGAAAAGCAGCCTCCGGACGGAGAAGTCCCTGCAGTAAGCTTCGTTTCGTCGTGAACTTGCCTGAGCAAGATGGCAGCGCATGACGGATCCCAGTGGCACCGACAGACGAAGCCTGTGGACGACGCTCCTACGGTCGTTATAGATTTCAGGTGAGTTCTGCCGGCTTCTGCCTACAACTCTTATTCGCTTCACACGTAGCTTTGCCACTTGTCTTTCTGATGTTCCAGTTGCACGGATTTTGCTATCGTGTTTCAATGGCTTGGCAACGACGAAAACCGCACTGGACTATCCAGTAGCGGGTAAAACCGAGTGGTGCGCGCCAATATCGTGTTTCCTTATTCCATACATGCCAGAAAAACATGAAATTGCGAGTTGAAATCTCGGTTGCAAGTCGAGTGTGGTGACACGCAGAGCAACGTTGCACCGATATATATTTGAAGGGTAAGTAAGATCAGCTGATCAAAATCAATCTAATGCACCCGGCCCGAACATGCCTGATATCCAGATCATGATTTTGGCTCGTGAAACTCTAGAATTTAGTGTTTCTTTCCTTTGCTACCCAGACGTTGAAACACGTTTAATACGTATTTATTCGCTGCATATTCGAACTTCTCGCCGTGTTTGTTTGTTTGTTTGTGTGTGTGTGTGTGTGTGTGTGTGTGTGTGTGTGTGCGCGCGCGCGTGCGTGCGTGCGTGCGTGCGTGCGTAACTGCTATAAAACTTTGATGCAATAGCTTTTGTAGCACGGTTTCATTTAATTGAAACAGTGGTGACTTGATCTTATGATGCTAAAAATTATCATGCAACAAAGGTAAATGTGAGTTCACTTCAAAGTTGTAGTTTTTTTTTTGTCCACAAACTGCATACGAGCATAACCTCATCCTCCTGTGATACTTGCTTTGTCTAATGTGGTGTGGTGCTAGTACCTAATAGTAAACACAACACCGGCTAGTAATAATGGCAGTAAACATACTGCTCAAACGCTGTGTTTCGTGGATATTGGATGCCTTTGTTATACCAGCCGTGGTCAGTTCGTTATTATTTTCAACACAAAGATACAGTCTACAGTGATGTTGTGGGCAGTGGACAAAAATCCTTTAAAATGGACTTGGAAGCGTTACGCTGCGAAGCCCAAGGACGCGGGTTCTATTCTGACCCCGGCAGCTGCATTTAGAAGGGGGCGAGATACAGAAACTCCCATGCCCTCTGATTTGTGCACGTTGAAGAACTCCAGGTAGCTGAAATTAATCCGTGATCTCCCACTATGTAGCACCGCTTAATCGCATTGTGCTTTTCGCGCATAAATCTCTAGCAATTATTGCTTCGTCATTATACCTCGAAACACTCGCTGTATCCTATTGAATTCTATTCCGCCATACTCTGCAATGAATATTTAGCACTTTTTACAGCAGGGTACCTCATTTGACATTCTTTTACAATGCACCTTAATTGTCCCAATTTCGTGCCATAATCAGCTGTTGTTTTAATATGTATATAAGTCACTTCAGCACTGTTCCTTTTTGTTTGACCGCTTCTCATCACCTCAATTGTTTGAGGTTTGAGGTGATGTTTGTGCTGCACAGTTTGCCCGAGTTTGCTCCCAACCCTCTATACTGGTCAACGCTGGCGGGTGGGTTGTCCTTCCAGACAAACGGAAAAACGAGACCTTTGCCTGTTGATATAGATCTGAAGAAAAAATGGCACATTAGGCCTTTAGAATAGCTGCACCTTCGTGCAGCTGTTCTGAAGCCAGGCACTAGAGGGCACGCTCACAATGATGCGACAGAAAGAAGGCAGTGAAGGCAAGCCGATTCTTGTCGTACATTCGCCATATTTCGTGTAGCTGTATACACATTTTGCCATTTCTCGTTAAACGTTAAACATAAATAATAACATTTGGCGTTAACATCCCAAAAACCACGATATATTGAATGAGACGCCGTAGTAAAGGGCTCTGGAAATTTCGACTACCTGGGTTCTTTACATGGGAACCATCGTTAAAGGCGCAACACACACAACACAAGAGAAGACCAGACGAGCACAGGCGCAAACTAACAACTGATTTTATTGAAGGCAGATCTCCAGCATATATACCAACAGGCTGCGCAGGCGCAACGTCACAACATCCTCGGAAAACATCAAAAAACATCAAAAATATCGCGAAAGAAAATCAATTTCAGCTTTGTAAAGCGCAATGGAAGTGTCGCTGACACACGCCTCACCTGCTTTCCTGATTAGAAACGCTTCTAACGTTTTCACGACGCCGTTTTTTGTCTGCTTCTACCTACTATTTTTTGCGCATCGGAAACGTGGTTTCACAATTCGGGCATGTCATGCAATGGTCGACAAGATGGCTTCGCTCTTTGTTAATTAGATTTCTTGCGTGTTCCCTTTAACGATGGTTCCCATGTCTGAACACCAACTAGCCCAACAGTCAACTCTCTTAAAGTGGGGTTCTTTAATGTGCAGCTAAATCTAAGTACACGGGCCTCAAACATTTTTCGCCTCCAACGAAAATGCAGCCGCCGAGGCCGGGACTCGATCCCGCGACCTACAGGTCTTCGTTAAAATACTGCTAGTCTAGTGGTTATGGTGCTCTACTGCTGACCCGCAGGTTGCGGGATCGAATCCTGGCCGCCGCGGCCGCATTTTTCGATGGAGGCGAAAATGGTTTAGACCCGTGTGCTTAGATTTAGGTGCACGTTAAAGAACTCCAGGTGGTCGAAACTTCCGAAGCCCTCCACTACGCGTCTCTCATAATCTTATCCTGGTTTTGGGATGTCAAACCCAAAATTATTATTATTATTAAATACTGCTGCCATGCTATACAGGGTGATTTTTTTCAGACAGTACATATCTTTTTTAAAAAAACTCTATGACAGTCACGCTCCAGTAGTACTCTAGTTCGAGGCGAAATATTCTGCCGCAACCAAAAATGCGTTGATGGACTATTAACAAAAACCCGTAACTAATTTTATTTATTGACTTGAGGGCAGTTGTTTATATTAGAAATTTGTAGTGCATGCCGCTTTATGTATACCCATTTTTCAGAAATCATGAAAGTTTTACGTAACTCGAGATATTTATTGTGAAATTTTAAGGGCTAAATCAAAACTGATCGTGTCCGGCACACAGAAAACGCGGTTTTTCTGTTACGTCAGACCGGAGCTGCCCGCGACAAGGGAGTGACGAAATTTGAATGAAGGCGCGTCGTGGTCGTACCTTTTCGTGAAAACGGCAAGTCATCTAACTTTCGTCAGCGGATCACCTTACCTTTGCATGTGGCGTTTGGTGCTCATTTTTTTCTTTCGAGATGCGCGCATCCGAAACGGCAGTAATATCAACCTTTTCTTTTCTATGTTTACAGATAAGTACCACACATCGCACCCAATAATACTTGTTTACTTCTGGATTTCTGAATGCTTGCAGATTTTCCTGATCACATTCTGCTTCGGCCCACCTTCATTAAACTATCATCACCTTCTTTTCACGTGTAGCTCCGAGCTTACTTACAGAAAAGCGACGTTTCCTGCACGTCAGGCGCTATCAGTTTCAATTTCGTCCTTGAAATTCAAGGATGACTATCACGAATTACGTGTAACTTTCGCGATTAAAAA
>NC_051178.1:136339834-136542418 GCF_013339695.2 Rhipicephalus sanguineus
TTAACTTTTCTTTTCGTGAGGTTGGCTCAGCTGTTGAATGAATTAGGTATATGGGAAAGGCAAGCTCTCTGTTACAAGGGGCACAAGTTTTGCTTGCAAATGACAAAAACATGAGTGCTTTTCTATGAATCATATGTCC
Organism: Rhipicephalus sanguineus; assembly: GCF_013339695.2. Classification (NCBI taxonomy): domain Eukaryota; kingdom Metazoa; phylum Arthropoda; class Arachnida; order Ixodida; family Ixodidae; genus Rhipicephalus; species Rhipicephalus sanguineus. The sequence goes on from NC_051178.1 coordinate 136,339,974, forward strand.
AATAGGTCGATGTGCTGCAACAATATATATCGACTTTACGCTATTTGACAAGCACATTCTCCTCTTTCAGCATGTGTACTGAGGCAGAAACTGCATCGGTGAGGAGTGTCCACTAAATGCAGGATAATTGTGCCTTTTCACTGTTAAGCTCCAGTTTTATAATGAATTCATTAACTTCTGAAATTAGCAGCATCACCTTTTCGCACATCTGAAATCATTTGTGAACTCCTCGGATGTACAGTCTTCGAATCTTGCATTAGGATCAGTAGTTTTGACTCATGGCCAGGTACACTGTCATGACACAGTGCCGGTAATGTCGTTGCTGTAAGCTCTTGCATATGCTCTGCAGAAACACGTGGGTTTTTTTAATGATGGAGCAGGTCTGCTTGTCTCAAAATCTTTCAGTTTTTAGTTCCAAGTTTTCAGGCTAGGTTTTTCTGTATATCGCTCTTGGTACTGCATGGCTTTGTTGAAATTTACTATCAACGAATGTTTCGTAATTGTGTCACTACAGTTGAACTTTTTTGTTAGTCTTGTGCGAACAGTAAATTTTAGGTTCGAAGTAAATAGTGATTTGGTCGAATTATTTCTAATCGAATTCGAATAGCATATATCACATAAAGAAAAATGAGCATATTTTTTGTGACCCAACTAACCTGCACATTATATTTTAAAATTGAAACAAGGCATATGCAAATGTCATTCTTTTTGGTTCAAAGGGAAGTGTAGGCGACCTTGAATAGTAGCAGGATTTGACTTTCGGTAGAATGCAAGTGATAACCTGTAAAATAAGTTACGTTTTAAAATTTACTGTACCTAGAGCATATAAGCCGATATAACGAGCTGTTAGACTTAAGAAATTATGAATCCATATGACGGCAATTTGTTCGCTTAACCTTGAAGTGAGGCTTCGGGGCAGTGCCGATATCCCCTGGATAGGTGTGTTCACTGTATAGCACCCCTCCACTGCAGTGAAACCGCCTTTACAGGGGGTTACATCTGATTTATATATGTCTATTCGTTCATTTCGAATACTTCGAAATTTAGAATCATTTAAATTTGTTTCGAAGCGAATTCAAAAACTGTAATATTCGTTCGAATATTCAGACTGCTCGAATATTTGCACAAGCCTAATTTTTTCCTTTGGACACTCAATTTGGAAGGGTTCTCATTAACATTTTTTTTTCTTCTATACTTCATAGGTGTTCTTTTCTTCGGCCAAGGGCGGCACCTCCTGCCAGATCTACTTCATGACTCTGAACAAGCCAGGAATGGCCAACTGGTAACCATGGTACCAGCAGGCTGCTGCTTAGAGCCGGCAGGCATTGAACGGCGTTGTTTACAGTTTCCCTCTGGAAAATGTCTCAATTCACCCTGCTCGAGCAAATGCAGCAGTTTTGTTTTCATCTTTCTGCAATCGGTATTTCAGGCTTGGAGAAAAATTGACGGCACTTTTTTTTCTCCCCTCTGATCGAAGCTGAAACCCCCAAGTCAACGAAAATTTGAGCTGCCAGAGGCGATTCAGGCCATTTTTTAGCCTTCGGCATGCTGAACTCGGTAAAGGCTTTGTAGCTGCCTTCAGTGGTAATGCGTTGCATGTGGAGTTCATGAAGTTGCTGCCTCCGGAGTTACTCAACATGGCTGCACCACAAAGAGGAGTCATTTAGCCTCGCCTAGTCCACTACATTTGAAGTTTTGTATTTTCACTTGCGAGTAGTACCATGCCTTTCGAGCCTGATTGAGCTCCACGCAGCCTTGCAATGTGATACCTCCATTAAGTACGTCAATAATTTCACCTACGTCAATTAATTTCATGCAAATCGTTCCTTTGTTGTTTTCTTTTTGCAGTCACCAGGCACACAGATTATGCAACTGTAGCAAATTACGAGTAGACAGATCTAGTATTTAGCAAAGATTTTTTTTTTTTTATCGTCGCCTTGTTTTTGCACAGTGTCAAATGCTATGTTGCTGAAACAGTGCAGTGTTTTGCAGAGTTAAAAAAACTGCTGCATTTGCTACAGTGTGCTTACTTTTGTCTGGAATGCAATTCCCTCGTCGCAGCCAAGCGACGAGCCAATTTTGAAAGTTCATTTGAGGGCCATGCCGTGCTTCTGTCATGTTTGCCAGCTAGCAGCCCCAAGGTGTGCGACTAGCTGCGCTGACTTCACGTAACCTGCTGTTAGCTCCTTCTGCAAGCTCTTGCTGCTCATGATTCATTGTTGATCCGTGAAAGCCGGAAAAAGGAAAGTGCTTTTTTGCCTGAGGGATGCACTCTGTTCTCTAAAGCGTAGCTTCAGTGGCTTAAAAAAACAAAAATAGAAACTGGCAACTGCAACTGTGGCCTTGTTGCAGAGTTGGCAATGTAAAAGTGCACATAGTTACATATCTACATTTCTTTTGTTTGTGCAATACTGCTTGTAGTCGATCTGAGCAGTTGGGCCCTGTACGCTGCTGTCCTTTATACTGCTTGTGTCATTTGTGGTCCAAGGCATGGTTGCTCCTAAGTTTTCTTATATACATATATACATACATATATATACATATATACATAGCAGTGGCATGTGAAGGCTGTTGTCTCCTTGGCTTTTGGTCAATGTCATGACCTGTATTTATCATGTACAGAATTTCTCTATTTATCGTCCCACGCTGAGGGAAAGATGTGCTCTCATCCAATTTTTGTTCGCTCCTCGGATGTCTGTTCTTTTTTTTTAAGTGCCACTCGGCATACAAAGCAACTTGTGTTCTCCCAGCCTCATGCTTGTTGCGACAGTGCTTGACACATCTACACTGGCAGGCCTTTGTCCAGAGTGTGCATGCTAATGACACGGTCTGAATTGCGTGGAGCAGAGTGGGTCGCAGGAATTATAACATGCAGCTTTTGTCTGGGTGGGGTACAACTCGCAAAGGCTGCCAATATAAATTTATTACGTATGTTTGCCCCGTGTCAACCACGACGTGCTGAACGAAGTGCCCGCGAGCATAGAATTATTCACCGGGTACCTTTGCTTATTTCACGGGCCAATCTGATCTGTCTCAAAACGGCATTGGTTTTGGCTCTGTATTGGATTAATATTACCGGCTGTATTTCTGCAGTCTGTTCCTTTCCCTGCCACATATTTTTTGTATGGCAGCGGAATAGGCCGTTTGATACATTGGGACGAACTCTAAGATAGACTCACAGGGCAGTGGGCATGAGCGTAGCACTCAAGCAGCCATTGCAGTTAGTAGTAGAGTATGACACTTATTTTGTTTGCTCAGATTGCACAGTTAGTCGCTGAGCAGAGGGGGAAAGAAACTGGGTTTTTGTTTCTACCTGTGGTGGCCGTAAGAAAAAGTCCCTCTCACTTCCCTGTTCATTATTGTACAGGTGCTAGTCTAACACCCTCCGACTTTGCTCTTCCCTTGCTTATTGCGTGCGCAACCACAGGAGTTTTTGTTGCCCAACCTCAGCGCAAATTCTTGTTTCGTATTTGCTACTGTATTTTATAGTTCAACCCGATGCATTGCCTTTTAGTTCGTGACAGCGGCAGCAGCTTCAATAAACGGGGAAGCTGTGAGGGCCCATGCTTCGCTCCACTGTCGATTTAGTTTGGGGTGAAAAAGTGCCCTCAGCGACAAGTCTGAAGTCGGCTGAAGGAATCGTGCGTTGCTTTTGTCTGATAAGGTCTTGTAGTTGCTCAATACTAACCTAGCTGATCTATTCAAACCGAGCGCTGGGCACAGCCTCTGAATATTCTTCCTTGGAGCTTGCTGCCACCAGTGTGTTTGTGTGCCAGCACTTGGCATGGTGGCATGTGCTATCGTTTTACTTCGTGCCAGTTTTTCACAAACTGCACATCTGGAGCACCCTGCTCAAGGGAGCCTCAACCCTCTTCCTCTTATTTTTTTTTTTTTCGCGCTGCTGTAATTTGCGACAGTGTTTATAACATCTAGATACTGCAAGCTTTTGTATAAGTATCTAGCGGACATTGAGTTATCACAGCTCTACAATGTTCCGTTGTGTTCCTTTTCTTATTGAAGCAAACCCTCCTTCATTTCATGCTGGGGATGGTGTATGTTGACTATATGGATGTTAAAGAACTATTTTCTCTCTAGTTAACCTATTCATGCCCATTTCTCTTAGTGTTCCACATCTGTCTCTGCTCACTTCCTCCTCCCCTCCCGTTACATGTAGTTTTTTATTCATGTTTGCAGTTTGATGGCTTTGTTTTGTTGTCCTAGTTTATTGCAAAGTGGTAAGTGTGACCGTGGAGCTATATTTTGTATATATTGACAGAAGCTCCTTTTGCTTATTATAGTAGGTTTAAAATGGCGAACAAACTCATTCAACAGCAAGCGGGAAGGAATATCGTCAAAGTTTGGTCAGCTTTTACCACAGGCTCACTGCAATGTCAATAATAGTGCCAAAGCCTTCCCCTACCCCCCCCCCCCTCCACCTTTTTTTTTGTTACAGGGCTCTTGTTGCAAGTGGCACTTGATCCCTCTGTGCGTTTATTAGTTTGTTTATTTTTCCATGCGTCCTGCACACGTCAGAGGTGCATCTGATAGTCAACTGTACGCGATGAGAAAATGTGTGTCCATGTATATAAACATATGCGTATGTGACATGATTTTATGAGTAACTGCATCCTTTTGCATATCTGCTTGCTGGAGCATATATGGTACTTTGATAGAAAACTAATAACCTGTAGCTTATTTATGGCTGACCACAGCACGGCTGCAGAGCTTCTGGAAACGTCTTGTGTGTGCATGCTCAAAGGTGTCCCCCTTGACGCTACACGTAAGATACGGTCGTGATTGTATTTCCGAAGACTTTCTCGGACAAGTGATCGGATGTCGTTGGCACTTCACGCCACGCCGCTTGTAGCCGAGGCAGCCAGTCGGCAGCATTAGATGCATAATCGGCGTTTCACACTGCAGTCGTGCTGTGTAGAGAAAAGCTGGAGCGAACCAAGGTGTACAATGGTAGACCCATATCTATTGAGCTACTACTTCACAAGTGTTTGACCAGGGCTATGTATACTGAATGATGATGTGTCATATAAGCCAATCTTTTGCAAGACGTTATCCCAGGAGAACTTTTTTAATGCATCTTTGAGAAAGATTAAAAAAAAAGGAGCAACGACTATGTAACATACACCTGCGATTTTATATGTTTTAGTGATTCTGTCAATAAAGTTTTACAGATTTTTTTCTGGTTTTGTGCCTGGGCAATGTGCACAGCACAACTTTTTGTGGGCCGCACATTTACGATTTGCCTGAGCAGCACGTCGCATTAGCGAGTTGGGTCAGTCAGGTTACCGTGTACAACAGGCTAGACCACAACGACAAGTGGCCACTGCCACTTGTCCTTGTGGTCAGTAATGCATGACCATCTGCTTAACCCACTATATCAATGTATGCATATATATAAAATGCAACCGTCAACTGAAATTTCACTGGATGCTGAACAACCCAGGCGATTTCCCATTTCCTGCCATATCTTGGACACTATTGAAGTGAAACGCCCCTGGCGACACTCGTCATGCAATCTTAGACTCCTGGAAGCATCCAGGGCTGTTCCTTCTACCATCGAGAAGCTATGCTTTTACCCAGCAGGAGTTGCCTTGCGCTCTGCATTGTGCTGACATGACATACTTGCGTAGAACATTGCCCAATGATTCCAAGCAGAATGCTCACCTGGGTTATCACCGTCAATGCATTACTTCAGGTGAAACAGCCAACTTTTTGCAGGTCCACAGGCATGCGTCCCTAATCCCATGCCACGCGAGAGCTGCCACCCTTTCCGGTGCACTCTTCTATCCCTTGCATTTCTTCTGCAAGGAGGTTGTCTCTGTTGCAGAGATCAAAAAAAAATTGAGGCATTTAAGCATCTACGCACTAGTGGTGCGAAGAGTGAGGAAACAACTCAGCTGGTGGCCTTCCCCTCCTCCCTCACGTCCCTTCCCTACCCTCTTGCTCTAACATATACAAGGCTATGCTATGCTTTACCCTCCTTTCCGTCCTCAAACTTGCATCACTCGTCCTCACCCTCACTTTCCTCTACTAAGGCTATGCTATGTTTTACCCTTTCCCCTCCTTTCCAGTCTCACCATCGCATCACTCCTCACCCATTTCCCTTTCCCACCCCATGTTATACTGTACTATACATGGCTATGCTATGCTTAACCCTCCTCCTCAGCCTCTCTTCTCTTTCCTACCCCCTTGCTATACTTACTATACATACATGGCTATGCTATGCTTCCACTTCGTTTTGCATAGCTACGCCGAGTTTTGAGCGGTCGCCGGCCACGGACAGAACTCGCGTCTTAAACGGCTCCGCTGTTAAAACCCTTTACCACGAGTCACGGGAGCGCGCAGCGGATTAAGCGAGAGAAATGGGCATGCGTGCTCCCCCCAGTGTCTTCGCACAGATCATGCCAAAACGTGCGCTCAGATTACGTTGTCCCATTCATATGTGTGCATAAAAATTTGCTTACTAGAACCTTTATGGGTGATCTCTTAGGGTGTACAAAACTTGTGTATATATCTCATCAGTGATCACGCCGACTGCGCTTGTGTACACATGCCACATGCTTCCACATTTCCCCAATCAATATGGAACGATATCACTGCTGCCTGTTGCCCAGTCCACACTCGAGGTTTGTTTCTTTTCCATGAAGAGGCGATATGGCACAGTCCAAAAAGAGAAACGTACGGTAAAGCAGCCTCGACTCTCTAGCAGCATTTGGTCATCAGGATGTCGACCGTAAGCCTGGCCACGCTCCACTGCATGCCGTGCAGAAATTTCCTCGGAATACGTAAGATCCATAATTTTAAAATAAAAAACAAGGTAAGCTCACTTGAAACGTTTCCGTTTACGAGCACCAGGGGGCTACGACAATCACGATGGCGTCGACCGAGATGGCCGCATTGTATGCGACGGACGAGAAAGGTATTCTTGCTGCGCAAACTTTGTGCATGCATGCAAATGTAGCGTGAGCTACGTAATATCAAAGCTACGACGCGACTGCATTGATTATGCTGAGACTTTAACCCATTGTCGCCGCCGATCTTCTATTTACATCTGTGCAGCCACGGCGTGCTTACCCGGCGCTTTGGCTAGGACGACGTTGTTTTTGTGCGTTAACCATGTTGCTTGTTTTTGTTCTGTTCTTTCAACAATTTTGAAGAGACGCGTGTGCGAAAACCACAGCGTAGTCGAGATTGGCGCCGTGGAAGATCGCGCCCCAGCTGTGAAGCCATGCATTTTTATAGTCCGCAAGCGAGTGCCGGCGCAATCCTTTCGTGACATGCACAGTTGGCCTCAATGCTTGCAGGGTAATAATTGGTTCCCTAGAGTGCAGGGACACTTCCCTCGAGTCTCCTGCCTCAAAAAATCGCGTGTTCGTCTTGTTTAGGTGCAGAGACGGTCGGTAGCATTGCGCCGGTGTTTCCAAAGTACGACTTCGTAGAGCACGTATCGGTGTCAGTGGAATGGTTTCAAAAATAACCGTGGAAAAATTAGCGATGGGGGTAGGTCTGCATGCGACCGGCCAAAAATAAGCGCTTGGTCCTCATATTCCGCGGTTAAAGTAAGACGGTTCGGTTTGAGCTCGCTGTGCCTGTTTCGTAGAGTTCATATTTTATAAAATTTGTTCAACGAATGTAGAATTAGACAGAAGAAAAAAAATCGAGGTGTCTATCAGCAGTGTCACTTCCGTTCCCATTTCACTCGATGCATTTCGCAAAGATGTGTTTTGCATTCTCGAAAATGGTAAGAAACCAACACTCGCACACTTTCCGTTTTTTTTTTTTTTTTTAATCTCTTATGCACTTATGCCGTGATCGAATGCAACTTCATCCTTATAGTATGAAACATTGGTAAATAGAGTTGGTGTGTGAAACTCCCGAGTAGAGGTGGTTGTGATTCATGCATCGTCCTGAGAAATGGGTGTGCGTAATGCACTTAGGAGGTATGGTCTCGAAGCAAAGTGGGTCAATGATATCATGATGTATGCAGTGGAAGTAGTTATTACCAAGTATCTCCAGTCTTCTACGTGCCATGTAGAGAGAGTCGACACTGATGTTGCTTTCTGATCATAAAAATCTCTTGCAGGCTCCTATATACCGGCAACACAAAGACCTGATGGGACTTGGCGCAAGGCCCGGCGCGTCAAAGACGGCTATGTTCCCCAGGAAGAGGTCCCCTTGTGAGTTCAAACAAAAACAAAACATTCTATATAAACGTTAATGAGGTGTGCAAGGGACATAAATTTTAACTTCTAAGGGCCTGGTAACTAAGCTGTTTATGAAGCGTTGATATTGCTGCCGACATACAGCGGCATTGACACAATCAAAGCTGTGATTACTGTTAGCGTAAATGTTAATGCCGACAGAATAACGCAAGTTAGTAGGTGTGTTACAGGACTACTCGAGATGAGCAAATATGATTGCTCATATTGAAAGTAGGTAGTGTTTACTGGTGTTAGCCAGTTAATGGAATTACATTTTTGTTGTGCATGTGATCAGACAAGAAATAAATGAATAAATGCCTAACCTTTGCCTTCTACCCCATGCAGGCATGTTGTATGATATTTGGGCACACAAAATACTTCTCCCACACATCGAGGCAGCCATGTTCATGGAGCAATGGCGTTCATATCCCCATGCCTGAGCTTGCCTTCAGCGAAATTCTGTAATGTGTACCAGTCGAGTCAGACTTGACCAGCTTGTATTGAAGTTTGCATAACCAAGAAATCACGTATAAGAATCTGTGGTGCAGATAACCTTGGCTGTTTTGCATACACACTTTAAAAGGGTCCAGACTGCGCCTTGGGCTAGGTTAAAAAACAAATTCTACGAACCGCGGACACTGCTATGAACAGCTCAGCCAAATTTTGTAGTCGTACACGACACGTAGTGTTTGCAAGCGGAGTGCAAAGTTGCCACTTTCTCAAGTTCCCTCTTCTCATACAGAGGCCCATCCTTGCACTCTTTGAAGCTGCTGGCATTGGCTTTACCTCATCGTTAAAGCAGATTGCTGCTATTGGCCAATAGCTGACCTAAATCAAGAGTGGGGCGTTTCAATCAGATACGCTTCTTGCCACTGGGTGCCACCACGCGCCTGCACCGTGCTAAGTAGTGTGCTAAAATTACACAGCAGCAACACCAATACGCACTGGAATCACCCAGGGAGTGAGCGAAGGCATTTCATGACTTGCACTCAAGGTCATGACGTATGCTGATGTAGCTTCTTGCCCCTTTGCCATTCAACACCCCTCACCTCCACAGTGTAGCTTCCAGCACACTCTTCTGGACGAAAGAAGAGAGAAAGCGCTTGAATAACTCCGCTCATTCTTTGTGAATTCGAAAAATTTTTGCAGGCAATCAATTCGCGAGGCAATAAACTCCAATATTGACATCATTCGACGATTACTTTAAAAAATGGTTGAGGACCCATTGAGGGCTGTACAAATGTTTCAACATTGCACCTGTTTTTGAAAGAGAGAGATATGAACTTTAATAAAATTCTGGGGACATTAGCATGGTCGATTACCTGGTATGCTGCAGCAAGTGCTGGGTGGCAATTATGGTATACACAGTGATCACAAGCACAAATCATACCAGTCCGCCTTTTTCATGTTCCTGTGCTGCCCTCTGCTGTGGAATGGTGATCTGCGATCGCCGGAACGAAAGCCTCAGAGAACGCAAGTTGTGGCGGGTGGGGATCATACCAAAATGTTTTGAGACTTTTCCACTTGGGGAAGGTTGCATGTGCCGTGTCACCTTGAAAAAGGTGGATTTGGAAATGAAGGTAACTGTATGTGCAACAGTCACCTGTGGGAGGCTTTGACTTTATAGTAGGTTGCAAATTCTGAATGTTGCATATCTTACTTGGAAACACTAGTCTTCTGTAACATAAATGTATTGGTTTTGTTTGCGCCATACAGGTATGAGAGCAAGGGAAAATTGTGGGCGAAGAGCCAGTCCGGGCCCAAGTACCCTGTCGGTCTGTCCAAAGCAGAGATTGAAGAGTATGAGGCTAAACAAGCAGCACAGCAGCAGCCAGATGCGGCAAAAAAGAAGAAGAAGAAAAAGAAGGGGGCTGCCAAATCTGCCGAGGCGTCTGCATCTGAAGTTGCCGTGGACCAGTTGGCCACTACATTGGAGTGTCAGGCCAAGATAGAAGAACCGGCGCAGCCATCGTCATCCGCTTGCGCTGACCCGGCCAAGAAGCTGCGCAACTTGCGCAAGAAGCTGCGCGACATAGAGCAGCTGAAGAGAAGAATAGAGTCCGGTGAGCTGGCCAACCCGGAACCAGAGCAACTTGAGAAAGTGGCACGCCAGGAAGAGATAGAGGCACAGATAGAGGAGCTCGAACTCGACGGTATCGAATGAGAAGTGCACCAGAAAGACCAGCAGCTTGGCACACCCTACCCCTGAGCCCTACCCGAGCATGTGCCAGTGGCACGTCCCTTTCTGCTGGCCGTAACGTGCCACCACTTCTAGGGACTGCTGCGGCAGTACCACGTACGCACCAGAGAAGCCGTGCCGAGATGCCACTGGCCGCGCTCGTGTGTCCTCCCCATGAAAGGGTGTGCTGCTCTGGTTGATCATCGAGACGCAGTCCTGGACACTGTGGCCTCTCTCCGAGCAGACCTCGCCACCAACCCATTGTCACGGACATTGTGCCGATTTGTGCACGAGCCACCTCAACCATAGGGCACTTGCAAGGTTTTTCATGCAGCTGCCCCATTCCCATAATCATTCTTGCACTTTCCCATACGATGACTCTCTTCTTATCCCCTGTCAATGCCAGCTGGAAGCAGCCGCCCCCATTCTGTTGTTTAATAATCGGGCGACTCAAGGGAACCTTATGTTTGGCCCAGTCCAAAAGGCTCAGGAACTGGTCACAAGGCGATCTCCCATGTGCAAGACTCTTGCATTTTCATCCTATGTTATCATGTTACTTAACGTGTACAACACAAATGAACGATCAGCCTGGCCCAACGAGAGAAATGAAATATTGGGGAAAGATGACGTCTTGATGTGCTGAGTGCACTAACACCATGCTGCAAGATGACCCAAAGAGTGAGAGACATATCTTTTTTGTAAGCATGAACTCCATAAGAGACCTTCACTCAACAGTACAGAAAAGATGAACTTTTAACTTTTATTGTGCCATCTGCTCGCAAAGAGCTGTCTTAAGTCATGCAGATGTCCACAAGCTCGTTGTTGTAGCTTTGAGAAAGGCGGCTGGCTGAACAAGCTGATCTGAAAGAAAAGCTGCAAAGAATATGAGGTTAGTTGCTGCAGTTTCCAGACATTTTACAAGCCTCAAAACGGGACATTTTGATAGGTTGATATAATGGGCTCTTGTAGATGAAAAACAGAATAGGTCCGCATGTAATAAAAACAATTAAAAACAAGTGTTTCAACAAACCAATAAAGTGTTAACAAAACAGTGTTTGCAGTGTGATGTCATTTCTTAAAAGCACAAAAAAGATAAATAGCTTTCCCAAATTCAGGAGAGCATAGTGTTGGCTTTCAATCAAGGGCTAGCACAGTGCTCAACTCAGTCAAGTGAATAAAGGACCTCCAGAATTGAGGATAGCTTGACAATACAGAGGTCATGTTAGCAAGCAGTTAACACAATGGTTTTAACACAATAGCATCAAAGACCTCGTTTCGCAGAAATTTTGATGTTGGCATAGTTGTGAGCGAAAAATCTGTGTTCCATGAGCGAAAATTCGAGATAGATGCAAATAAGCAAATAGTTTTAAATATCTTCGGTTTGAGTGGGAATAGAACTCGGGACTTCTGCATGGCAAGCAAGTGTTCTGCCACAGAACCACGCCCGTGCTCGAAATTGCTTCGGAAAAAACCACTATATGAATGTTACGTAGACTAGTGCAAGTAGTGTCATTAACACACGCAATATTAATTGGCAAAACCATAGAATCACACCAGGTGTCAAACGTGATTTGTGTGAGGTGTGGCTGGTTTAAAGGCCAATCAATTACAAAGCACACACGCACAATTAACTGTCATCAACAACATATGCACCTGCACAGGTGAACGTGTTGCCTTACAGACACTTAGTGGGTACCTTGTCCAATTCACAAAAGGAAGAACTACCTACATTGTAGTGGGCACTTCGCAACTGTACTTGCAGTAGGCATTCTAGGATAGCTTGAAAGGGCCAGTTTACAGCCACACAGACGTTCCTTTCCTTGTGGCAAAGTCCATCGAGAAGCGAAGAAGCAAGTCTAGCAGATGTAGTCCAATTATGCTATCGCGTTCTACTCTTGAGGGCGAAGCGCAAGCGCCCTCCATGTTTTTCATTTAACGCAAGTGCTTTTATGGCTCCCATTGGCTTTGAAAGGTAGTAAGTCATAAAAGGTACTGTGCGCATGTGAAATTCTGGGGTTTTATGTGCTGAAACCACAATATGATAGGGCCCACTGAAGTGAAGAACTCCAGACCAATCATGACCACCTGAAGTTCTTAACATGCACTTAAATTTAAGTACAATGGAATCTTGTTGATACGATTCTGCATCTTACGTTTCTTGGCCTAATACCTTTTTCTTTTTATTGCCAGCTAACATCCCTTAGAAATTTATTTTATTTATTTATTTAACAATACTGTAGGTCTTCTGCAGACCCATACAGGAAGCGGGCATACATCATCACAGGTAACCAATTAGATACAAAGTTCAGGAAATACAATATCTTGTGGGACGATACGCACAACAGCGAAACACTTGAAAAACTACGCATGAAAAACAATATATATGTACAAAAGATTACAAAGCACCACTGCAAAACACGTTTTTCGTTATCGCAACAACAAGAACAGCAAAATGTAACTATACTGGCTCTGTTAACTGCTCCACAAAAGAACAAAATTCATCAATATTTGTAATATTAACAGCTTCACCTGGAAGCGCGCTCCAAGCGGTGACAGCGCGAGGGGAAAAAGGAATATTTAAACACATTGCTGTAGGCACTGAAGGGACGTATACATTTATCATGGTTCGTCCTACTAGAACGGCGGCCAGGCGGATGAATATAGTCGTCTTTCATGTATTTATGAAATGCACTTTCATGTATTTAATACCATCACATTTTTGCCCAAGATTAGATAATAGTCTGCGAAAGTGGATCTTGAGCAATATATCTAGAGGGAGAGAGAAAAAACGTTTATTGATAAGTGGCCAGTTAGCGAAGGTGGGAGGGTCCCTTATTCCAGGAACCCTCTGGCCTGGACCGCCCGCCAGGCCCACGCGACGAGTTGGCGCTGGTCGACCAGGTCTGGCTTGGAGATCGCAGTCTCCCACGCTTCACTGAAGAGGTTTGGGTCTGCATCTGTTGTTGCTGCCTGTAGGGCTGGGTTGCTTCCTTTGCATCGCAGTAGAAGGTGTGCTAGGGTGTCTTCCACATTGCGGTGTGGGCAGGTGTAGTCACATGATGTTGGTTTTATGTGGTGCAATAGGATGCCGTGAGTGGATGAATTGCTTTGAAGTCGCCTGTAGTCCGTGCCTTCGTCTCTTGTGAGTTTGGATGTGGGGAAGGGTATAACCTGCGTTCAAGCCGCTAGTGCTGCAGCAGTGTATGGTAATTTAGTGGTACTGATTCTGTTTCGTCTGATGTTCTGTGTGAGAGGTGCCTCGGATCTCGTGCGGGGAAGCCCGGTTGATGCATTTACGGACCGTGGTGTGTGCGGCTTCATTCCCCTACAGGCCCTTGTGACCCGGAACCCACACGATGCAGGTGTAGGGGGAGGAGTGTCGACGCGTTTTAGTTTCTTTATCGCTCTCGTGGAGATCCTGCCTTCAGATAGTAGTTGCGTGCCGCTGTTTGGGAGTCGGTGAAGATCACCATAGGCGTGTTCAGGGTTCCCCTTCAGGGGGGGGGAGGTTCGTCGCAGCGCCCCCCCCCCCCCATTATGTCAATAGCCATGATCTGCGTATTGCAAAGCTGCTGAGGCTGCAGCAGCGTCGATTTTGCGGTAAAAAGGTTGCTGCCAGGCGATCTTTTCACCACAAAAAGAAGAAAGTGCAGCGCCAACTGATCAGCTACTTCAATGTTGCTCAATCGAAGCGAGTTGGTGACAGAGTATGCATATTTTGCTCCCTTTTTTAACTTTACGATTTTTGCATAATACATTTTATTTTCCAGTTCTCATGAAAAACATATCAACGAGATTCCACTGTGCATGGGTGTTCTTGAATTTTGCCCCCATTGAAATGCAGCCACCATGGCGAGAAATCGAACTGGTGTCTTTTGAGCTTAGCAACGCAACACGTTATATGCTAAGCTACAAGACGGGTTATCTTGGGCATACATTCAATTATTTATTCATTACTGCAAACCACAATGGGTTCAAGCAGGAAAGGGCAAAATGATAAGAACCACCACTGCTAAAACGTGTCAATGAAGATGATAAATACGAAAGTGGTTCAAATGCAAAAGGGAACGTACAATGCATTAGGATAGCAAGGAAACTACAGAGTTAAGCAACAATGAATTATGTGGCAAGGAATTCCAGCTTTCTATTGTTCTAGGGAAAGAGTACCTACAACTGTATGTACATACAAAAATGCCTTGCACAATAATGCTCTTATAGAGTCTTTTCTTTACATCATATCCTTCTGGCTTTACAACAAACTGAGCAAAATAAAGTGAATAGAAGAAGTTCAGTCTTGCGAACTTACATCTATCCTCCAACAAGTCTATCTTAGCCAAGGAGAGCATCTCAGATGGAGAACTCTGCACTTAAAGAAACTATAGATAAATTGGGCAGCTAGGAATTCAAATTTTTCTAGCTCATTTTTGCCAGTAGCTGCATAGGGCTGTGTAGAGGGTTTGGCTAATAATCTGTATGCCTCTAATCTTAACTCACAGGTAGAGCTGCCCAATTTCTGCTTTAAAAATCCTAATTTGCACTTAGTGTCGGAGCAAACATTACCTATATGTTTTGACCTCTTTAGGTGGGAAGTGATCACAACAACCAAGTACGTACCTATACGCTGGTTAACATGTGTCAGCGCCTTTTCACGGATACTGCGCATAAACTCACACTTCTTAATTTTGTTAGTAATGCAAAGGCACATGGTCATTAGTGATGCAAAGGTACAGTTTCCCAGAAGCTGAAGGTTTCTCCATTTAATGTCATTTCATCACTTCGGATTTAAGGTTATGGAAGATAACACCGTCTACAAATAATTTTATGGGTGCACAATGTTCAAGAGCAGAAATGAAATCATTAATATATATGTCAAACAGCACAGAGCCCTACACAGACTCCTGGGGTACTCCGGAAAGAACACCTAGTGGACAACAAACAAGAGCAATTAATATTGACGTATTGCTTTCATTTACTTATGTGCAATGCGACTTAATAATATGGTGGCACACCTATAGCGTCCATTTTTGATACACGTTGACATGAGGCACCTTGTCATAGGCTTTGGAGTAGTCCAAAAAAACACAGAAACTCCTCCTACATCAACTGTGCGGGCTAACTCATGAATTATTGTTGCAAGTTGGGTGAAAGTAGAAATGCCACAATGATACTATTCTGATCGAAAAATCTAGGCATTTAGCTATGTATTCAAGCAACTGCATAGGATACATGTCAGTGATCTAGGGCATTAAATTTGACAGCTACTCCCGTGAACCACTAGCTTCTTTTTTTTTCTTTGGATCAAAAAACTCTAGTCTTTCGTTTCTTAAATCACATAATACCGGGTCCATGTTGGGCTCAAGTAGGGGTATTGGAAGATGTTACAATGAATGGCTGCAGTAATGCTGCAGCAGTGAAAGCTGACGTCAAGACATTGCAACACAGTCTTTTTGGGAGCCTTCACCAAGAACAGACAGTCACAACATGACATAGGTGCATTTGAGCGAAACTGGAGGCCAGCAAAGAGACCACTAACTTCTGAGGAGTGTGAGCTACATCACTGTCTGATGTGTCGGTAATCAGGTTGGCACACATCTGTGAAGGATTTCTCTCTCATTGGGTACCTATATATGAACAGCATACCTGCTCGCACTGGTTGGCATGGACAGATCTCAAATGTTCAGGATCCCTGCTGACCAACTAGAAAAGAAAGTGGTATTGAAATTATTGTGTATTAGAAAAAAAAAGTCACAGTTTCGCTGCAAGGGCGAAGCAATGAATGCGATAGCAAGAAACTAATGCTATACGAAGTGAGGCTCGCCAATGGATACTCTCAGTTTGAACAGCGCTCCTGTTGCAAAGGCGGCCGAAGCAGCGAAGGAAACTAGCGTGCTTCAAGTGTCGAGCTGTGACACTTGATAGTCCGCGCTCATCTTCTGTTTGTTCGTTTAGCGGCGTCCCTTAAGCTCGAGTGACTTTGGTACGCTTTGGTACTTTCCTTGGCGTTATTGTCTGTTAGTTCTCATTAATATTGTGCCTAACAAAGAAAACGAGCCCTTAAGAGTCATCTTCTTTCCTTCATTTGGTACGCTCCATAAACATGAGCGCAGACATTACGGTGAAAGCTGGAAACATCCCTCTTCCCCTCACCACGAGAAAACCGCGCGAGCAGCCAGCGGAAGGGCAAGGTTCTCCCTGCGCAAATATAAGAAGAAGCGAGCGAGCTCGCCAACGATTTTTAAATGCGCTCGTCGCGCTCCTAGCGCCATCTCGCTGGTAATGAAGAAACGCTTATAAGCGCCTGCCGTCTCCGAGTCCGTTCAGCGGTAAAGGGTGTGTATATAACGCTCGCTGTTAGCTACGTGGAGGATCTGCGTTTCGTGGCGTAGTGGTTAGCGCCACTCGCTGCGGAGCAAGAGGTCCCTGGTTCGATTTCACGCTTCGGAAGCATTTTTCTGAATTATTTTTCTTTGGGGCTTTTATATATATATACATACTTATACATATACGGTGCATGACGGCGACGGCAAAATCCAGCCAAGACTGTCCATATAATTGCTATCGCAATAAAATGTAAGCAGCCACACATATCTGCATACAAAGCATAAGGGCTAATTACCTTTGTAAGCATACTCCAATGCACTGGACACAGTCCGCATGTCTGCTTCAATGCTTTTGGCCCAGTTTTCAATGTCGCCAAGTTCCTGCATGTTAAGTAGGCATATTAAATATGTCTTGCATACATTTGAAAACGTTTGTATTTCATTTATGCAGACATATTCCCTTACGACTTCCAATGCCTTGCTACCTATCGCAAACCGCTGTTCTCTGCTGAGAATGTCAAACATTACTTTAGTTTTCGACCCACCATTTTTCTTTGCCTGTCCAATCCAGTAATCATTGTTTGCGATTCGTCCCCCAAGTTACTCGGCAAGGCAATGTCATCAGCAAATCGCAGGTTACTAAGGTATTCTCCATTAAATCTTATCCACAACTGTTCCCAATCCAAAGCTCTGAAAACCTCCTGTAAACATGCAGTGAACGATATTGGAGCGATAGCTCCCTACTTTACACCCTTCTTTATTGGGATATTATTGTTTCGTTTATGGAGAGGAAAATGATAGGTTTAACATTAAGGGACAAGAAGACAGCAGAGTGGGTGTGAGAGCAAGCGTATGTTAAGGACATCTCAGTCAAAATCAAGAAGAAATGGGAAGGGCATGTAGCGAGAAGTCAAGATAACTGCTGGTCTTTAAGAGTAACAGATTGGATTCCAAAAGAAGGCAAGCATGCCAGGTTGAGGCAAAAGGTTTAGGTGGGCAGATGATATTAAGAAGCTCACAAGCAGAACATGCCCACAGCAAGCACGGGATCGGGTAAACTGGAAAGGCATTGGAAATGCCTTTGCCCTGCAGTGGGCGTAGTCAGGCTAATGATGATGTATCGTGCCTTAGTGTTCCAGGTTTTTAAGATGTGCCGCAAATACGATTTCCCTCTAAGTAACACTAAGATGCTTTGAAAAGTGCTATTTGTTGTGGAACATACAGCTTTTCTATTAACTCAAACAAAAATAAATGCTTACAATATTAAACAGTTTAATTGTGACAATTTGTATTCCAAAAGCAACAATGCCACTTCATCACTGTAATTTTCTCTTGAAGACGTTTCATGACCAACAAAAAAACCTTTTCAATGAAAGTTCATAAGTTTTCGAAAAATGCATGTGCTTTTCGCCAGCCCACTGTCAGAAAACGATACATGGGCAACAGAAATAGATAAGTTTTGGCATAGCATCTGTAGTACAAGAACAAAACCTACCATAAAAGTTTAGTTTATAATGAAATGAATGCTTCACACTTGGAAATTTCGGGCTCAGCCAAAGGTATAAGCCAATGGCCACACAAGTGTATTCTAACGTGGCACTTAGAGAGTTATGCATTGCAAACAACAACCTCTTCTTAAGGTGCTCCATTATGGTGCCAACTGCCAACTCACCACGTTTTGCAGCAATGAACACGACATTCCGTTACACCGTCCTAATGAAGATGGGAAAATGAGTGTAGTTGTGTCGGTGTGAGTATTAACAGTGTAGGCAGAGTGCCAAGTGTGTGGGCATGCGGCCTATAATTATTGCTATTTGCAGATGGCATCACGTGGTCCTCAGAAATGGGGAGCATATGAATCAAGTTCTTTATAGTCCTGACATTGCAGAAATAAAGCAACGTTATACGCGTTGCTTTATTAAAAACACAGTGTAACTACGCATCCTTACCTTGTGAAAGGTCGGCAGGCTTTTCAGCCATCAGTAACATTCTACAGCTCTCACCAGAGACTGTGAAAACTACATACTGCTGCGCTACGTTGATATTTTGCATCAAAGTCAGAAAACGGCGAGCACACTGATTTGTCTTTGACACTCCAGCAAATATGAATTCAAGATGTCAGTAGACTGGTGGTGATTTCCACGGTATTGTCTGCTTTGAGCACACGGTGCACTCTGCATGGCTTTGACGCAGTATGTTTCGAGTGTTCATTGAATATGTTTCGTTTGGTCACACTTGGGAAGCCTTCTGTTCAATGCCCACAGCAGCGAAAAATGTGCATATCTTACCTTTAGCGCATGGTTGAAGTTGTCTACCAAATGGAGCCAGTTGGCTGCTTGCTTGCTGAAGTTGGTTGCATTAGTATGCAGCTGCTTGGCTTCGGCATCTAGCTTTCGCTGGTTCAAGTAGGCTTGTGCTACTCTGTAATTAAGAGGCGGTTAAATTTAAGGGCAGCCGTATGTGTGATTAACGCAAAATTCACTTGAGAAATTAAAACGTCCCATGCATGGCTCACCCAACGTTAAGATGATCTACCATAGCCGCTGTCAGCGCGCTTGCAGCAGCGGTGGCCTCCTTTTTCTTTCGTTCTGCAAAATGCAAACGTTGCACTGTTCAATTACGAGGGAGGGACACTCAGCAAAATCACTGCACACCTTGTTCTTCCCTTCTCAAATGCTGCCGCTGTTGATGTTCTTTTAAGAGGCTCGACAGCATGTTGAATGGAAACTGCAGCACTCGCTAGCTGCAAAACGAATTTGAAATTTGTGCACTCAGTCATTGCTGGTATGTGCTGCACACACACACGTAGGAGCGGAGGCATTGTAGGAGCCCACCATGACTGTATAACTTTTAGCTCACCTGTTTACCAGAATAAGAATACTCGCTGCGTTTAGCTGATACACTGAGCACTGATGACGGAATCGAAACTCAAAGCTGCTACCAACTCATGTTCGTAAAACGAAAGCAGTATCAGTCAAGGTGTTGCATTATCAAAGAAGCGATTGCTCGTTAAAGTGTCTGGACGGTTAACTGGTTAACTCATCTTGCTGAAATCACTCATGTCGTGAAAAGAGATAGCATGAATAACAGTTTTGGTTCTTTTCACAACCACACAGTCATGTGACTAGTCCACCCAATCACGGGTGACGCTCCATGGGTTCCGCCTCCTCTACGTTGTTGCCCTATTTGCATTCGACTAGAGAGTGAGAGCGCGAGAGGATGAGAGCAATGAGAGCGCCAGAGGCTGCCAGAGCGCTGTCTGCGCGCGGTTGACTCAGCTGTTGTTGAACGTAACTGTGCTTGCGCGAACATTTCCTGCCCGAGTGTTCAATATGCAATAACGCGATAGAAATGATAGCGCGGTAGTCCCATCGTCGGTAGAGTCTCGTGTCAACAGTAGGCCAAATACTTCAGCGTTCTTTTATTAAAATGTCCGCGTAAAGTCAGCTGCTGAATCATGAAGCTGACGCTAGCTTTCGCGCTCTTCGCGTTCATCTTGGACTCTACACGTCAGCAAGGAGCAGGGCAGGCCAACGACAGCTCGCTTGTTTTGCTCCAAGTGGTAAGCTCGGAGCATGTGGTGTGATCCGTTCTACCGCGCGGCAGGAGTGGGTGTATTTGGCTGGCATCCAGCCGGCTCCTTTTCTTTGCGAGGATGTTCACTGAACTGATTGAAATGCGTTACTGTGGATTAGCATAGCTAGATATTTACCTCGTAAAGCAATAAAAGCAACCGAGAGCAATGCGTGTGGTGTATCGGGTTCTGCTTGTATAATTCCTTGTCCTTTGCCAAATCGCAGGTTTACAGACATGGGGACAGGACTCCGATTAGAACCTTCAAAAATGACCCTATTCCCATCACAGCCTGGAAAGAGGGCCCTGGGCAACTGACCAAGGTGAAAATTAAGTTACTGTCATTCTTTTTCGTTACGCACCAGGAAAAGGTGTGCGTACATACATTGGTAGAAGTAAGTTGAAATTCAGTATCAACATTTCTAACAGTTTGCAGGGAGCAAACCTTGATGTACAGAGAGGCATTCAGCGCTCTCAAAGGTTTACACCCATTAAGAGCACTGTCCAGCATTTCGCGCAGGGTAGCGTTTTTGGTTCACACCAGTACATGTTCAACCCTCAACATCCGCGTGTGCTCAAACAAACTATATGCTCACCCAATAATTTGACACAAAATATGTGAAAGACTGTAGCTAGCACCAGCCAATCATGATGCAAACAGACACATACACACTGTGTGCCCTTCCATATGTTGCAACATTGTCTGCATCATCCGAGTTCTCCTGGATAACTGGCCTCAAGCACCGGAGCTCTTTGCTTCCTTTCCAGTGACGAATTATTTGAAATTGGTCTAAATGAAAGTGTGTATACTGACATACGTGCCAACTGGGCTTGCTCATCTTTTATTACACACGTTTTCTAGCGATAAGACGTCTTCAAAGTCAGATGCATGAGACATAGATGGCGCAAACATTGGCATGTGTACACTGTCACCGCTATCTTAAAAGCAGGTAAAATTTTAACAGAACTAAAGGAAAGAAATACACCCGTACAACAGTATCAAACTTTCACTTCTCATGCTTGCTATGGTAGCTAGGGTTTTGCACTGCTTAGGTCCTGGATGCAGTTTCAATTCCAAACTATCGTGGCTGCATTTGATCCGGGGATGAAATGCAACAGTGTGCAGCTACTTAGATTTAGGTCCACGTTAAAGAGACATAGGTGATTGAATTTAACCTGGAGTCCCCCACTACGGCATGCCACGTAATCACGCCCAAAATTTTTTTTAAAAGTTCTCGCTTTCTATGTTTGAAGTTACTGCCCTTTGTATGTTCCCTGTACTGCAGCTGTGGTTATGACAACCTATCAAGGTTCATTGGCTTTTGACATGTTCAACATTATTGCTTGGGCTGGAGGTTGTGTAGAAAAATCGTTATTGCAGCTGGTGCCAGCAATAGAGTTGATTAATTTGTGCATGCGAATTTTTGATTCTGTAACACTGCAACTTACCAATGTGCCACACTTTTTCTTATCTTAATGACAAGCAGGTGAGTCTAATCGCTCTGGAATGTGCTGTCTCATTTATTTCCAACAGGTTGGATGTCTGCAGCATTATACCCTGGGAAGCCGTCTGAGGTCACGTTATGCAAACTTCCTTACAGGAAACCCTCACAAGGTAAGCGTGCAAAGCAATGTTTTCCACTGCCGTTTCATTAAAAGTGTAATGTGCATTGTTAAAAAGAAAATGTAGAAGTTTTGTATGAAGGCTTCTTCTGTAAAACAGCCATTGTATTAAAAGTCTATATTTGCCCGTTCTCTTTCTTGCTTTTCTTCTGGTAGACCATTGTGTTTGTGTTGCACAAAGCAAGATCTGGACAAGGCAGTGGGATTCGATACATGTAGCATCCTTCGATTTTGTCTTCTTGTTTTGTGCCGCATATACACAATGAACTGTTGCCGTGTTGTAAATCTATCATCCAACAGATGTTCGCACTCCAGACACTGATGCATGTGCATTTCCAACTCTCCCCTTTTTTTTGGAATTGCACGCATTAGTCATAGGACATGTGCACCATGTCAGTTTGTGTGCGTAATGTTTAACTGCCGACAAAGTTTCCAGGGCAAGTTAAGGCAAAAGTGCTCACCCAGCATCAGCTGGGAGAGATAAGTGGAAAAAGTCATACATTCCCTTATGCATTTGCTTAAGCCGACTCTTAGGCAAAAGCCTTCTTTTCTTCCCTTTTCGGTCGATAATATAGATCTCCCCACCCCCCGGGAGTTTTCTGCACCTAACGTGGTTACGTACTGCCTCCGGGCTCGGAGGCATTGGAAGCTTTCTGCACCTCACATGGTTTTGCAGTGCCTCCGGGATTGACCCACCTTTGACCAAGCGACGATGTCATGCGATGACATCATCATGTGACGTCATAGTGACAACATGATGATGTCACAAGTTTTGGCAACCTGTGACATCATCAGACGATGACAATTTTCTGCATCAGTCGTGTTAATGCCGATGGTCACTTGGTGCGCTTGATAAGGCATCTAATGCTTTTGCTTTAGTAATGAGCAGTGATGATTTCAAGAGGTAAATTGTAGCATGCAATGATCCTGTTGATACATGCTGTTTGAACCAATCACTGAAATACAGGCTGTGTGAGTATCCATGGGGTAAAATGTAGGTGTAATGACGGAGAGGATAACCTAGTGCATTGCTTCGCTGAAAGGCAGTCAATTTTTAAACTCTTGTAATTGGGAGTCCCTGCCATTACTTGTCGCGTTTTGGCCAGGATCTCTTTTCACTTGCTTCGGCATTTCAATTGCAATGTTCACTTTATGGTATGTGCTGGCAGGTATAACATGCACCGAGAAAAAACGAGAGACAACACAGGGGGATGCACAAACTAACAACTACTTTATTTTGAGAATGGATAGACTTATGTACAAGAAAGAACGGAGGAACAGAAACGGGGAGGGGGGGGGGAATTCAGTAATCAAAAAACGGCAGGCAAAAAAAAATAAAGCATATCAGCTTGTCAAACAGTGCCACCGACACGTGTCATGTGTTATGTACATAGGTCGGCAAAAAATGTGGAGCTCACTCAGACCCACTCATGAAATACATTAATTGTTCTTGCACAGCTCACTCGCACTCACTCACCAAAATTTTCCTCAACCGGACTCGCTCGGATTCAGACTCACAAGAATTGTTCTCAACCACACTCACTCGGACTCAGACTCACTGTTCGATCTGAGTCTGAGTGAGTCGGCTCATGAGTGAGTTTGCCGACCTATGGTTCTATATGCAGTAACATGGTTGCCTTCAAAAAGTTAATTTCTTTTTGAGAGAGGGCAATCAAAAGAGTGCTGACGCACCCTTCGCTGATGCGTATATGAAACGCTTCGGTAATTTCCCTCTCTGTCTGATCGAAAGAGCGCGCCAAAACTTTTGTATAATGAAGCATTGCACATTCTACGCAGTGAGAAGCCAAATGGCCAGGGTGCGTCAACAGTAAAACAGCATAATTATGCTCTTTAAGTCTCTCATTAATGCACCTCCCAGTCTGGCCTATGTATACTTCCTATTACAGGAGAGGGGCATGCCGTACACAACACCCTCTGAGCATTCGACAAATTTGTTTTTGTGCTTAACACTCTAGCCCGTTTCATTCCTTCTGCTTTCACATTTATTTACTCTTGTGCAAAGCCCTTTTAGCTTGTTTGGCGCTGAAAAAAACAACACATACGTCAAACTTCGACATTACTTTCTTAATTCTATGAGAGAAATTATGGATATAAAGGATGACAACCGGTCTTCCCAAGCTCCCACTAGGCCTCAAGGATTGCTCTTTCTTACCAGTGGTTGTCAGTTTGCGCATCACCCTGTGTTGTCTCTCGTTTTTCTCTATGTCATACTTGGCAGCGCATTACAAGATAAAGACGTACCAACTAGCCCCTGTTGCAGCCTTATTTTTTTGGTAACTGCATGCATTGCTGGTTGTTTTGCCCAGCTCCGTGTCTGGAGCTCGGACAAGGATCGGTGCCTGGCAAGTGCCCAGTGCCATTTGGCTGGATTTGCTGTGCCTTCTGCGGACTGGGCCTGGAACCAGACTTTCCATTGGCAGCCTGTTGCCATACATACGCGTCCAACTTTTGAAGACGGGGTAGGCACATTGTTTGAGTGATCCTTTCTATATGTGTCCTGAATAACAAAAACCGAGGGGCTCAGTTTTCTTGTTGGTTTGAGCGATACAAAGACAACAGTCATTGAGGCACTGGACTAGCAGTCAAGCACCAATCTGCCACATTATATGTGTGCAGGGTACTAATCATATGAACTTGCTCATTGTGCATGCAATGCTTGTTCACATATAAGTTTGCAGCCATCGCACACATGATGCAGATCGCTTGATAGGGCTGAGCGTTGAAAAGCTTGGTAAATCTTGCTTGGCAGTACATGCCTGTTGTCATCCCGTGCACTTTTGCAGGCAGTGGAGGCACGTGTTCGCAGAACCTGCGATATTGATAAACACTGATATAACTTTATGACATAGGACGCCAACATATTGAGAAATCGTCATGTAGCTTTCAGAGTAACAACTCATCATACTAGCTTAGCGGCTATGATGTTCTGCTGCTTAGCTCAGTTGTCATGGTTTTGACACAAGCCACAGCAGCTGCACTTAAAATGGCTCGAAATGTGAAAACTTTCATGTACTTGCATACAGGGTGTTTCAAGAAATGTCCAAAATCCTCAAAAATCAGGAAAATGATATATTTGTTCAATGCCTTCACAATTACTTCTCCTGTAGCCGCATGCATCTTAAGATGGCTAAAGATATCATTTGGTACAGTAATTAAGAAAGTTAAATTCACTAATTTTTAATTAGCAGAGTAAGGCAGTTGCACTAAATCTGAGAATTGAAGTACTTCATGCGAAGAACCCATTGCAGCTTTGAGATTTCGAAAAAGTGGCCTCTAGTAATAATTGCAAAGTAATGAAATTCAACCAAATTCAGCAGCGAAACCAAAACGCGGAAGAGCGCAACTGCAATATTCTTCTGAGACGTGCAGAATAAGTGAGCGCCGTTATATCAACCATCAACAGACTTCATTGTGTGGGTGTGCGGGCTGCACTTGCAATTACAGCGTGCATGGCGCACATGCGTTAACGAATGCGGAAGAACTGCACTTCTGTAATCATTGCCTTGAACAGTGACGTCATTCTGGTCATCTGCTTGTTGCGCTCATTGGTGCTTCGGTTTCGGTTTCACTGTTTAATTTGGTTGAATTTCATTACGCCACAATAATTACTAGAGGCCGCTTTTTCTATATCTCAAAACTGTGATGGGTCCTTCGCATGAAGAACTTCAGTTCTCCCATTTTACATAACCACCTACTTCCACTAATTAAAAAGTTAATTAATTTATCTTTCTTAATTACTGTCCCAAATGTCTTCAACCATCTTAAGATGATTGCCGCTACAGAAAAAAGCAACTGCGAAGGCAGCGAGCAAATGTCACATTTTCCTGATTTTTGACGGTTTTGGACACATTGTTTGAAACACCCAGTATATGTGTACATTAAAGAACCGCACATATTCAAATCCATGCAGAAACCCCCCCCTGCCCCCCCCACTTTGTGGCATCGCTCATAATTGGATTGTTTTAGCACGTAAAACCTCAGAATTTAATGTATTTCAGGGGCATTAATTTCTGTGCCTCGATATTATCTGCAACTCCATCATCTCTTGTACAAGATAAGCTTCATAAGGTTTCTAATTACCTATATTGTTTCAATGTAAGGCTTCTGTATCCGTTTAAACTTCATAACTTCTCTTTGTTGCATTGGTGAGCTGTGGCCTGAAAAACAAGAAACCTCCTTTGCTGCTTTGCAGATGCTTGTTCCAGGAGATGCTTATTGCCCTGAAGCCACTGCTGAAGAGGAGCGAGTGAAGAATTCTCCTGAAGGGCAGGCTTTCCTCAAGAAATATCACGTGTGTTGTATTTCTACTTTGTGAACCTCTGACACGCATTATTCGTAACAGGATAACATGTGCTTCTTGTAGAGCCCATGTTAAATGCGACATGTGCTCACACTTTAATTATGGCTGTCTGTTCCCTGTCGACTTGGTTTAGTTATTTCTTTCACGTGGAGATAAAAAAGGTGTTTGCCTCCCATTAGTGATTTGTACTGGTAGTGAAATATTTTTTTTATGCAGTAGCTTTAAATTTAATCACTACTTTTACAGCGAAAGCTATTATGAGATCACAGCAATGGCCGTTTTTGGCATCGTAGTTGTCCACCGCCGCCTGTGTCCGTAACCACTATCGCGCGATAAGAAAAAATATATGCCGGATGGAACGGGGTTTGAACCTGGGTCCTTTGCATGGGAGCCCAGCATTCTACCACAGAGCCATGCTGGTGCTTGAAACTCCTTTGCAAAAAGATCCTCTACATGCTTCATGTTGGGAAGGAACCACATTAATACTATGTAATATAGCGTGGTAGAAGGGTAAAATAACAACCAGGCATCACACGACGCTAATTCTGTAACCAGGTGCCACACAATGCGAATTACGCAACGAGTGGGTTGTTGAATGCTTCCGACCCATTACAAAGGGCTCTGCCATAATTATATTCATTGTCATCAGCCACAGCATCAATAAAGTGCACATAATGCCTTAGAGGTGTTTAGCAGGTACCAAGGTTCTTCGCAGAATGACGAAAAATGGCACAGTGGCTGCTTCCCTACTTCACAAAAATTATGATGAATTACATCGTAGTGGGTTCCTCGCGAGTGCACTTGTATTGGTTACCAAGGAAGCCCATAAGGCCCCCATGATCCATTTCCTCGGGGTCTCAATAAAGTTAGTCAAACTCGACTATGTCGAACTCGGGTAAATCGAATTACCCTTCATATCGAACTATTTCTGAACACGACAATGTTTTGAGTCAATGTATATGAAAATTTATGGCTACATCAAACAAACATAGCCTGAAAGCTCGATATATCGAACATCAGGCAGTGCGATATGCCCCAAGAAGTTGGCTTTTTCTCACGGAGTGGACTTTCCCACACGCACTTGGGAGAGTGAGCGGTGGGACTGGGAGGGCGCCGCGCAGAGCGACTAGAAAGTATCGCTTGCCATCGCAAGCTTTCTCCCATGATTCCTTGTCGCGGTAGCCGTGCAGGATTGCCGTTCGCTTATTAGCTCCCTTTGTTAACGCAATGGCGGCTGTGAAACGGAAGAACCTGGCAGTTCTCCGTGAAGCTGGCGACAATCAACAAAGTCGAACACGGAGAAAAGAAGCCTGACGTCGCCGCTGCACACAGCATCTCAACAAGCATGCTGAGTATGGTATCGAAAAACAAAGCCAACGTTAGGCCAAGGCAGACTAGAGGCTTCCGGCACCCGAAGAGCACGCCCAGCTGCGTACTGAGCTGTTGAATCACGGTTTACATCAATACCGTACTTTCTCGCCTACAACCCATGCCTACATATAACTCGCATCCACAACTACAAACCACGGGAAAATAACTGTTAAAAAATCCCCGCGTATTGCCGTGAAGCCGCCTCATTTGCATTATCGCCAAGCAATGCCGTGAAGCCAACTTGCGCACTAAAATACGGTAATTTCTTTAAAAGTTTTATATTGAATTATATGATGTATCGAACTAATTTTCGTTTTTAGTGAGTTTGATATATCCGGGTTTGATTGTATTTCCATCTCTATCTCTCTTTCTCACGTTAACGTATGTTATATAGCATGATGGGAAAGTGGGATGGCGACCGGGCGTCACACAATGTGAATTCCATAACTAGTGGGTCGTTTAAAGCTTTCAACTCATCACAAAGAGCATAATTCTTCATCGTCATCAGCCATTGCATCAACAAAGTGCACATAATGCGTTACACATGTGCAGCTGGTACCTCGCTTCTGCGCAGAATTACGAATAATGGCGTAGTAGGTGCTTCCCAAATTCACAAAAATTATGATTTATGGTGTAGTGGGTACCTTGCTAGCGTGCTTGTATTAGTAGCCCCAAGAGAGTTTACAACGAGCTCTAGAAATGCCGCTCTTCCAGCTTTCGCTGCGACTGTGCTGCACTTTCCGCACAGGCCTGGCGTTTTTGACGTGTCATTTTGATTGCTACTCGCAACACACAGCAATGTAAAGAAAGCCCATGGGGCATTAGTTTTTACTTGAAACAGAATTTTTATTCAGGCAAACTTGCTTTACATGTTCGTGATTCTTAGAGATTGAAGCGTAGGCTCTGCCTCTTCACAGTATCGGAGGCAAAGTAGACACACTAAGGGAACCTGGTATCTCATTTCTACAGTTTATAAGACAATTATACTTATGTGACACTGTTATGTTCTTGTACCTTCTCTATGTGGTTATTTGTTTTATGCTGTGGGCGAGAGGGAATTGGTGCTCAATATCTCTCTGCCATTTAAAGTTTGAGGTGCATGTTTTCACAGCACCCAAACAGTGTAGGGAAACTCTATCTCAGAGTAGTGTGGCATAATTGTCAAATAATATGGCACTATTATAGTGTTGATTTTCATGATGATGCACGCGTATTACTTGTTCCCTCTTTTCTCCTTGCTCTCTCTATTCTTTTTCTCCCCTTCCCCTCACCCCCGTGTAGGGTAGCAAACCGGGTACAACCTGGTTAACCTCCCTGCCTTTCCTTCGCTTTTATCTCTCTCTCTCTTGATTTTCATGAGAACTTTCCTGCATTCCCACACAGACATATAAACCTTTATTATAATCTTGAACATTCTTTCAGAAATTTTATGAAATGCTTACCGAAAAAACTGGAAATATTATTGCGGACTGGTACGATGCTGAATATGTATACGACGCTCTTCTGATTGAGGTGAGAGCTGTCGTATTTTTTTGCTCAGTTTTCTTCAGAATTTGACAGGTCGTATGGGGGTAGTGTACGCTGGAATACGGTAGATTGTAATTGCCAGGGTGTTCATCAAGCATGAGAGATTGTAACACTGTGGATCATTAGAGTATCAACTCCGACTCTGTATGTGCAGCAGTGCGTGCCAACGGTGTGCCAGTGGGTTGATGCTCCGGTGGTTGGACTGTTAAGGGGAAAACTGTATTGAGGGAGCAGGAGGGTATGTGTAAGATGCGGCGCTGGTTGATCACTTTCATCTGCGATGTCATTTCTGCAGTGGAAAGTGGACATATGTGCACTTTGCCGTAGCTGAGGGGTGCATGTGGTTTTCATGACATTGGCACTCTGGGTTGGCACGTAGCGTTGAACCTTGACCGAACACTCCAAATGGAGAGGTCTGTTGATCAGGAAAGAGTGACACAGCAGATGAAGCTAGCTGCTTTAACCAAAAGAACAGCTCATTGGTGACAAGAGGCAACCACGATGGTCAAACAATGAGGAGCCTCGCTTACCTTGACAGTTATACTCAAACCTCATTATAACAAAGTGACATCTGCCACGAAAATAACTTCGTTATATCCGGAAATTCGTTATAAACGTTTATTTGTAGCACTGTATCTATGACAAGACTATTCTTCATTTACTTTGTTATAACCGATAATTCGTTATATTTGTGTTTGTTATATCGAGGTTTAAGTGTATATGCGATGATCTCTGCCCATATTGTCCCCCATGTTACAACAATTTATATGCGATGGTTTCTGCCCATATTTTCCCCCATGTTACAACAATTTTGTCACCATAGTCAACCCCCATTAAGACAAATCTACTTTCAATGTAACAACACCTTCATTACATTCAGTATTTCTTAAAAGCAAGTATCTCTTACATGCTGCTGCAATTGGCGAGAAACAGTAGATTTGTTTCATCATATCAATAATTTGTGATATTGAGTGTCAACTGCAGTTGCTCACCATCTAAATCTGTGCCCGTTTTTGCTATTCCTCAGCAATACCATAATTATACTGTGCCCAAGTGGGCTAAAGATATGTGGAAAGATTTGAAGTACCAGAGCGACCAGAGTTTTGTCTTCCGCACCAAGACTCGTCTTCTGAAGCGACTGCGTGCAGGTGGGAAATTTATTTCTACATGTTGCTGCTAGCTACAACCCGGACGATGTAGCATCCGTAGAATGGTTGTAATAATAATTACTTCGCATTTCTGCTCAGCTATCTGACTGGTGTCACCAGAGTGTTACTGTGCAAATATTTTTCATCTTTGCCTGATGAAATGTTTGAAGTTTATCTTTACGTTGCAAATAAGGCTGCAAACATCTTATTTTTTATTACAAAAAAAAAGGCATGACATGAAATTTTCAGCCTTGCCCACAGAAAATGATACTAGCCATGGGTTCAATACAAACTGAATGAGCAAAAAAAATGCTGAGGGTATGTTTTGAACAATTTGCAATGTTAAAACACACTGCATGTCTTGTTATATATTTGCATAGTGATTATATTTATGTAATTGATTTCTTTCTTTCCTTTGTGAAATATGCCGTATCATAAGGTTATGGAAAATATTTTACTGCAAGACAGGAGAGGGCATAAATTGGGATGAAAGAGGTACTCTTTGTTGTCTTGGTCTTCAGTTTACCTTGCATCCCATTACACCATAATTTGATGATTGCAAGCAGTGTTGTGCAAAATTACTCAAATTATTGTTTGCCAGAGCTAGTGAACCTTAAAGGGGTCCTAAACCACCTCTCTGAACTGCTGAAAAAGCACATCTGCTAACAGCAACTGCTATGAAAGTTTAACCAAGTTTTGTTGTTGTGTGTGGCGCATAGAGTTTACAAATGAAGTGTGAAGTTGCCACTTTCTCAAGTGCCTTCTCTTCATACAGAGGCCCTTCCTCACTCTTTGAAGTTGCCAGCGTCTGCTCTATTTTGTGGCTTAGCAGATTGCTGCTATTGGCCAGTAGTTGACAAAAATCAAGAGCGGCATTTGGATTACATGTGTTGCTTGCCTTGGGATGCCGGCGCCGCAACCTGTAGTAGTGTGCTAAAACTACGCACTAGCAACTCTAGTGCCCACCGGAATCGCACCGGAAGTGAACGAACGTGTTTTATGAAACTCGCTGACGTAGCTTCTCTCCCCCTTGTCATCCCCTCATGTTTAGCTTCTAGTGCGCTCATGGGGACAAAAGATGAGAGAAAGCGCTTAGGTATTAAAGCATGCGGCAAGTCCCTGTACCTCCGCTCATTCTTGATGGATTCAACAAATTTTTGCAGCAATTGATTCGTGAAGCAATAAAATCTGATGCTGAGGTCACGATTATTACTTGGAAAAAGTGTCTCGGGGCCCTTTTATGACCACAGTAGTTCGTATTTCACTTGTCATAAGCAAATCTATATGCAATATAAGAGGGAAAATGAAATATATGATAATTTATGATGTGTTGGTCCAAACCTGTCATGTCAGTAAATGTAGCAAATATCTTTTTTGTCCAGCATTCTTTTTAGTTCAGCGTCCACTTATCTATAGCCACTGTGGCACCACAACCACTATTTCTTTTGTGCTTGCACTTACTAACAGGACTGCTAGCCGCCAATATGTCTGGTAACCTGGAGGCAGCAGCGCAAAACATGTCGCAATACAAGGTCTTCATGTATTCCACAGTAAGTACAAATTTGACTATGGTGTACGTTGTAAGTTTAATTCCGCGTGAATTGCGCAGACCCTCATTTGAGAACCACTGCACTGCAGGATGGTTACAACACATTGTGTACTTGGAAATTTGCGACAAAAGAAAGCCTCAGTGTCTTTTGTCGTTGGTTTTTTCCCTGGCTTCAGGTGGAGATAAAATTTTCATATTGATAAAATCTGGACTCCAAATTGTACAGATCTGTCCTGACACATAGACATGAGTATTCACTATGTAGAGCATTACAAGTGCCCCATACCAGGTATTTATACATGCCCACCTAACGCACCCCACCGCCGCAAAAAAAAGATTGTTTCCACCCCAACCCACCCTCCTCCCCTTACAGACATACACTCGTCTACCCTCTTCATTCCCCCCACCCCACCCTCACATATCCTAGTAACATCCCCCACAACTGAAAATTCTGGATAAGCCCCTGACCCCTACTGCACAAATCTCTAGGTAGTGCTTTCTTTTTTCCCACGTCAAATCTGCAATGTTACATCACACCACAGGATTAACGTGTGCAGTCCTTGTGTTATGTACGTGCTGTCGACGAACATTCCTTGTTTTTCCACAGCATGACACCGAAATTTCAGCCATTCTGGATGCCCTGGGTGTGTTTGATGGCCATGCCCCGCCTTACTGCTCTTCCCTCGTGCTTGAGCTTTGGAAAAATGGACCAGGCAATTTCTCCGTGCGTGGGCTTGCGCTCAATGCATTCGACTTGGAACCTCAGCCTTTCCATTTTCCCGGCTGTGGGGGCGAGTTTTGCGCCCTGGAGGATTTCCTCAGCTTGGTCAAGATGTACATTCCAGATGACTGGCGGCGAGAGTGCGGCCTCCGTCGATCTTTCTTCCTCTCTGATGGAGGTATGTTTTCTATCCTGCAGAGTGACTGCAGCTTATGTCATTGTAAAACATGAGGTAAAGTGCTGGCTTTTACAGCAACACTATGTAAGGTAGTTACATGCAGCGGCATAAATTCAGAAAAACCAGAAGGGGGGACACACATCTTGCCATGGCGGCCATTTCGTTTTTATTTTTATTTATATAAAAAATTTAAACAATGCTTTGACATAAAATTTGAAAAACAAGCATGGGTTTCCAGCTCATGAAATTGCTTTGGTCTATTAAGTCTTCTCTGAAAGCGGTCAAGCGGCAGTTGCAATTTCAATAGTCTCCCACAGCTGAGAGGTACTAAACACAGACCTACACACTACAAGGTAAGCAGGCATTAACAAAAAAGAAGTTGATTGCACTATACCATGAACGTAGCCAGAAATACTATTTCGGCAGGGTGGGGGGGGTTCAACCATACTTTATGTATGCTCATGCGAGCGTGTTTGTGTGCGTGTATATATACGCAAGCAAAATTGAAAAATTTCTGGGAGGGGTTTGAACACCGCCCCCCCAACCTGGCTACGCCCCTGCACTATACTTAACTCTCAAGCAATTCAAATATACGTCGTTTGAAAGATAAATCTCAAGTGGGGGCACTTGCAAGAGGTGTCCCCCCAGCCTGAACACAGGGGAGGTCAGGACCCCCTCCCCGCCTCCTCCCGTGATTTACGCCAGTGGTTACATGGGAGTCTCATAAGGTTCTCATGTAATTGTGGCAATATGTGATCATATGACAGATATCAAATGTCAAATGCCAGTAGCATAGCCTGTATCAGATGCACGAGATGGCCATATAAGATTATATGTTCTCACAATATCAGCAAGAACACGGAGCTAGCATCAGCAATAAATTGTTACTTAAAGCTGGCAACGCTGCCTACAACACACAAATGCAGCAGAGAGCCTTCATAATGCACAGCTATTTGCTGGCAAAGCATTTAGCAGCATTTGGGAAGCAGCACAGCTGGGGCAGCATTTGGGAATTTGGGCTAGATATACTGAAAAGTATGTAGTTGCTAAGCTTGGAATTAGCCGTCTGCAAATACTTGGACGTAGCAGTGGAAGTGCACTCGGTACTCTGAAGCATTTGTAAACATCTATTTGACCATCTAAAGTCAATCAACCTAGTGCATTAATGACTTTTTCAACAAAATGGTCGCTTGCAAGTATTAAAAAGAAAGTGTCCCAAAATCATTCCAGAGGCACGCATAGTGTGTGAGTTTTGCCTAACTTAGCTTTAAAGGTCTTCTCACTTTCATTGCCTAATCAAAATTTGCAGTGGGGCCTAATGAGGAATGCTTTAATGAATTGAGATTCTAAGCTGCACTTGTTTAAATTATAACATGCAGCTGTTGTTCTTGTAGAGTTGAAAACATAGTGCTCCAACTTCATGAAGTTCTTTTATATAACAATTCCTTAAGCAAGTGTCTTGGCGAATTGCTGATAAGTCATGCGAGTGAGAAGAGTAACATGCTCGATGTTACTGGAGAAAGGGGGGTGGGTAGTTTTTGCTAAGAAAAGTGGTGTTATAGTCTGCAGCCCATAAGAAAGCATCGCTGGCGAAGTTATAAGTTTTAAACTAACGTGTCAGTGTCAGTCAGTGTCACTGCAGACTTGGACACTCCATATTCTTTCTTCGGTGAAGAAGGTTTGTTAAACTTTTAAGGCTGCTTTTATTACGTCTGTGCATTACCCCTAATGAGCTGCTATAAATTTTGTTTCCTGTATGTAAACAAAGTAACTAGCAAAGCAAATTGGTGGTTTGGTCTCAAAGCACAGCCAAAGCATGGATGTGAAAATTTAAAGACTATAGTTTGATTGCACAAAACCATAATTGTTAAGTATTGTTTCAAGTCAAAAAATAAGAATTAATAAGGAATAAGTTTTATTTCATCACATTAAATAAGACCTCTTGCTGTCTTTTCTGTATATCTATCTGGTGTTTAACTTTGAGTTATTAACAGGGTAGGACTGCATGTGTGGTCTTTATGGTGTCATTGTAGAATTGAAATGTTAGCTTGATTTTATGGGTGTATCTACTTGTGTGGCCTAAATCAGCCAAGAGCTTGCATTGCATGCAACTTTCAAACCTTTTTTACGGCATATGCACCTGAAATGTCAGTTCTGTTATTACAATACTACTTACTTTGCACTAAAAAAAAAAAAGGAAAGGCATCTTCTTTTTTGGCTTTATAACATTCAGTAGTTTAGATACATTAGCAACAAATGGATGAAACTTACCTCAGCGATGCAGGGTTATATATATTTATTGGGGTTTAACGTCCCAAACCACGATATAATTATGAGAGATGCCGTAGTGGAGGGAGCCAGAAATTTCGACCACCTGGGGTTCTTTAACGTGCACCTAAATCTAAGCATGCGGGCTTCAAGTGTTTTCGCCTCCATCAAAAATGCGGCTGCCACGGCCGGGTTTCAATCCGGCGACCTGGCAATGCAGGAGTAAATGCAATGAAATGCTCACAGAATGTAAATGTTGTGCCTTTTTTTTTTTTTCAGCGTTGGCATTGGTGATTGGGCAGAGCGCCATACTGGCCATTGTGGTGTTCAGCTGCACTGCCTACTGTCTTCTGCGGAGGCGCAAGACCCCAAAAAACGTGGTCGCTTACTCTCCACTTCCCACTGAATTTACGACAACCAACTGAGCAGATTTTATGCAGAGGAAGATTATCAGATATGCGGAAACCTGTGTGTACCTTGCCTTGGCCACACGCAAGATGGACATTCTGTGGACTTTACACTCTTCCTTTACTTTGCCACTGTCAACTCAGAGGATCCACTTGAAAGCTGGGCACGCACAAAGAAAACATCAGGCCTACCAATGAGCTACATCCATGCTACCAGCCCCCATAACTGAGTGCGACTTTCATAGCTATGACGCACTTTCGGGAAACAGGTCTAAGTTGATACGAAGTATTGAACATTTACAATAATACGTATAGGATGGGGAGGCTACATACTATCTGCTCTTTCACATATATGTGCGAGCAAGTCATGTGAACCACAAGACAACTTATTATGTGTGTAACTGTCCTCAAAAAGAGTCTAGTCGTGCATATACTGTAAGTATTATCTGGCATGGCTCACTATCTGCTGTTATCAGCCCTAAAACCAGCATGTGCAAACCATCATGGTAGTTTAGCAGGTAGGTGGTCACGCTGCTAAGCTTAAGGACTTTCGCAGGCTCCCATAAACATTCCTGAAAGGATTATTGAGACGTGGTCAGCATTTATGTACACAACCGTCGTAATTTACTGAACTGAACTTCAGAAATGAAATCGTGGTCCATAGATTCTATTAGACGTGTGATAATATTTTAGCCTTAATTGAGTATTCTCCCTCTAACGATGGGTGTTCTGGCAGAGTTTAGGCACTTTTAATACTCTGCTAGTTATTAGGTGGTGATGTTAAACACTATGTGCTTGCACCAGGCCATTCAAATGTCTGGCATGTGCTCTTCGGTGAAACCTTATTGGGTGCACATGGTTCGACGTAGAACTTTCTTTTCCATTTTTTATGGTGGTCTCGTGATAGGTTGTTACGTTACATTGTGAAAATTGTTGTACATATTACTTTCCTGGTATTGCTCAAGCCAAACTTAGTTTTTGCCGGTGAAGAGCACTTATAAGTCGACGTAAGTTTAGAGCACAGTTGTCAGGGGGTCATATTTTCAGCATTGTAATTAACTGTGAACCTGTTCTGCAGTTGTATGGTACTTTATCTTAAATACTTTTCTAAGGCAACTTACAAATTGTTAGTTTGTGACAATTTGAAGCATGCCTATATTACACGGCAGAACTAGCATGGGCATTAATTAATGTATTCCACATTCAACGCACAAAACATAACTCTTTTTATCGGCCTTGAATTTGTATTGTGGAACTTTTGAACTTTTATTAAAGTGTTAAAAAAAATTTAGTCAGTTTGACGTCATTGTGCTGCATATTGCTCATCTTTGTCCATCAGTGTTCTTAGATGGTTGCATCTGTTGTCTCCCTAGCAAAACAAGAATTGTAAAACATTTGGTGCAAAGCATTTCTGAAACATGCTTTGAAAACAGATGTAAACTTCTACAGTTGGTGGCGGTTGCTTGTAACACACCATGTCATGCGATGCTGCGAGCCATACTGTAGCTTGAAGCGAGTGATGAGTGATGTGGTGCTGCACAAACCTGAGTGCATTCTTATTTGTACAAGGAGCAGCTGCAAGACTCTACACCTGCCCAACTGCACTTAATATAGATAGCTCTAATGCTTCATAAGTGCAGCTGCACTTTTCAAAGAAACTGCTGCAAGGTGCACTTCCTTAGGAGAAACCGTAAGAGACTTTGTCACCCCAACTGCACTTGCTATGTCGGCTTACTGGGTGCAGCCCTGATGACATAGATGCATCTGCACGTATTACGAGAAACCGCTACAAGAAGTTGCATCACTGCACCTGCACTCTTGTCTGCTTTTAACAGCTGCTCAGGCATGTCGTGCGAGGCCCTCGCACGTACCATGATGATTAACACGCTGGAAAAAGCATTGCATGTGCTCGATCAGACATGGTGGGCCAGACCCGCCATGTACTATTGGCCTACTTCGCATATTGAGCATTCGCAGTGCCACAAATGCCATTAGGTTCTGTACCTTTTTTTTTTTTGTTTACAGTGTGTGCAATCCATTTGCATCTATATTTTCATAACGCACTGTTGTAGTGGCTTGCCTCGTTGAAGCAAGGTTTTTTTATCCTCCTCACTTCACTCTCTCTTCAGTTGGATTTTAACTGAGGGATGAAAACACTCGCCGTGATTACATCCTCACTTATAGGTTGCCACCTGTAGCATCATATGGTACTTCATTAATCACGGTAGACTACTGACGATGAGTGATTACAGCTCTATGGTGCTTGTGAACGATTGCACATTATGGAAGCTATATTTGTTCACTGCACACACAGTTCTCTGCTTGCTAGTACACTGCATTGAGCATTACATATGCCAACAGCATGACATGCTGCAACACTACTGAGGTTTTCAAACTTTTGGTTTGTTTGTTTGTTTGTTTGTTTGTTTGTTTGTTTGTTTGTTGTTTCAGCTGGGACTTTGCAATAAGGCCACCTTATTATTATTTTTGGTGCCCTATATAATTGTGCAACGAAACACCTATCATATGTTGCTTGCCTCGTTCACATTATCTTTTATGTACTTTCTGCCATCTGAGAAACGGCTGGCCTCGGGAACTAGAGCTACTAGCAGAGGTGTATTGTTACTATTGGTACTGCCACCCCTTGGCAAATTTTTAATGTATCATAACTTGTGTGGCAGACTGACGCATCGGGGCACTGAGCTGCCCTACCAGAGGCATTTGGTGGAGACGGGGGTGTCCGACCTTCCGGCACTTTCGTGCGTGCGTTTGTGCGTGCATATGCATACACATATTCGAAATGTAAAATTTTCGAGGGTCTGGAGATTGAACCCTCAAGCCTACCCGCTGGCAATACGCCACTGCAACTGTCTCTGCACCATGTACAGGAAGCCCAAAGCCCCTTTGTGTAAAAGCGAGAAAATTAAGTCGGCCTTTTACATTTCCCTGTGCTGCCCTCTGCAAATTTGGTAGGGTTTTGGTAGGGATCGGGACAACGAAAGCCTCCGAGATGACGTTTCGCGACCTTTCCGCTAGGGGAAGGGCGCATGCGTCGTGGGCCCTCGTGATATCGTGGGAAAAGCGGATTGGCGCCAAACGCCGACTAATCCCAAGCCAGCAAACCGCGAATGTCTCGAAGCCATCCCGCGCCGCGTTATTTTCTTGCTTCATGCAGCGCCACTTATAAAATATGCATAACATCGCTGATGTCTACGCTATTTATAAAAGCTGCTAACAGATGGCACGACCAGTCCACTAAATTTAGCGGTAATGTGCTAATTATTAATCTCAGTTCCCAGCGTCAATACGTCAACGTGACCACGAATTTCGTGGTAATCACCACGAGTGTGTGACGGTGGTGCGTAAGGCAAATGGTTTCTTGAGTAATACAAACATTTTTTTTTTTCTTTTGCGGGAACCTTTATCGCTAGTAGAAACGCAGGTAACTGCAGTGCACTAATCTAAAGTTGAGGTCAGTACTGCAGTAGCTCTACGAATGAGATCAGTATAATTCGTACATTTGCGCGTAGAGTTTATTCATATAACTCTATGGGATCATAGAAATATTCCGCATGAGGGCACGTACCACGTACGGATCAAGAGGTCGATGAGCGCGTGAGCAAGAAGCCTAGCTTGCGCCGCTTTTAGTCTCTGAGGCACCGACCACCGCTGTTATATTTCCACCTAAAGTCGCTAGATGGCGCCACAAACATGCGCGGCTCCTCTGCACCTATCGTATGGCATCGACTGCAGTGTAAATCAACGTTCAGTAACGTTGGTGTAATCGCACCGGTGCGCACCGAGGGTTGTCTGCACCGGGGCTAGTTCACTGTCAGGGGCGTAGCCAGAACATTTTTTTCCGGGGGGGGGGGGGGGGGGGTTAACCATACTTTATGTGTGTTCGTGCGTTGCGTTTATTTGGTTATGTGTGCGTGTATATATACGGCAAGCAAAACTGAAAAATTTCGGGAGGGGTTTGAACCCCCCACCCCCTTGGCTACACCCCTGTCTGTAACAAGCTGTAACCGGGGCGCCCCGTGAGATTTGTCGATGACATTAGTTTCGAGAGCATGACGTCGCAATGGGACAAGTAGCGGCAAAACGCATGACGCGAATGATAATTTTATTTGCACAAAGATACATGAACCCTTTTGTGACGCGTGAGGACAGACCAGTCCGTTAGCCCGCCATTTTTTAATACAAACATGCATGAAGCTTTCAATTTTTCTCCACCGCTGTACGAAATCCAGGTGACTGGTGTAGCTCTCTAGCCTACGTGCGTACGTAAGCAGTTTCGGCCACACATCTCACAATGACTGAGAACTGCCAAGCTCCGAGTTCCGACAGATGACAGCGCATGCAGATTTCATTTCAAGCAAGCCACAAAGGCGGCTTCACTAAACGTGGCCACAAAAAGGCTGTCGGTTTTGTCCCGCTGGCACTATTTAGCACTCCGACTTCCAATGAACAACGGCGCGTTTGCATGACGTCTATT
This sequence comes from Rhipicephalus sanguineus, assembly GCF_013339695.2. NCBI lineage: Eukaryota > Metazoa > Arthropoda > Arachnida > Ixodida > Ixodidae > Rhipicephalus > Rhipicephalus sanguineus. The sequence goes on from NC_051178.1 coordinate 136,379,870, forward strand.
TCAGGCGTAAAACTCTTCTTACATAAAGCCAGGGCCGTAGCCAGAAATTGTTTTATGGGGGTGGGGGGTTCGATCTTCCTTTTACGTATGTTCGTGCGTGTGTTTTTATATGTGCGTCTATATAACATATGCAGAATGCAAGAATTTCGGGCCGTAGGGGGGGGGGGTCAACAAAACCCTCCCTTCCCTTCGATCTGGCAACACCAATTCTTAAAGCTGCTATTTTTATCACTCGCGCACGCACCCTGTCATATTGCACCTGTGAAGGGCACATCGAAGCACCTGAGGAGTGCTGTGAAAGATATGGAGAGTATCTGAATTGTACAGCACATTATAATCACATTAAGTGTTCCTTAGCTTGGATCTCGGTAAAATTCTAGATTTTTTTTTATTATTATTATTTGTTTGTTTGTTTGTAGCGGAGGAATGTAGGAAAAGAAGTGCATACATCTCTCTTCATGCCTGATGAGTTGAATAATGACTGGGATCAGAGGCATGGGTTTCCTATTTGATCGGGATAAGGTGGGGGGGGTATGGGGGTGTGGGGGGGGGGGGGGTCAAACCGCAGGATTAATTTTGCACTGAGAATGGTGTACACGAAATCACTTTGTTATTATTGCGATAAAAAAAGAAGTCGTAGTTTCGCCGCAAGGGCTAAGCAATGAATGCGACGGCAATAAAGTGCAATTTCATACGAAGGCTAGCAGCTCACTCCTTTACGAAACACGGCCGCCGGAACAAGCAACCCCCCCCCCCCCCCCCATTTTTTTTTTTCTGCGATTTTTTGTTTTGCATGTGTATATTATATACACGCACACATACAAACAAACGTACGAACGCACGCACATAAGGGTGGCTAATATACCCCTGCCACTGCTTCCGGAAAAAAAATATAAAAATTTCTGGCTACGTACGTCCCTGGATAGGAGGAAGGAAAGTGTGCCTTTCTAGCCCTGGAGGCGACGGTGGCAGCCGCCGGGCATTTACAGATAGATAGATAGATAGATAGATAGATAGATAGATAGATAGATAGATAGATAGATAGATAGATAGATAGATAGATAGATAGATAGATAGATAGATAGATAGATAGATAGATAGATAGATAGATAGATAGATAGATAGATAGATAGATAGATAGATAGATAGATAGATAGTGTGTGTGTGTGTGTGTGTGTGTGTGTGTGTGTGTGTGTGTGTGTGTGTGTGTGTGTGTGTGTGTGTGTGTGTGTGTGTGTGTGTGTGTGTGTGTGTGTGTGTGAAGTTATGGACTTACGAGCTGTTTATGGTAGTATACAGTGACCTGCTCCCCTTCATCCGTGGTCATACGAGGTCGTCCACGCAGCGTGGGAGCAACGTCCCTGGTTCGCTGTTTGTAAACAAGAAGCTTCGCTTGGCCGATAGCGCGTGCAGATAAATTCAGCTAGCTAGGGCGCTTCTGCGAGATAAGAAAGTGTGGACGTCCCACATGCCGGGTAATCCTTTGGCTATCTATATGCATACGTGCACGCTTTGTGTTGTAACTTGTACGTGCCGCCAAACAGACATTTGCGCAACCCTCGTTGGCGGCCGTGTGTGTCTATGTTGCGCATGAATTGTTGCAAAGCCGGTGCCGAGGTTGCACAACGGAGTCTAAAGGGGTGCTTCTGCATGTCGGGAGCGTGAAATTGGGGGCCCCGATATATATATATGGATGCGCCAAAACGTTCAGTACCTAATTTACACGTCCTCCGCCCTGACTTTCCAAGTCAATATTTTCTTTCTGAGTCCTTTGACCTAGCTATGTACTATGATTGACTTCGAGAAAAGCCTAGACGCATAAGCACCACCAGCAGAAAGAAGATGCACATGAAAATAACGACCTTTCCTTGTGTTTCTTCTTTCTGCTGGTGGTGCTTAGGCGTCTATTTAAGGTACTATGATTGCACTCGTCCCCCCCCCCCCCTTCCTTTTTATTTCTTTCTCAGACAGGACTTCCGCCGCGTTGGTCTAGCGTGGTGCTCGATTGCTGACCCAAAGGTCGCAGGATCGCATCCAGGCCGCGGCGGCTGCGGAACGATGGAAGCAAAATGCTGCAGGCTCGTGTGCATAGATTTGAGTCCACGTTGAAGAACCCCTGGTGATGGAAATTTCCGGAGCTCGCCGCTACGGCGTCCCTCATAATCATATCGTGGTTTTGGGATGTAAAACGCCAACAATCACTATTATTCTCAGACAAGAAGGAAAAAAAAAAACGCAAGGAGATCGAGAGCAAAAAATTTGGGGTTTCACGCTCCAAAACTACGCTTGCTTATGAGGCACGTCATCGCAATGCGGCCGTCGCTTCCGGGAATCGAACCCGCGTCCTCGATTAGCACGTTAGCCACTAAGCTACGACAGCGGGTTTAGATTGAGAGAGTAAACTGCAAAGATAAGAAACAAGAACTATTAATTTTAGAACTAATTCGGCTTGCATTGTATATATGTATAGCGGTCATACGACAGATCATGTCGTATTATGCGTTTTAACAGCAACAACAATGACGACGACGTCGTCATTGATCATCTGCCTTTCTTTTCCTCTCTCGTTAATTTCGGGGATTCGCAAGTTTTCGAGTGTTCACATGCATAACTTAAGTGTCGGACATAAGTATTTAATTAAGGGCTTTTTATTTTAACGAAACGGTGCATTCCCTTACGAATTGTGTTCTTCAATGTTCCAATAATCATATAGCGGCTATATTTCAACAACAATTAAACGACGTAAGTTTTATATGCCCGTCCCTAATAACTGCCTCGATATATATAACCTCTTGCGCCAACAAGCGGGACTGTCACATGCTCAGCTTCAAATATTTTCCTTATGCAAATTTCTCTTTCTTTTATTTTATTATCTCTTAATCCTTTTCCCACCGCGTAAGGTAGCCAACAGGACGCGGGTCTGACTCACTTTCCTGCCTTTTCTGTTGTTGTTTTTTTTTCGCCCTCCTCCTACTTGTGTAAACTTATATTACGGGCTTGATGGCGCTATCCCCGCTATGTTCTTTTTGTCAGAAAGGTGAGACCATGGACCATTATTTCCCTTCTTTCCGACACGAAAGAGAGAGAAAGCTCTTTAATGAAAAACAGAGAATTCTGCCGGCGTACCTAAAGGCGCCTACGTGCTACTCTGTATAGGGGAGGGGAGTGAGGACAGAAAGGCCCTAGGAGGAGGAGGAGGGCAGAAAAGGAGAAGGAGAAAAAAAATGAAGATAATATGATCGTGGTGTGTACATGTCACAACGTAATGATACTGATGTAAGTTAAATTACAGTTTATCAATTCGGTGAATGTCCTCGAGGAATCGGAACAGAAATTTTAGAATTTTACGTTGCTGAGAAGGAGAAGACGTTATGCGAAATTCCAGGGGGGAAGGGGGGGGGGCAGCCACCTCCCTCCGGATGCTCATGGATATAAGACTGACATATAATCGAGCGGAAGGCATCGCTACTGAACTTGAGAGAGAGAAAACGATAACGTGACGGCACGGACTGAGCATTTATGAAACCACCTGGAATCCAAGAGAAAATGGCCGAGAAAGTGACGTTTACACTGTTCTCGTCACTGCGCCCGATAGTGTATACAGGAAGCAATTAAAGGACACGAGTTTTTATCGTTCCAAAAAGAACATATAGTAACAAAATTGGAATTTATTCAACCGGTTCTGTGATCCTTTGCTTCCTGTATACACTATCGGGCGCAGTGACGAGAAAAGTGTAAACGTCACTTTCTCGGCCATTTTCTCTTGGATTCCAGGTGGTTTCATAAATGCTCAGTCCGTGCCGTCACGTTTTCGTTCTCTCTCTCTCAAGTTCAGTAGCGATGCCTTCCGCTCGAGTATATGTCAGTCCTATATCCATGGGCGTCCGGAGGGAGGTGGCTGCCCCCCCCCCTTCCCCCCTGGAATTTCGCATAACAATTTTCCGTGCAATAGCCATAAGCTACACGGCTTGATTAGCACATGCACTCAGCTCCCGCATATACGTGTGAAACGCCCTTCAGGATTGCGAGCCAACTTTTCAAGTTACACACTGACCAATCTTGCCGGTCATGTCAGGGTAGTGAAAGAAAGGCTGACTGTTCTAAATGACCCCCCGTCCCCCCCGCCTGCAAAAAGTTTTGCGGAGGTCCTTGCTGTTGCCACACATATTCAGGACCGGCCGATCTCATTGATAATTCGAGCGCTATGTCTCTGACCCCTCACGAAACGCGTAAAAAAAAAAAAAAGAAGAGAAAGGGAAAGAACTCACAGGGTCCCTTATGCATTCACTTGAGACACGTCACTATGACGCCACAAATTTTGGCTATCTGTGACGTCATATGGTGACGTCATCACGCGATGGTGATTTTTTGCATCACTTGTGTGGGCGCCGACATAGGACGCCCGCAAAATTTTCGCGTTTGTTGAGGTATCTAAGGCTTTCGCCTTTAATAGCATCAGAAAATGTGTTGATACAAAGTGCGTTCCGCATTTCTTTCAGAAACCAATCCGCGTGGAAAGAATTAGGCCTCCTTACGGTCCTTCTGTTACTCGAACTTGATTCACGCGCTTTTTTTTTTGTTTGTTTATTTACATTCTTTGCGAGCATCGGAAACCGTAACATAACTCAGCGACCATTATTTATGGCAGTGAGTACTCCACGCCGAATCGACCTCGTTACATTTGATTTGCGTGAGTGATGCTTCGCCTACCACTTGCGCGCCACGCGTGAAGCCAACTACCAGGGGGAAATGCGCAAAGCCGGCCGTTTATTGCCAACAAGGGGAAGAGAAACGAGTGAAAAAGTGGTGAACAGATATTTGCGAACTCAGTTCTTCACTCCTTTTCGTTGCTCGTTAAAGCCAAACTCTTCTATCTAGGGTATCCGCTTGTAATTGAAGGAGGGTGTGCATTGCCTTTCACAGCTGCCTCGCTTTTAATCGCGCTTCTAAGGACGGGGGCCAGAGCCTATAGGTTGCAAAACATATAACCATTATACATACATGTAAGAGCATCTCCTTTTTCTTTTCTTGTTACTTGGGGTATTGAGGACACCGCCACCGTCGTTACCTCGGAGCCAATAATTACCTTGGTACCCTCGAGGAGTTAGTGCAGATGCATGCGTCGATAACCACATCAGGCCGGATTTATTAAGGCGAATGCCTTGGATGCCTCATCAAACGCCAAAATTGACCGTCTGCATCGGCGTCCCACGGCGGCGTTGGCGTCGACACGAGCGATGCAAAAAGTCATCACGTGATGACGCAAGCATATGACGTCACAGATCGCCAAATTTTGTGACGTCAACGTGAAGTCACATAACGTGACGTCATATTATGTCATCACACGACATCGTCGCTTGGTCAAATGTGCACCTATCACGGAGGCAGTGCAAAACCAGGTGAGGCACAGAAAGCTTTCAATGCCTCCGATCCTGGAGGCAGTGCAAAACCTCGTTAGGTGCAGGAAGCTTTCGGAGGGGCGCGGGGGAGGATCAATACATGGACTGAGAAGAACGAGAAGAAGACGGCTTTCGCCTGAGATACCCTTTTTTTTTTAATTGCCCGGAGCAGCTGTTACACTTGGCATGGAAACTGGGGACGTAATAAACGCTCGAAAGAAGGAACGGGCGGGGAAAGAGCATGCAGAACGTAGGCATCTACACGTAAGGAAGTCAAGTACATTAAAGAACGGTATATAAATCAGAATACTTGTTTTAAAAGAATCCGGAGCGAAATATACAGAAACCGAACACGGAGTATTACAAAATATCAGAGAATCAGCCAGGGGGCCACGTTATAAAGGTGCGGCGCGGTAGTCATTCGCAAAAGACAAGCATTGGAAAGCCTATACGAGAAGAAAAGGGGGAAAAAAACGCAATTTTTCGTTCCGCATAAGGCGCGCACACCGACAAACATATTTATGAAAGCAGAATAAGCCAACGGCAGGTTTCAAATATATAATTAAAAAGAAGGATATAAATAAACTCCCTGTAGCCCGAACCTGAAACATGCTGCCCCTGTGTTTATCACTTAGTTTATTTCGGCAATTCATTAAAAAATGTTCCTCAATTATTGGTTACGTACTAGAAATCTTAATTGGTGTTTGCCGCAGTGGGCCGCCTGAGTTGTGGGGCTTGCCCAATTTCTCTGGCAAAAGGACAATACGCGTAGCGTACATATGACGGATGGACGGATGAATTTTAGTTTCGACTAGCCAGACACGTATACTATATGTGCTGTGAGCACGGCCGCCACACAACGGACAAGCCTAACCCTAAGGTGCTTCGCCCCTAAAAAATCGTACCTGCCCTCAGTGCGGCGATTCAGCTAACTTAGAACGCATGCATCCTCTGGCGATGCCGCTCGTTATACGAGGCGCAGATCAAGCAGACCAGTGAAATGAAAATTCTGCAAATGAAAATTCTGCTCGTTATATATAGTCACTATAAAATTTATCGTTTTCTCTCAAATGCAACAAACTTTAGTCAAAATGCCCAGCCCGGGTGTTTCAGAAATGCATTTATAACGTTTCACTTACGTGATTTGGATACGGAAACCAGGGTTGGGTGCTAATAAGCTATAGCTGCGAAGCATGAAAGGATATATATAGAAATGAAAGACGGACAGGGCTTGTGACGCAGACGTGACGTAAGCTTCAGCATTGAAGAAGGCGACTGAAGAAGAAACGTCTCTTGCATGCAGAGAGAATGGTTGAGGAAATGAAGGAAGGAATCTGACGCAAAGAGGGCATGCCTCCTTGCCTCGCATCATCACGTCGGGGGATAGTTCTCTTCCCGGCTATACCGAACCATTTAAAGAGAGAATATCTCGGATAAGCTCTTTCTGAACGGCAGTTTATGTATAACTTGCAATGTGCACTTAAATAAGAGCTTTCGAAATCCCCGGCGAAGGACGTGTATATGTAAACGGTGAAAGGCACGGCGCACGCTAAAGAAGGTGACGACATGCGTAGCAGCGATAAGCTGTTATCAGGTAAAATTGAGAACGTGACGGTGCTGAGAAAACACTTCTATTTACTGCTCGAAAACGAAATTATGCGCTTATTTATTCACGGCGTTCGGTACGTATTATGAGAACGCACACGCAGCTAGAACTTCCTCGGTCGAGTACGTATATACACCCTTATAGCTTTCATGCTTTATTGCCAAGCTTATAGTTGCAAGTCCAGACACGTCCGCTGGATTTGGTGCGCGCGCTGGGAACGGTTTTCTTCCCTGCGAGCGCTCGACAAAGACTCCCACGTGACCGAAGCAAAATCTCGGGCTGCCCCGGTTCTCTAAGCGTGAACGATATATGGGTGACGGCGTGAGGAGAACAGTATGGCAAACACTGTTTTTAAACGCGCTGACGAAATGGAAAAGTGTCTCATTAGGGTAATGGACCTTTTATCGCGTGCGTGAAGTGCGCTTGCATGCCATTGCAGAAATCCGTGTACACATCTCGCAGTATATGTATACATCGTCCTTAAGCAGAACAGCGAATAGGAAGGAATACTAACCGTAGGCGCTATTATAAGTTCCCGTTGCTCCTGTAGATTACGAAGTTGCTATCTCGATAGAGCTGGCACCTGTGTTAATGCTGATAAATGCGGTATCGAAAGAGAAATCGTCATTTACTTTTAGCCATGGTTTTAATAAGGGGGGGGGGGGGGGGTGCACGCGCGCGCCCTTATGCGGGTAAAAGTTAATAAAGCAATTTAGTTTCGAGTTCTAGGACCTTCACTGAAAGGAGTACTGGCACAAAAATTTTAAAGGCGAGATAACTTGTGGGATATAGATTTGTGCGGACACACACGCATTCAACAAACTATTAATTCAACGGCCTGTAACATCCTTAAAATTCATTTTAAAGTGCGTGTCGCGCAACAGCATGCGAAACGCACCACCTTGATTCCAATGTAAAGAACCATCAACCACATACAGGGGGGGGGGGGGGGGAGTGATTCTTGTAATAAAAAAACAGGAAGTGAAGAAAATTGAGAGCCCCGCAATTGTCTATCTCAGGGGATGACACCTCAGCAGTAGCTCTCAGGGGGATGGGATAAGGAGGGATTAAAAGAGTAAAGGAAAGAGTAGGAGTGGGGGGATCCTGTCAGTGAAGTTCATGGACGGGGCACGATGAGCAGGAGCACGAGGACATCACGGAAAGGCGAGCCTTAATCGGTGAGAGGTGCTCGGCTTGGCTGACGTGGGGACCGTCACGGCACGACGATCGGCCAGAGGCACGGACATCACAGAGAGTCGAAACTCAATCCGAGAGAGGTGCTGGGCGTAGCGGACGACGCAACCGTTCGCAGCGGCACGACGATCGGCGAGAGGCTGAGAAAGACGGCATCGCGGACGACGCGACCACCGCGCATGAAATCCACCGAGAGAATCCAACCACATACAGCACGAGCACGGCGTTGCACCACGAACGCGAGTTTGTTGGGTGCCTTGCTCCTTGTGGCTCTCTCCCAGCAGACCTTTTCAACGGAGATAATGGAGCGCTTCCTTTATGAACTCGCACGGGAGTACAAAGGCTGGCGTCGTTCCACTGGCAGTCCATTTTTTGGGGGGTCACGCATATTTACAGCCGCGCGGAGAGGATTATGACAGAACCCAGGGAGCCTTCGTTGAACACTATTGTCAACGCGGTGCTCACTGTTTTGCGTGGTCATGCAGCCAGTTATGTTTACACAAGAACCCCGCCTGTGTCGGCGCTCTCTGAAACCGAAACGCCGACTGGGAGCTATAAAACCATCTCCAAAGAATTAACCATCATGCGCTCGAACAAACGAGGTTTTCATATGCAATAAGTGGGTCGTTAGCTACTTATTGCGACAGAAAAAAAAAAAACAATATATATATAGGCTATATATATATATATATCTTTAGTACTCCCTCAACTCGACAGGAATAAAAAAAAATCTGAAATTACAAGTCACCGCACTTGAAAAAATGTGTCGGTCACACCGCCTTCTCTGCAATACGCCACCGAACGACCCTCGTCGCACGAGAATCAAAGCAGACAAAAAAAAAATATATAGCCATCACTCAGAAATTACCCCGACTGCGATGTCGCTATAATATGCCATGACAACTCCTCGCGCACGTAACAAGGAGGTCGCGGTAACAATACGCACGCGTCAACTAATCTGGAAGGCTTCAACATCCGTACGTAGTGATATCTACGTCTGTGCATGCATATATTGCATAGGACGCAGAAACAAAAAGAAAATGCAGGCCACGCCGATACATATTTCCTTCATCAACCCCTCTCTCGTAACGTAGTGAAATAACATGAATGCTGCACAAGTGAACACGGCTGCGTTGCGCTTCCACGTGTATGTATATGTATACAGCACACAATGACTGCAATTAGCATGGTTCCGCGCTTTGCAGTGATGACAAAACAAAAATCCCCGTGGCGATGACTGCATATAGCAAGACTAAAATAGAGGAACGGGTAAGTTTCAGTCAAGACAGGCGCCCGAAACAGTTTCTCAACCACCAATCAGTTCTGTTTGAGCTCTTTTTGTATTTAAAGCGTGATCCGGTGTTTCCGTATAAGACCCACTGCTTTGTCTTTTCCGCATAACACGACCGCATTGTCCGCAATGGCCGGCGCGGCACTGATAATTCTTGAATCTTGCCTGTCCCCCCGAAATCGCCTCATTCGATGTAAGGAAGTGCCCAAGGAACCAGACCGCTTTGTTCCTCCCGCTCGTATACTGTCCCGCAGCGTTGAGTGAGAGGGGTGAGCGGTAGGTATTTCGTTTGCCCTTTCCTTCGCTTCTGATTGGTTGTCTTGGAAGGAACGGGTGCGGCTGTATAGCGAAGGAAGCTATCATTGGCTGCCTTTGGGAGTATATGGGTAGCATTTCCGGCCCAATCAAGGTTGGTTTCACACCTAAATGCGCCGCGTGTGCCATGCGGGCGAGCCGAACCTGCTTCTTGCACGTCGAAGCAACGGGTGCGGCTGGAGCGAAGGAAGCTAATAGTGGCTGCCTTTGGGAGTACATGTCAATGGGTAGCATTTCCGGCCCAATCAAAGTTGGTCCCACACCTAAATGCGCCGCGTGTGCCATACGGGCGAGCCGAACTTACTTCGTCAGCACCATTATTCGCAAAAGTGCTCCTTTCTTAAGAGGCAGGGGTCAGCCAATGTGAACATAAGACGTGTATCATTAGAGAACGTGACCCGCCAATGGCAAATAATGTACGAATAGGAGCCGGCTGATCGTGACGTAGTAACATTATTGTTAGAGAACGCAACTATATATGACCAATCAGGAGTAGTAATGCTTTGTGAAACCGCCGATTTCGCTCCGTCTCATGATGTCCGCGGCGGTCGCTGTGATGGGGTTATTCCGGCTGCCGATGTGTGGGTCATCATCATAACCTCAAACAATGGAAAATAAAGCTAAATTAATAGCAATTGCATGTAATATTGGCAAAGCTTACAAACTGAAAGCGTTGTTAATTCACTCCCGACATGTCTTCCGATAGAGAGAGATATCAGAGATCGATTAATGACGACCCCAAAGTACCTCGCTTGCAATCTTTGTATAAGTTGAGTGGCGATGATATACGGGTAAACGACCAGAGATAAGCGCTCGCAATGTTACCGCTTAATGACATTGCGTGCTATCTGTCGTTGCAAGCTTTCACCGGCGCCCGCAGGTCGAGTGACTATAAAGCCTTTCATAAGGGCAATGTGCTGCTACTTTGCTTCGAGTAAAACTGATGAATCAAACAGCATGTTTGGCGTTCTATATACAACGCTATAGCACTTTTTATTTATATTGTATGTATGGAAAAACGCGATATTAAATAGTAGCGCTACCCGTTACCTAGTAGCGTTATTAAATGCGAAGCATTTCTTAGCGAACCTCTGGCACTTTGAGCGTTTCTATCTACGTATATCTATCTATCTTTCTAGCCGCCTACGTCTGGGTGCTCTCATGATCGCCTCCTTAACTTGGTGTTGACCAAACTTTGCATGGGAGGGTAAGGGGATTTGACAAATATGACTGCCGGGTCATGACATAAATAACGTTAAAATCCTGTCGCGTACGTCGTCAAACCCTTTCCACTAGACACGTGTGGCACATACCCGTTTACCACGGGCCGCGGTGTACGGGTATGCGCCACAGGTGATTGACAGTTTACGTGTACCCAGGAACGGCGAGAACAGACATTGGTAACTTAAATGCTAAGTTAAGTAAAACGAACATCGGCAGCATTGACTCCACGAATGGGAATAATGAAAATTAGGATCCCAGCAGGAATCGAACCCAAGCATTCTGCGTGGCAATCAGGTATTCTACCACTGAGCCACGCCAGGTCTATAAATTGGTTTGGAAAAACAGCCTACGCAGGCGTAATAACGACGCAATGTCATTTGTGGTTGTGGTGCTGGCTATCTAATTTTACAAGAAAGCAATAAACACTACATGATACTCCTACGATCTGTACTCCTACGATACAGGCGTCATATCAGATTGACGTCTGTAGTTTCAGTGTTGGCTCCGCTTTTATAGCATTCTAATAAACATCACGTTTGTATTCCTGTGATTCAGCAAGCTATACTGAAAGATTGCTCGACCCCGGGGGAATACATTAACGAAAGTTACATATGATATCCACATCACCACATCGTAAAGTGCACTTCGTCCACCAGAACGACGAAGTGTCCTCTTCATTTCTTAAGAGGCTGGGCGATGGCCTCATGCTGACCGAGGATGAAGTCAAATTGATTCACAGCCATTTGTAGTCTAGGCTACGTAGGCCACATACGCCCAGGTAGTCAACGAATAGGACAAACACAATCCACTGATGTTGGTCTACGTAGCACTATCCAGGCCTACCAGCCTCGACGGCCTATGCCTCACCAACGCGAAAGGTGGCTTCTGGTTCCGACATGTCGCGGGCTCTGTCGACAGACAATTTGTCGACGAAATGACCGAGGCATCCACGAATTCCAACAGCTCTACTATACCACATACTTCAATACACATGGACCCCTCTTCACCACGATCACTACCGGATCCTATAACAAGTCATGACCAGCTGCTGGTGCTCACTGATCACGGTGATGATGCCCTTATTCAAGAATTGTCAAGAACTTCTTGCACACGTGCACACGGATTCGTGAAACGCGCGTGCGTTCTCGGGACACGTATAAGCACTACATATCAGCTTACCGCTTCAGGTGTTGGTAATACCCAGGTTGTCATTGGCATGCAGCGTTACCCAACCGTAAACAACTACTTATATAACACATATGTAGCCCTTCAACATACATATGTGTGAGTATAAAATATACACAAATCTTTAGCGTCATTTTGTAACGTGTCGCTCAGTAAAAAAAGTTACGCCACAGTCACCTACCCGCCGCATGCTTCGCATAACATCGACTCCCACGGTACGTGGGATCTGCCGAATTTTAAATAGTAGCGTTACCTAAAGAAAAAAGAAAAAGAGGGAGAGAAAAACAGCGAACGAACGAGCATAATGTCGCTGGACATATCAGTGAAGGCTGCTTGCCAATACCAAATAGCACAACACGACCGATAGACTCTGCCACTTCGTGTCTTCCTCGATTGTTCTAGCTGGACGTAACCATAAAGTGCCGTTTCAAAAGGAGGCAGTGATTGCTTTATATAGGGCTCGCAAAGGGCCTCACAAACGTTCACAACACGAAGCCGAAAAAAAAAACGCAACTATTCTCGAAAATGTGTGCTATTCTTCAAGTTGATGATACAGTTTGGAAATGCAACATATCGAGGTGATCATACAATTTTATTTGCAATTGAAGCTATAATATACCCTGTATAGAGGGACAAATCAAAGCATCGTAAATAAATTCTTGGCAGCAATCCTCATTTCTCTTAAAGCATTTTATGAAAACAGGAATTCGTCTTACATTTGGAAAAAGTTTTTAACTGTGTCGAATACAGAATGAGAGCCCGGCCTTAAAGGAGCACTGACACCAAAATTTTGCATCTTGTTTTTTCTGCTGCAATAAGTAGTTAACGACCCACTTATCACGGCTGGAAATCTCGTTTGCTCGAGCGCACAACCGTTAATTATTTGGAGACGGTTTTATAGCGCCCAGTCGCAGTTTCGGTTTCAGAGAGCGCCGAGGGAGGCAAGACCCAGAGTGGTTTTTATGTTGTCAGCGATGACCAAAATGATGAAAGGCAGGCGTTTGATTTTAAAAGAAGAAAACTGTATTAAAACTGAAAATTACAAGACAAGGTGTACATGGGGTAGTCCAAAGTTCGTCTGTTCCGTGTGTCTTACGCCGTTCGTCGCTCTCTTTCGTCTGGCTGACCGGTTCCCGTCGGGCTCCGTTCCCCCACCTCGCCAGGTGACCCTCGCTCCCGAGAACCCATTATCTCCCCGAAAGCGTCCCAAGAAAATGTCGGGGGGCGTCGAGTGTCGTGGGAAGCTCGGCACTGCTGACAATGTAAACATAGTTGGCTACGTGAGCACAAAAAACCGCGTTCGCATGAGCACCGCGTCGACAATTCTTTTCAACGAAGGCTTCCTGGGTGCTGCTACAATGCCCTCTGAGACGTTGTAAATATGTGTGACCCCCTCCCAAGATGCGGTCGGTCTGGAGACGCGCGAGCGCGTCTCCAGACCGGCCGTGCCAATATGCACTGCCGAGGCGAGGACGTCAGCCTTTGTGCTCCCGTGCAAGTCTCCCCTTCTTTCCGTTAAAAAGGTCTGCTAGGAGAGAGTGGGAGAGAGCGCCCGCAACAATCGTGGCAGCATGGTGGCGGCCAACACAAACTCGTGACGCAGGTGGCGGTTGGTTGTTTACAAGAAAACCAAAGGCGCGTTTCGCGTGGAGTGGCGCGACGGGCACTTTAAACGTGATTTTAAATATGTTTTAGAGAATATTTCGTAGATGATGCGTGTGTGTCCACACAAATCTATCCCACAGGTTATCTCACCTTCGAAATTTTGTGTCCGTACTCCTTTAACTATTCGCTGGGATGTTATAGCATAGTTGATGTCATTGCAAAGTGGCCGCGTGAAAATTTGCAGGTGCGTTTTTTTTTTTCTTTTTTGCACCAGCTGATGCTTAAAAATATTTACACCACAGTTTACTGGCGATATGCACTCTTAATGGTAAAGTTCTATCCGCGATTCGGCGTAGTTTATCAGATCTACCGCCTCATGTCAGCTTCACAGGGCTCATAAAGATGAGCAGAATGAATAATTAAGATTCCATATTTTATTGCAACTTCCGGACGAGTTAAAATATTTTTAGTCGCAGGGCGAAGTGCCGCGACCGCGTCAAGAAAGGAAACGAAAGCGGAACCAAATTTTACTTCGGCGCCGCATTAAGTGGTCATTGCGACAACGATCAAGGCGAAGGACATCGCTGTAAGCACGTTCCAAGTAACGCGCTCGATTTGTTTACGAGCAGCGGCTGAAAGGCGCATCGCAAATAGCCTTCGCCGCCGAGCACTTTCTTCGAGCGGCGGGCACCGGCGGGCGTTGTACCCGACGCCGCCGGTGCCATGGCCACTGTGCCACGATGCGGCGGCGGCGCTGCAGTCGCACTGCCCTGCTGCCACACAGGCCTAGTTGGTGCGGCGTCCGCGAGGCGCCGCTGTGCTCGCGTGCGGCTCTGCGATTGGCTGAGCGCGCTTGCCCTACTTAGGCTGCCGCCCCGAGCCATCGCCGTGGAAAACTGCGGGGCGTGCAGCAGCGCGGCCGCGAGCTCGACGGCGGCAAGCCCTTCCCCCTCCTCTTTTATTTTTTTATTCCGAGCCTGGCCGCGGCTTGAAACAGCAGCAGCCCGTCTGGACTACGACCCGTGCGGCAACCTCGAGCAGCAGCATCGACTGCCGGCTTGGAATAAGCGTGCTGTGTTGTGCGTTTGCGAGGCCGCCGAGCGAGCGGGTTCTCGGTTTAGGCCTACGGCCGCTCTCGCATCGTCCGTTGCCCGGGATTTGGTGTGTGTCCTCGCGCGGCGGCGAGCTACTTCGGCGAGCAGCGGCGTCCGGACCCCTTCGCCACTGGGTGTCAGGGTAAGTGTTGTGTCTCCCCCATGATCCGTGCGCGCACATGGCGGCTTCTTTCCGATCCGTGTGCCGGTGTTTCTTTTCTCGCGCGGTGTGCCCCTGCGGTGATGTAACGCGAGGGAGCGCGACACTCGCGGTGGCTGACCCTAATTTTGAAGGCCGGTCAGTCGCAGTGGGTGACCCCTCGGAAGGTCGTAGCGTGTGCGCATGCGCCCAACCCCTGTGTTGCTGTCGTCTGCGGGCTTGGGGAGCACCCTGGGGGCGCCCCAGTTTTCGGGCCCTTTTGCTTTGCCCGGGCGCGGCTCCCGCACGCCGGCCCCGGGGCTAGCACCCCTGCCCCGCGCGCACTACGTGTGTTCGCCCCGCGAGCCTCGCCACCCCTCGGAGCAGCAGCCTTTCCCCCTCCGTGCAATCTGTCCCCGAACGGTCACGACCACCGAAGCGTTGTTGTGTGTGGAAGGCCGGTGTGGGCTTGCCTTATCGATTCGCTTACGCGTCGCGGCCTCATTCGGGGGCCGCGCTCTCTCCGCCGAAATCTACCTTGGTCTCTTTCCAGGCCAGCTATCGCGGGCCTCAGTCGCCGGGCTTTAGGTTATCGTGCAAGCCGCGTAATACACCTCTTGTTACTGCTCGCGCTTATGCTGCTTCTGGGGCATTGCCCGTGACTTGTCTTGTAGTAGGTACACGACATCCCCCCCCCCCTTTTTTTTTCTTTTCTGCCACCCATCCTACTCCGAAGATCATCTCATCCGTCGCCCCCCCTCCCAGCAAGGATGTTTTGGTCAGTGCCGTGCCATCCGTGCAGCACCTCGTGGGAGCTGCCGGCGTGCCGCCGGGAGCCGCTGACCTGCTTTTTAGGTTCGGCCCGGTTCTGATGCAATCGGGCCCCCCCACGCTCTCTCTCTCGTGGAACCCAGATTCTTCGCTTCGCCGAGTCATTCTCGCTTTTTCTTTCTTCCCGCTTTGCCTTTTTGCATGCGGTGTTCCCTGTCAAAACGCGTCCGACCGGTTGTCCAGACTGCCACGGACGACAGCTGCATCAGACGCAGCCTGCTGATACACCGGAGGCGAACTCCGGGGTGAAAACGATCTAAGCTGTGCGCTGGACAGCCACGGCACGCTAACGACGCTCGCGCAAAGAAAGCCCGGTCAAGAGAGTGACAGGTGCCTGCCGGCCTTCGGGTATGCGGCCGCCGCCGGGTGTCGCTTCTGATCGTCCCGTAGCCGGCGAAGTCTCTGGAATGTACCGGGACATTACGCGAGACAGCCTTCCAAACGACTACTCACGCGAAAAAAGAAAAAGCTGCGTCGGCGCAATGCCCAGCACTTTCTCGTGATGTACCTTCGCTTTGGGTCTACTCGTGTGCTAATACTGCGTTTTTTTTTTTTCCCGAGAAGAGAAGACGGGCGAGTTTCGTGGGGACGTTATATAATCGTCGGTTTTAATAAACTCACATTATCTTGAACTTGAGAGCAGTATTTAAAGGGACTCTAAAGTGAAAGAGTAAATCAATTCAGATAGATAAATTATTCTTTCAGAGCTCTATTCTCATTAGTTTCGCCTTCGTAGGATAGTGATTAGAAGAGAAAATGAAGGTCAAAGTTTCATGTTTTAATTTCGGCTCGTGAACTTCAGTGTGACGTCACGAATTTCAAAGCGTATTTTGGCCACATTAGTTCGGTGAAGTAAGTTTTCTTGAACTTGCTATGTTGAGACTTCGGGTCCCTCAGAACGCAATGTAAACAATTTTTTGCCGATTAGCGACTACATAGGCCCTAGCGGCAGCCATCAAAATCTGTGACGTCAAGGCAAGCTGGTGCCTAAACTTCACGGAGGCGTCACCACTTGTATTTTCTTTGGGCGTTTTTTTCGCTTACCGAGCGTCTTCTCGCGTTGAAAGTGGTGCCTTCGGTACTGTGAAATGTTAATTTACTCACGAAAAAGAAAACGTTCTCTTTAGTGTCCCTTTAATTATTACCCGGGTGGAGGGGGCATGAGTTAAGACTTCATGAAGCTAACGAAAACCCGCCTGCCTCAGAGTGAAGCCGACGACGCCTTCGCAGCGAGGCGGTGTTTCGGACGTTTGACCGTTACTGCGACTCTGCTGTAACCATCCGAAAGGGCTTAGCTGACCTTTGTCCTTATAATGGAAGGGCAAGGGAGAGTGCGCTACGTCATCGCTGCTGTCACGCCATTGGTCAAAATACATCTCGCAGAGTTTCAAAGTGCCTTTCCAAATGATGGAGACAGAATGTGAATAACTCTGAGCGCGCCAAATCTTTTCAACGATATCTTTTGCTGAATTGGCACGTATTACGATTAGCGCGTGGGGATCCGTGCAGGTGGAAGACTTGAGATGTAACGGCGCATGTAAATGAATATGCGCGTGAATGAATGAATGCGCGCTCTTAGTAAATGAATATTCAGCGACGAAATTGCAGTAAGTGGCAGTTCCATTACAGCGCACCATTCGTGAGCAGCAAGCCCGTTGGATGTCCCTTGCTGTCATGGTTGATAATGAGGGCAGTAAAAAAATCTACTGGGAAGAAAAAATTATGCCATATCCACGAAGTGAATGATCATTGAAGAGCTGGCTCGGAGATAATCGGGTTTTGCCAGCGTTATTATCATCATCAAGGCTCTCGAAGAACAAAAGGAAGACGACTTCTCTTTCGCGCGAGCTGCGCCTGTAGCGGTCGCCTCTGGAACTAAGGTTACGCTTACGGCGCGGGACTTTGCCCCAGCTAAAGAACCTGTCGAGCCAGCTCCTAAAAATTCAGGAATGTGCAACCATGTACGCACATATTACCGATAGCTAGACGCCGACATACCGTCAGATGCCATATCGTGCATTCCTTTCTTGCGTACGGGAGTTTGCAGTCTTTCAGTTCCTCGCAAACGCGCCATTGCACGTACAGTGCTTTCTTCTGAGTTTACCCGCGTGCATTTTGGACACCTTCCGTCACCGTATGTGTGCCATTCGCCTAAACAATGGATTTACAACTTGCCAGAAGAAAAACAATAACACAAAGAAGAAACGTTAGTTTGGTGCAGACTGCTGCGGTACGTCTATCACCTGGACGCCATGTTGGACAGCTTCCGCGACAGAGTCCGCCAAACGTCAACATGTAGTGCGTCCGCTTGTAGAGGGTTAGAAGTGCTTCAGGATCTGGTAGAAAGAGTAAAAAGGGAGAACAACTGATGCACGCGGAACACATACGACAACGCTCATCGTTTGATGGCATGCGGATACACAGAAAACGCAAGGAAACAGAGTAAAAAAGGCCGTGGAATGTAAATCATGCTGTTCATGACATGCGTGTCATGATTTTCATGATATGACCTGTCATTTATGTTCGTGATAAGGCCATGTTATGACACACAAATTTTGGTATACATCCGATTAACGGAACGGCCAGGGAGCCCAAAGGCCGTGGAATGTAAATCATGCTGTTCATGACATGCGTGTCATGATTTTCATGATATGACCTGTCATTTATGTTCGTGATAAGGCCATGTTATGACACACCAATTTTGGTATACATCCGATTAACAGAACGGCCGCAAGAGCCCAAAGGCCGTGGAATGTAAATCATGCTGTTCATGACATGCGTGTCATGATTTTCATGATATGACCTGTCATTTATGTTCGTGATAAGGCCATGTTATGACACACCAATTTTGGTGTACATCCGATTAACGGAACGGCCAGGGAGCCCAAAGGCCGTGGAATGTAAATCATGCTGTTCATGACATGCGTGTCATGATTTTCATGATATGACCTGTCGTTTATGTTCGTGATAAGGCCATGTTATGACACACCAATTTTGGTGTACATCCGATTAACGGAACGGCCAGGGAGCCCAAAGGCCGTGGAATGTAAATCATGCTGTTCATGACATGCGTGTCATGATTTTCATGATATGACCTGTCGTTTATGTTCGTGATAAGGCCATGCTATGACACACCAATTTTGGTGTACATCCGATTAACGGAACGGCCAGGACAGCACAAAGTCGTAGGCGGCTAGATAGATAGATAGATAGATAGATACGCTCAAAGTCGCAGAAGTTCGCTAAGAAATGCTTCGCATTTAATAAGGAGGAACAAGCTGACAACTGCCACCTAAAGGGACACAACGCCTTCCTGCTCCTTCGGGAAGGGTCACAGAGCTCAAGTATAGTCAGGCAGTGCTGTTATGTCGACCATAACATCGATCACCATTCACCATAACACCGACCATGCATTCCGATCCGTGTTGCATATAAAGGTAATCTGAGCGGACAGCAAGTTGGGATTACTAAACTGGAGTATGTTCCTGCGATTGAAAACGCAAGGCATCTTTACTGATTTTCTCTTTCCCATTGAGACTGACATAAAGTTTACTAATGCTGATGCTAGCCAATGTGCTAGCACGAACCCTGAGGGTTATCCTTCGAATGCACCTCTCGCACCTTTGACGCGCGTCGTTTCGAACGCCACTTTTGCGGCGCTTTTGATGCAATGCGCGTGTCGTTACGAGTCGCTCGATCGCGCCATCATGTCGTCCCCATCGTTAGAACTCGGCCGAAGAGCGCACTGCTGTATACACTGCTATCGCTGCCAGTGCGTTGGACGAAAACGGCCATCAGTGCGCACTGCCCCGTCGGCTGCGGCATCGTGAAGAGAGAGCGCGCTCTGCTTTCCATTGTGTGCTACCATCGACGGGGGTTACCTCAGTCCGAAAAGCGGCGTCGTACAGTTATATGCTTCCTTTAGGTAGCAGAGTTCTGCGCCTGCCTTCCAAGCACCGCTAGCAAACGTGCGTTGCGGTGAAGCTGACGCTCGGGGCATTTTTTTTTTTTTTTATTTCTCGACGGCGCCTCTGCTGCGAACTGGATTGACACTATACTCATCGACAGTCAAATTAATCACCGGTCTTCGACACGCCAAACATGTCGATCGGCGACACTGTAGGCATGTCGCCTGCAAAAACGGAGTGCGGCTTCGCCGCATAGTAGTAGTAGGTAAACTTTATTCACCGCATAGCCGTTGTTGCCAGCCATACCTACACTCTGAGAAAGAAAAGGAGTCCTTTGACTTCTTGCTACATGTGTGCCTCACCGCTCTTTAGAAAGACATGTTGGGGTATTTTAGCAAGTTACGGAAATACGGTACCGCTCCTCCTTTCTCACTCGTTGTGCTTTTGCCGAAGGCACTCCAACACCTTACAAAAGCTTCAAAAATTGCTGCGGGGTTGAAACGCCTCATTGTCGCCTCTCAGCCTGCGCACTGTTAACGAGGAACCTGTCATTCGGGGGGGGAGGGGGCACTGTCACTAGAACTGGGAGCGGCTTAAGCACAACGAGCGGGAAAGGAGGTTCGCTTCGGTAATACCGTACCGTATTTGCGTACCGTATTTCCGCAACTTGCTAGAAGACTGTTGACTCTTGTTACATGTAGCAAAAAAAAAAAAAAGAGTCAAGGTAATCTTTTTTTTAGTGTACGCGCAACTCTGCTACCTAGAGGCACCATATACAGTAACCCTACTGCATCGGAAAAAACAGCCACCCCCTCCCCCTCTCCACCGTTCTTTCGTCCCCCCAGTCCGGTCGGGACGTCGTCGTCCTTTAACCGGGGAAAGGGCTGCCAACGTACACCACGCGCGCCTATTGATTGAAGCCGCGGCGAACGACCGTGGCCGGGACCTTTCTGCATGGCTGATTTCTCCCCCGACGACACTGCCGCTGCTGTCGACGCGCTCCGCTGCCGCCAACTATCTTCGCTCTCGTCCTCGACACTGTGGCCATGCAATAAGGTTGCGCTCCTTTACTACTGCGCGCCGTCAGATAGATACCGGCGCGCGCCCCCGCATGCATGCCAAGTGCTCGCTACTGGCTCGTTACAATTGTTGCCGTGCGTTGTGGCCGCATTTGTGCAACTGGCCACCGCGCTGCGTTTTGGTCTTCTGGAGCAGAGTTCCAAAAGCTTTGAGTTCATGTGTGTTCTAGAAGCTCCACTGGCCGGCTAACGTATCCACGAAGCACCGGGATTGCCTGAAATTCGCTGTTACGATTAATTCCAGCGTAAGTGTTCTTTGTGAGAACGGTGGCCATCGTATTGTACTGGTCTTAAGAACGTTTGTCGGTCCGGCTGTCATGGTCATCGCAAGTGGGTCACACGTAATAATCCTGCCTAACAAAATCCTATTTTGCCTTTTACTAACGAAATTCGTTTAGCAGCCTCATGTGCCTGAGAAATAAAAGCTTCGTAGCTCGCTGCAGTATTTTACTCCGCGCCTACGGTCTTTGGAGCAATATTTAAAGGCTATGCCATCTAAACGTTGTGCCAGGTACTAAAATGGAAGGCTGTGGACTAAGGTTCCTTTCTCGAGGTGATATAAAAATCTCTCAAGACGCTTTTAAGAAGACGTGATGGATAGATACACCTGCACCGCACGAACGTGTTCATTAAGCCTTAATGTTAAGGGGGAAATATATTTGTCAGGTATTAATTAGCGCGCGAGATTCGAATGTCTCAGTATTCCATCCTTGAAAACGAATTTGATGTTTCCTGTCGCTCACGACCGTGTGCTGCGTATTTTCCTTCGTTCTTTCTCGCGAGTTTTATGTTAGGCCTATAATGCATTGTCTTCGTGATTACCCCAGTACGCGGTTCATGAAACGTACACAGTGAAGGTCCGTGTGCGTCCAGAATCCACGCGTTCTTCGTAATAACTCTCCGCGATTGGCCTGTGGATCGACTGCCGCATCTTTACCTCTCGCGACTGTATAGTCGGTCTAGCAGTCAGGCGCTCATGCGCGCCTGTAATTTTGGTATATACATGGGATCACCGGTTATTCGATTCCAGCTCGAGCTTTCTTCTTTATTCCAAGGTGTTCTCGCTTGAGCATACTTGTCTTGTCGATTTCGGTCGGGACGATTTTTGAAGGGCGAGATATTTAAGAACGCTATAGCATCAACAAAAATGTGCCGGTCGATAATTGCATCGTATACGACGGCGACCGTTTTATATACTCACGATCTAGCGTGCTTGGCCCACCAGTACAGGTCATGTCTGGCTGACGTGAGCGACAGACATGGGGACTCGGTACAGCGCCCTTAAATGAGCCATTAAGGCTTACTTTTCCTTTGGCCGTTTCGCGACCGCGCGCATTTTGTTCATTCCGCCTTGAAATAAAGGCGCTTGCGCTCCGACGCTTACACGCTTCGGGGAGACTTTACTACCCAGCCATTGGTGTTCTCTATTTGCTTTCCTTTTCATTCTTCTTTAACCCTTTCTCATTCGAAAAGCTCGCGGCAACGAAGGAGAGTGTCTCCCACTCCCTTGTGCGGTGCAGCGTCAGAGAAAAGGCGGCGTCGCGGACGATTGAGGTCAGTCGCGCTCTGAGAGGGTTTCCGTGATCTCTCTTCCTTTGCTCCCTTCGATGCCGGCGGCGGCGCGGTAATTTCGACTCTCTTGCTGTCCCTCCGCCGGCTGTGCGGCGGCGGCGGCGGCGGCGTTGCGCCACCGACCAGAGAAAGGAGCGTCGGAATGGGCCGCCGTCGCGGCCATCTTGCGGCAGCCTCAGGGAATCGGGAGAGGGCGTAATCGTCTGCAATCAGCCTGCCGCCACCGACTTCGGTAACGCTGTCATTTGGGGGGGGGGGGGGTGGCTTTTCCATTGCTGCTGCTGCGTACTGCGATGGGGAGGAGGAATTATATTTAGGACTACGTCGGGCCGGACGCCCCCTGACGACGAAGAAAATGCGTTGCCTCTGTACGATCTGATCGGGTTATTTTTTTTTCTCTTTTTATGGCCCCCTATAAGGATCTCGTGTATGGTACCGTTGTCGGGCTTGCGGTAATGACGACGTTCGCGAGGACCTCTAGCGACGCGTGGTCGTTAAGATAGGATTCGTGTACGCCGCAAAAGCTTCGTAAGGACGGCTGCCGACCAATCGTACGCGTGAGCGTTATGTTAGATAAGGTTGCCCCGGCTAGTACGTCAGAAACTACACTCTAAACGGGGTAACCGATAAATGTGATTTTGTGCACCTATAAAGTAAGGGTTATATTAGCTTTAAAAATTACAAACTTGGTAACCCTCACTATCGGTGCGCAAGGTCACATTTATGGGTTACCACGTTTAGAATGTAAATGCTAACGCAAATACTTGTGGACTAACTCCATGGCCCGTATGCACAGAGAAACGGTTTAAGGAAGAATATTTCGCTACAGAAAGAAATTCGTGATGCTAAGCAAGAGCGAAGTCGGATGGCCAACGGCACAGGGGCAGAAAGTTGAGCTGCGAATTTATGGTCATTTTTTCTATGGGAAGCGAACTTTAGTTCAGGTATAGATAAGACACCATGCCGAAATTAAGTAATAAATTTTTGGCTTGCTAACGCGCAGGTCACCGCACTGCAATAAAGGGGGCGCTTTTAGCATCCATCCATCCATCCATCCATCCATGCATCGCTTTGCCGTTTCGGGCCCTCGAGTCTCGTTGCTTCTACAGGGCTATAGTTCTTACACAGCAGCGGTTCGCCCTTGACCAGAAATGTGGATTTGGCTGGGGGATGTTGTAGCGCGTCGTTTTACGTCAGGTATCCTCTGATGTGTGTACAGATTTCGGAGGGTCCCTTCCACCGCCCTCCTCCCGGTGTAGGATAACAAACCGCTTATTCTTTATATGGAGTAGCTCTTCAACAGAATGTAAGAAGGTAATTTTGAGGGCTCCTTCCTTCGTCTGACGCAGCCTTAATGAAAACCAGAAACGTTCTAAAAGATCTGCTGCAGATTAATGGTACGACATGTGGCATTCCGTGGGCGAAACATCATTGGCTTGCGGCTGTACTGCTCCTTCTTGAAGTGGGGCGTGCGGTCTTGACTGTAGCTGTCTCGCTTGCGATTGGCGTGTCACTGCTCGCGTTGTTTTATCAGCGGTAAGGTGGTAGATGCGCTTAGCCATTCTCCGCCCCGTTACTCCTGTTGGATGGCGTCTTGGGCGCAGCGATTGGCCAGCTACGTTCGGAGAAGGAAGGGCCTGTAGCCCGGTAGCCCTTTCCCAATCGGTTGCCTTGACAGCGCGGCGGGCGATTTTCTCTGCCTCGTTTTAGTAACAAGAAAGGTGTGTGTGCGCTCACACCCGTCATATATCCTCCTTTCAACGTTGTTTTATTATTATTTTTTTTTTATCGGCGCCTCTGGCATTTTGCTCTAATCGATCGCGCGACGCCTTGCGCAATGCATTCAACGAAAAATGGCTGGCGCGGTCGCATCTGCTTGCTGCTTTTAAAACATTTGTGTAACGACAGAAAACCTCAATGAAACGACGGGATCCTATGACGGATAGTATATTTTTCGAAATAATGAAAATGGATGTTATTGTGCTATTCACATTTGTTATCCGTTTGTCGCCCGAGCTTATATACTTTCATATTGCCACTAGAACGACCGGTGGGAAGCGCCGTATTAAAAAAGATAAGGACGGAGTCGGGAGAACAGAATCGGTTTAATATATCGGCACTGCTTAGGAATTGAAGATGCCTGATCTAATGTCGCTACTGAATCAGTCTTTATGACCTTCTCTTTATTCGGTCAGCGCGACAGCAAGCTCGCTCACCGGTAATTGACTGATAAAAGTGGCTCGTGAAGAGGCTAACTCATTTTTCATGTCAGAGACGACTTTTTGATTCTTCGCTTTTTCTCTCTATCAGCCTGTTTTGTGCAGTATTCATTCTGGAGGGTACATGCACGCTTACTCCATTTATGAGTGACCTCGCATGTCTTTGGAAAGCAGGTAAGTAGAAGCAAGTTGTATTGTTATATGACAACCCCCTCCCCCACGTTTTCTTTTTTTTGAGACGTCAGCTAACCCTTAGTTCGAAGAAATACAGCGTTAAAACTCGTCTGAACCTATATTTGCTGCGTATACGTTGGACAATCTTAAAACACCCGAGCAAAGATGCGTGTTGTGCCAGTACGACTAAACGATGGCGGCGTTCAACGTCGCTTTAGGTTCACTCTAATCACTTCACAATTGACGTTAACTAGACACGGTCAGGTAAGTCAGAATGTTTGGCCTTGATTGTACTGACACTTGAATGAAGTAGCCAGGTTTGACACCGACCAAAAGCTTTAAAACAGAGTTTTGAACCAGCGGCGCTCGAATAAAGACCCGACATTTCACTCTCGTTTCTCGTCCTTTCGGTAACAGCGACGGCATTTCGGCGATGCGACAATGGCGTCATTATACGTATACGATTCCTTCGGTTCCCCGGACCCGCCAGGTGCATGTGCTCGCGCTGCGGCGGGCGAGGGCCCGGCGGTTTGCGAGTGTACCATTGCCGCCGTCCGCGAAGCCCTTGTTCGCCCCGGCGTGCAAACGACCGTCCGCAGCGGCGCGCTGGCCTGGCGTGGTGAAAGGCGCGCTCGCACCCCCCTCTTGCGCAAACCAGCTGGGTGCATGCGAGGAACGTCCGCCGTCGCCCCGTGTGCCTCACTGCAGATGGGAAGTACAAGGAAACGCAATTAATAGCACCAGAAGAGGAGCTCGGGGAAGAGGGATTGTAAAGAGCAGCTCTACATATATGCGTATGTCGCAACGGAGACTCTTTCTCTCGGCTTGGCTTCTCTTCATTGCGTGGTACTCCGTGCGCCGGACACTATTGTACGGGGTCTCTGACAGGGCAGAAAAAAAAAGAGGGGGTGGGGTGGGAAGGGCCCACGAAGTAAGCTTCTGGAGATGCGGCAGGTGTATTTACAGAGGCAGTCTCTTATCTCTCGAGGGAGGCCGTTCGTTTCGCGCCCTGGTTCGAGTTTGTACGTCACCTGAGACTGCGCGCACTTGATCCTCTCTTTTGTAGTCCTCTTACTCTTCTTCGTATTGCCGAAAAGCGAACGATTAGGATGGAAGTGACTCTCGACTACAGTATCGCCGATTTAACGAGGGGGTTCGCGTCAAATAGTAACAATGACGTTTTGACGTAAACGCATAGACTAACTGCTGTGTGCCGAGCCGATTTGTAGCGCCTTGTCTTGTTTGTTCGTGCTTTAACAGCGGGATGTAATGGGCAGGAAAGGAAACAAAGAGAAAGCGTAGAAGTTGCTTGTTGTCCGCACGGACCAGCGTGAGTTGCCGCGATAGAGACCGGTTGCACGTAGAGCAGGGGAGGAGTTGTCTAGCGGTTTGTGGCAATGATTCTTGTTACAGACCGCCAGTGGAAGTGGAGGGGGGGGGGGGGGTCTGTAGCGAATTCGCCGCACCACACCACGACGCCCTGCCCTTGGCCCCGGCGTTCGTGGCGGTGGACCGGCTGCTTGCTCCGTAGCGCGTGTCGTGCGTGCCCCCGGCGGCGGGGCCTTCGTGTTAACCGCGTGCCCAATTACGTGGGCCCCGCACGCCGCAGCCGGCGAAGAACGAGCCTCCTCATGCAGATATGCGGGGGGTTTTGCGCTGGCTCGCTCGTCTGGGACCGTGACTCCTCTGGCCTTGACCATATGGGCGAAGGAAGAGAAAGGATGCATCTGGGGAGAAGAAGAAAGCGCCGCTGGCTGTGCGCGGTCGGCCCAGCAGCCAGCCTGTCGAGGCTTGCCTGCTGCATTGCGCCGCCGCCGCCGCCCTTATCGCAGTGTGCTGGAATACAAACTGCTTTTGGCGCAAAAAAACAAGATGATAGGAGGCGATCGGGGCTTGGGGCGACTTGCTCCTCGCATCGCCAAAGCGGCGGCACGATTGCTAATCTCCTTGTGCCACCGGAGCGGCGCGCGCGCGATCTCTTCTTCTGCACTGCGGAGTGCGCGGTATTCGGGAGGGCGTAGTAGTATAGTGCCTCGAAGGAGCCACTCGGGCGAGTCTTCTTCGAGTGTCCTTGATGGCGTTCACTTGCCTGTTCGCGGGGGTAGCGGGTTGTTATTGAAGCTGCTGTTTTGGCGTATCCTCTACTGGAACGCGTGCTTATACATTTTCTTTCTCCCCCTTCCCATTCCGTGGCTGCGTGCGGCGATAGTCACGTCATATCTCTTCTCCTTTTTTTCTAGTTTTGCGCCGGCAGCACTCTGACGGTGCATATAGAGTGCGATACAGCCGTTCGCGGAGGGGGGCAGCTGCTCGTCTTCACCCGCCCGTATATCCGTATCGATCGAACGTTCGACAAGGTCCTGCGGGCTTAGAAGTCGAGCTCGCTCGATCGCCCCCGTGTGGTACGGTAAGCCGCGGGCGATTTGCGATCCGAGGCTCCGGTAATGGTTTTGGCCCGATGCATCTGCCGCGTTCTCGACTGTGACAGCTTGCGAAAGAGCAGGAGTGGTTGTGCATACACATGCACCCGCGACGGGCCCGCTTATAACGAGACGCTATTACTGGCTTCGGTCAGGTAACGTGCAGGCAGGTGGAAAGAGACACGGAACGTTAAAAAAATAAAGAAAAATTGAACATGGTGGTGGATGACGTGTCTTGCGACACGTCCGCGTCATTTTTAGCTGACCTCTCTCCTTTCTGTCGTTTACTTTCTGTTTGTTACCTCTTCGTACGCTTTAACGTTTAAGCCATTAATCACCATATTTAAATTATCTGTCGCATATATTCCTCGCTGAAAGAACACTGGATGTACGAAAGGAAACGTCGGGCGAGGAGTGGCTGCTAATACGATACATTGTGCTGGCAGGTATCAAATGCCATACTGAGCGAGCCACGCGAGAACATCCCGTTATAGTCGAGGACGGCTGTCATCCGGCGTTGCGTTGGCTCGCGCCTTCCTTGCGTCTTTGCGTAATGATGTACTATATATTAGCGGAGCCTCCACGATACAAAAGAACGTTGAAGTTAACTGAGAAGCGACCTTCCAGTTTTCCATAATTCTTTTCCGACCCGGCTGGCCGTTTCGCTCCATTGTTTCTATAGTGGAACAAACTTGTGTGTTGCGAGTGTTCTTTTTTTTTTTTTGTTTCCGCGACGCTGGGAGGATTGTGTTCCCATATAATGGAAAGGGGGAAGGCGAGGGGGGGGGATTGAAGCGCGCGTCTCAATGATGCGATATGTCGCAATATATAATAGGCCTTTTTTTCTGCTGTATCGCACACGCGCACGTACACACACGTGTGTGCACGACGACATAGAGAGTGTACAGACAAGCGTGGGCGAACCCCCCCTCTCCGCAATCATAATCGCTCCGCTTGCCGACCGTTTTCCAGGAAAATTGTATATAAAGAATCAACGCCGCAGCAAAGCGAGACGATCGCGCTTGCCGCGTTTCGCCTTTTTTTTTATCCTTTTGTTCACAGCAGATGTACCCGCGTGCGCCTGCGGGGCAGTGGTGTGGTGGGTGAGGGCAGGTATCAGCGAGGCTTGCTGCTGCTGCTGCTGCTGCAGAGAAAAGAACGAGGAAGTTTTTTTCCTCCTCTCTTCCAGGTACGCGTTGTTCGCCGCCGATCTAGGTCTGGCGAGTCCACGGCGACCAAAAGTCATCCTCGGTCGTCTCCTCTTCCTTTCTCTCGAGAGAGCGGCCGTAGTATATAAGCGTGGCTGACGTAACTGCTCGGCCGGTGCAAGACACCGTTTAACACGCACACACACCTTGTAATAGGAAGAAAGAAAGCTGCGGGTGTGCACTCTATCGGCACGCTCTGTCTCACTGACAGGTTACGTAACTTACAGTGATTACGCGGTGAAGGCCACACGGAGAGCCCCGTACGTCATTCACCATCATCTTGCATCCAAATCTGCGCGCATTGATTTCTGCATTTCGTGGGGTAGAAGACAGGCGCCTCAGTGACCTAGTAGATTACCTTCAGTGTTCTCGTCCGCCACGGCCGGTGGTGTAGCGGTTGCGATACTCGCCTGCTGAACCGAAGGTCGCGGATTCGATGCCGGCCGCGGCGGTCGCATTTAGATGGAGGCAAAATACTAGAGGCTCGTGTACTGTGCGATGGCAATGCACGTTAATCAACGCCAGATGGTGAAAATTTCCGGAGCCCCTCCACTACGGCGTCCCTCATAATCATATCGTGGTTTTGGGACGTAAAACCCCAACAGTTATTATTATTAATTCAGTGTTACCTCCAGTTTCCTTTTCATCCCTTACCTCGCTGTCGCGATGTATACAGTAGCAGATGGGCCGTGTGTATTGTTGTGGACCCTTTCCGTTCGCTCTGGCTCCGGCTAACTTTTGCAAAAAAAAAAAAGAAAAAGAAAAAAAAAAAACCCCCGCCGATAATTCTTTCGCGTGTTCCGCAACCTGAGCGGCAGGATCAAGGAAGAATTAGTGGAGGACAATGCACGAGAGTAGAGTTGCGATGTGGGTTTGTCGGTTGGTCATATTGAGATGCCTCTTTTTTGTTTTGTTTTTCTCGTGTGCCATAACTGCGACGACTGAATGAGACAGGCGTGTGTCTTTATGTGTGCCTTCGTATTATTGTGGTTTAATAACTGTCAACAATGAAATAAAATATACGAAAACTCTCGTCCCTTGCCAGAATAGAGTCTGGTTTATGATTGACCGATCCGACGCGCAATTCTTACGCCGCGGGCTATCTGTAGCGGCCCATGCGGCGCGTGCGCGTTGGCGAGTCCATGCCTGCCTGGCTGGCCGACGCTACAAGTGCGTGGTTTCACGCAGTTTGGCACAGCTCGTTGATTTCGAGCGGGGGAAAATACCGCGTTCCACGCGCTCGGACGGGGTTCACGGATGAATTCATAACCGGTTAATCGAGTCACGACCCGTGATGACGGTGAAAGTCCGCGGCCACGTTCTCTTTCGTATTTTCCTTTTTGTTGTCATTGAAAGAACCGTGTCGTGCTTTACAAGGCTACGCGATGGAGGTGACGTCAAGGCAGAAACGAATTATTCCCATATACAATGCATAATTGAGCTGTATAGTGCGTGAGTCACACGGTGAAATAACGGAAAGAAAACGAATTCTGATCAACGGACAGCGCCTGTAGCGTTTACAGGAAATGTTAACTTACACGAAATGCTATCCATGCAGTAGGTAGGAAAAAAACGAGTGTAGTTGATCTAAACTACAGTTTGGATTGCGAGCGTATGGTTATGTCTAATGGGTTCTCTGACGTGGACAATAAGCGGTACGTAGAAAATGCGCCTTACACGTGTCGTATATAGACCTTTCCACAGAAGAGAAAAAACACTGCCATGCTGGGCTTGTGGCATGGGGAGTACAAATGCTGACGTCACACCTTCGGCAGTGCATTTTGGGGGGTCACGCCTATTTAGCGCAGCTATAGTGAGCACAGCCCAGAGAGGATTATGGCGGCGCCCAGGGAGCCGTTTGTGAAAAGGCCGTGGACAAAAAAACCCTTCTTCTCTCCATTCTTCCCTCCATGGGGAGAGGATAGCCCACATCGTTTGGTCGACAAACTTCCCAATTTCCCTCGACGACCGGAACATTGACGCTTTCCTCATTCTCGAGGACACTCAACTATCCATTGGCGCCAAACGTACGTGTCGAAGTCCGCAACGAATTGTTTGTTCAGCGCACCCGTTCGTTCAGTGCGCCTTTTGCGGGGGCTCTTAACCCTTTGTGTTCTTGTGTACCTCCTCGCGCTGATTAAGGGGGTGGGGGGCATCGTTCAGACCCCTCTACGCTGGCGATCTCTTGTCCGTCAGTCATTTGGAAATGCGTCTGTCACTCTGCGTGGTTGCCTTCGGAGAAGGGCCGATTCGTAACTGGCCGAACTACCCTGTGCTACAAAATTAAATTCGAACGCCACATTTGCAGGTTGTGGGTAGTGACGTCATCCTTGGCTCTTTACTCATCGCTAACGAAAAATTTAGTCGGCCTTGTTTGACCGTATTTATATGTGTGTGACAAAAATAGGTCCACCTGTCGAATTATGGGCCGGCCTGCCCGAAGCGCTTTATTCGTGTTAGTGTTTTTATCCATTGACTCCCACCTTTACTATGGATAGAACAATAAGGGACAACATAGTCAGAGTGGCAACAGCGTTTCAGTTCTCGCTATACACTGTGCCACTGTGTACGGTACCTTAAGCGTTCGCGACAAATTGCGGCCGCAGTTATAAGTTAAACTCTTTGTTTAACCGCCGTTGTCGTGAGGTGCATGACGCAGCTGAGCCAGAGCGTCACCGTGCGAGGCTTTAATATATCGATACGCAACGCTTCCCGGCATCGTACGGAGCGCTGTGGCCTTGGTGCAACGTATACGTGAAACATAATCAGCGAAGTGCACGAGAGCTAACGAACGAATTAGAAGGATAGATTCTTTTTTAAAGGACCAAACCCGCTTCCGGCCGCGTTTCTAAGCGCGGGCGCGGTGAATCATTCGGAGTCGAGGACCTTTCCTCTCGTACATTAGGCGTCGTGGAATGGCGCAGGTTGCAGGATGCCCGAACGGTGGTGTACGTGTGTGCGTGGGCGTTTTGTGAGTAATTACGCGATGACGCACATCGACGACGTTGGCGAATGGGCCTCGGCGTTCCGGTTTTACCCGCGGGCGCGCATTGTTGCCTGTTGTTTCAATAGTCGCCGCGCATATTTGTATACGACGTTGTCGCCTCCGATATATTGAATGCGCCACGAAAGACGTGATATAGGAGGGTAAAGTTAATAAATAACAACAAAAAATGTTAATGGATTATTATTGTTATTTATGGACTTCGTGGTGCATCTTGCTACGATCGTCTCTGACGTGGCTACAGTCGCGCTCGAAATATATTTAATATATTCGCAGGAACCACGGAAGCGTGCAAGGGAGAATATGTACCATTTGAGAATAGGCAGTTATACGTCGACCCACACTCCATGAAAGGTATTGTAAACCAGATTTAAACCTCACATGATCCCTTGTGACCTTGCCTTAGGCAACTATAGAAGGCGAAATCCATATTCTCCTTCTTTTTTTTTTATCAGTCGATTTTATTGGCCCCCTCTCTGAAGCTTTCTTCACCCAACGTGGTTTTGCAGTGCCTCCGGGACCGGCCGAATTTCGACCAAGCGACGATGTCATGATGACGTCGCAATTTTTGGCGTCCTGTGTGTGACGTCGTAGGGTCAGGTCTCACGCGATTATTTTTTGCGTCACTCGCCGCCGACGGTCACTTTTAGCGTTTAATGAGGCATTCTAAGGCTTTCGCCTTAATAACTGCGTGGAACTCCACAGATCCCTCCAGAAGAAACCACGCGCCCCATTTGCCTCAGCTGTCTTCTTTTGGGTGTCGCGTTCGTCTCAAAACGGCGAGGTTGTCTCGTTTCTTTTTTACTAAAAACTGAGAGAAAGCAGAGAAAGAAAACTTGCGTTCTTGTCGAGAATATTCCTCTCCGACCTAACTCGCCTATTCTGGGACACGAGAGATCTTTGCCGAAGAACGAGGGCGGAGCTAAAAGAATGAATAAAATAAAGTAAGAAAAAAAATATAATAGCACGAGCAAAAGACGTAGCGCGGCAGGAAGTTGCTTTTTTATTTTTTTTTTTTTCGAGTGCCCGACACAGCCACCACGACACTGCGGGAAGCTATTGTTGGAGGGGCCCCCTCGCTACGTCGTTACCGCCGGCATTCGTGAGTTTTTTTTCGAGCGACACTTCGCTTGCTCGAAGGCTGCCCAGATTGTTGTATTTTACTCGGCTGCATGGGCGTTCACTCGGTTATGTCGGTGGGACTTGTATAATGCAGTGTCGTTTTGCTGACTGCCGTAATTCGAAGCTGGGCGATGCCACGGAGCGGGCTTTGAAATCGACTACACTTTCCGTTCTCTCTTTCTTTTATGTATTTCTTTCTTTCGTGCGCGAAAGAGAAATGGAGGGAAACGCACCGGGTTTGGTCTCGTGTTTTTACTTACCGTCCTTTGGCAGCCTGGCAGCCTGGTGCGGTTAGAGGTGCGCCGAGCGCGGATTGCTCTTTCGGCGCATTTAAACCTCGCGGGATGCCGTGCCTTTGCCAAGCTGTTAACTGGGGCAATTGCCAGCGCTTTGTTTGTATCCTACACTGCAGTTTCTTCGACCGTTCGTTCGCATCGTTCGTTCGTTCATTTATTCCTCCTTTCTCAACACGCGTGCTTAATATAAAGAACGCTTCCCGGCGAAGTGAAGGAAGCTGCATGTCTGCGTAGCTGGCTCATGCGCTTACGGCAAAGGCCGTTCCCATAGACGTGGGTTTCGCATTTCGGTGGAGGCGAAATGCTAGAGGCCCCTTGTACTGTGCTATGTCAGTGCACAGTACAAGTTAAGGTACTTGCCAAGGGGGTCGAAATTATGCCCCCCCCCCCCTCCCGATACGCGTGCCTCGTAACCATATAATTGATTTCGGCACGTAAAACACCAGCAATCTTTAATTATTTTGTAATGGTCGTATCTTGTCTGCGCTCTGCTCTGTATGCAGCGCTGGTTATACGATCGAATGCTGCGGGAGCGAATAAGAAACCATGACTACCATGAACCTCATCCAATTAACGGCCCAATTCGTAGTCCTAACTTAAAGCTAAAGGACCTTCAGCGAACAGCTGTCGCTTTCTTCGTCACCAGTACAGCCGATTAACCTTCGGGTCAGCAGTCGAGCACCACAACCTCTAGACCACCGTGGCGGGTCCCACCAGTACGTATTGAGCGGCAGCATGTAATCAGCGTCTGTGTTGTAAGTTCTCTTGTGTCCGTATCTGCACGCCTTACTAGCTCAACTTTTTGCCGTTCTAACTGATCGGCTGTTTAATTTTACGTAAGCAAATCAATGCTAACCACACTGCAACTGCCTGTCTGCAGTGTACGCACATTCGCCGACACCTGAACCCCGATCGGAAGAAGATATAGGACATCCAAATTTCGCTCGTAAAGGATGGCTTTAGCGTATGCGCGAGACGGTCGCGAAGCACAATGCGGAATTACACCACCACGGGGTCCGGAACCGAGGCTGGGGCGAGTGCCTTTGACATTCCCCGCACTCGGGCGCGTGTTGCGAGTGTGTAGGCGACCCCCCGTTGTGGAAGACCGTGTCTGCCGGAGTCGACCGACCGCACGCGGGCTTGGCTCTGTTGTCGTCGCTGCACGTGCGGCGCAGCTGCAGGCCAGCCCGGCGTTTTCCTCTGCGCCGAGGTGCTTGCTGCGCCGCGTCGGCGGCGTCGACCACATGTTGGATGCATCCACAACACGTACAGTATATACACGCCCGCTCGCGCGATCCGCGCCCACCAATATGGCGGCGGCATGATGAACTCACGGCGAACCTGGACGGTGTCACTTAATCTATAGGTGAGGTGCACGCTCGGGCCGCTCCTCGCCCTACTGCTGTTCGGTCATATAAAATTACATAATCAGCTCTGAATTATGCAATTGCGAGGAATTTATGTTTGATCTCTTGACAAAGATGTGGAAACTAGAAATAAATTAAATGGCACCTCTCAGGCAGTTAAAATAACAATAAGGCAGATATGTTTATATATGAGTTGAGGAACATCACCGCAGGTAAATCTATACAGACGATTTGAGAATGTCATATGCACTAATTACAATACGAAAATGCGAAGCAAGTGTGTGTTTTGTATAGAGAAATTTAATCCGAAACGGGATCGTTTCGGATTAAACGGAACAAAAGAATTGTGTAACTGGAGGGGGGGGGGGGGGCGTCACTATAACTCTCTATAGCGCTTAGCAAATTGTAGTATGAAAATAAACC
Organism: Rhipicephalus sanguineus; assembly: GCF_013339695.2. Taxonomy (NCBI): domain Eukaryota; kingdom Metazoa; phylum Arthropoda; class Arachnida; order Ixodida; family Ixodidae; genus Rhipicephalus; species Rhipicephalus sanguineus. Next base: position 136,414,545 of record NC_051178.1, read on the forward strand.
GTACGTGTATGCTTACTAGTACATGCGGTATTATTTGTTTAGGACTGTGGCTGGCTTGGGCAAGTACAGCCGTCAGCACGCATAACACGAACGCTCCGTAGCGTGGCCTGAATCGGTTTGATTGACGCCAGCGCCGCGTAGCTTTAGGTTCTGTTGCCGAGATGTTACCAATACATGCCGACATACTATCCAAGCATATATCGAGGTATTATCTCGGCAACAGCGCCCAGCACTTCGCGGCTGGCATCAGTCAAACCAGTCCATGCCACGCTGCGGAGCGTTCGTGTTAAGCGTGCTGACGGCTGTACGTGTAATACCAGACTCTTTCTAAGAATGTCGCCTGATTAGCCCGCATGCGTGTGAGCGCTCGGACGCGCGCAGTCTCAGTGGCTGTATACCATGGGCTGCCATATCACGCTCGCCGTATAGCAGCGCTTATATACGTTTCACGCAGGGAACGCAGAACAGCCCGCTCCTCTTCTCGTCTGCGGCGGCTTGTTTTCGCTTTCTGTCTGCAGCTTGTAGCTGGCGGCTCGCTCCTGTAGCGTCGCACTTGACAGATGCTCCGCGCGCTCTCGTGTGTCATATTATTCCGTATAGGAAATACCTTATTATGTACATTTCTTTCTGTGCGCTCACGCTTCCGCTCGGACCGCTCGCAGCGCGAGAATACGGTTGGTTGCGTTGTACTCCGTTATATACGAGCGACTTGCTAAATACGCTGACAGTGCGTTCGAGCTCCGTGTCACGCGCCGGGCTAAGTCATATATAGACCCCGTCGTGTGTAACCGTGTACAGTGGCGGATGCAAGCCGCCACCCGCGTTTACAGACCTGTGGTAACATTTGAGTCGTGTTAACGATGCGTATGTCACGGAGTTGCTATCGCTTGGCCATGCTATATACACTTCGAATGTTCGGTTTCGGAACAGATGTCGACACACACCGCTTGACTGTTGTGTCGTCTGCAACGTTAATGCTCTTTCTGAATTCGGTGTGGAATGCCGACTCATGTTCTACGTTATTGCATGACGGAAACACTCTATATACCAGTTGCAAGCCGGTATATAGTGCGACCTTGAAGGGCACCCAACGGACGTACTCCCATCGTGAGAGATAAACACCGCGCGATCGTATCTCATTCTTGATTCGCTAACGCAACGTTGTGTTTTCCTTGTTTATTTTTTTTTTTTTCACGGACACTTGTATTCGTGCGCGCGCACACACATATACGCTACAGTCGACCACTTCGTGGACCACGTGCGCCGTCACTCTTGACCGTGCAGGAAATGCGGCGCCCGCTCTAAAATGAAATCGTAGCGAGTGTGCGGAGGAAGAGGAATGTTGAGGGGGACAGGTAGCGTGGCCCGACTACGTTGAAGGTAGCTGTCTTATCGTTGTGTGGATCCAGCGAAACTGTCGCGTCTCTTCCACTCTTTATGATAGTCCGGATCATGCGTTGGCGTCGCATCGGAGCTCTGTGGAGTGCGAAACTGTGAACCATGACTTGCCTTTGTTCGTTTCACCTCTGTTTCTCAACTGAGATGTCTCAACCTATAATCGGTTACGGCCTAAGATTAAATGTAAGCTCCGCCCACAGCTGTCGCTGCCCCACCCAGAAAAAATTTGCATATGTCTTCCAGCCAATTGCATTGGCTCATTTCCGTGACGTCAAGCACCTTTCGATTATATCAGGTAGGTGACTTTCCTATACAGAGACATGTTCGAGCCGCTGGTTTCCGTCGTCACTGCTCGGGAAGCGTAATATTTTAAGTAGGACGACGAACTTTAATTTTTTATGGGCATATTATCTACGTTAGCAGCGAAAAAGTACTCACGGTTACAACGGAAATCACCTATATTAGCACGACTCTCTCGCACACATGAATGGCAGGCGCGCCGTGGTTCTCGGGGAGCAGCTTGTATTTATTCTTTGATTGTCACCGACTATAGATTACATTGCCTGTTAATTACCAGCTCGCGTCTATAATGTTTGTCGCAAACACCCTCTCAGACCGCTTAACCCTGCTCAATCCTCGCGGGTACGCAGTCTATACGCGATTCCGGTAACGGTTCCTGCGCGATGCTTCCCGCTATCTGTTCCTGTCGCGAGAAGCGGACGGAAACGTATAGCCTCTTTCTCTAATCCCAGCGAGAGTAGAATTGCAAGGGAGTCTCGGAACAGCTCCTCGTATTTTGTGCGTTCTGTTTCTTTTTAATCCAGACGGCGTCGCCTGGTTGTAGCGCTTCTTTATCTCGAAACTTCCAAGTCGGGCAAGATGGCAAGTGGGGAGTGTTTGAGCGATTTCAAGGAAGTCCGCGCGAAACAGAAGCCAGAGCCTTCGAGAAGAACCCTTTAACTCTATTTATGTTTCCTTTGTTTCTTATTTAACACTCGTTTATTTGTTTAATTTTTTGACGTACATTCACAGATACATTATTTCCCCTAATTCACTATAATTCAATTGAATAAAGGGTTTTACATGCCAAAACCACGATATAAGTATGAGGGACACATTAGTAGGGAACACCGGTTTAAATCAGACCACCTCGTGTGTCCATTAACGCGCACCTAATCTAAAGGAATCCGCCTCCTCGAAGCTTAGGCAACGCGTGACAATGTGCTAAGGAAACAAACAGCCACATGTGAACGGGTGCTACGTGCGGGATATTTGCAAAATCAATCTCGAGGTCCAATATGCATTTTGCCCCGTGCTTCGTTAAATGCGTCGTAATTGTTGGGGTTTAACGTCCCAAAACCACGATATGATTATGAGAGGCGCCGTAGCGGAGGGCTCCGGAAATTTCGACCACCTGGGTTTCTTTAACGTGCACCTAAATCTAAGTATACACGTTAAATGCGTCGTCTTTGTTCTAAAGCACACTTCGAACACTGCCGCCGCATATCACAATTTGCGTTCTTTTTGCCTGGTCGCTTTCTTTATTTATCTTTCTTGCCTTTAAAGCTTGTCCTTTCGCGACTGCTATTTCCAGCTGCTGCAAAATAGTCGTCGTCGGTTCTGACTATTGCGCAGCTAACTTGCGGCAACCCTTCCCAATGGACACCTCAGCGGCGGTGACGTTTCCTTGCCTGCTTACTATGCCTTCGCGATTGCTTCTTTATTTTTTATATTTTTTGCGTATTTACTGTTTTCTACTTTTTTTTTTTTTTACTGCCCTCCTCCTCACGCGCGACCCTTGTTTCTCTTGCCTCGGCGCTCTCTTTACAGAAGGGTAAAAGCGTGCGATATAGCCACCGTGCTGCTGCAAAGGAGTGGCCAAAGCAAACGCAAACATTGTCAGTGTGCACACGGGTGTGCTCTCGAAGGAACCCCTCCAGCGTTGGCGTGGCTCCAATGTTGGCTGGCTGTCATGGGGAGGACGTACAGCGAGCGAGCGAGGGAAGAGCCTCTGCTGCGCGGACGAAAGACGCCTGCCTTTTTAATCGCCGTCATTCAGCGACACCGCCGCCGCCACCGCTTCTGTCCACACGCGCTGCAACCCCTCTTCGAAGTAAATTCCGAATAAAGCTGCTTCTCCATCCTCCTCATCCTTTTTTGCTGTGGATGCCTTTGCCGCCGCAGCCTGGCTCTCATGCGGCTTGCATTTGCCGCACTGCTGCCGCCACTGCTTCTTTTCAGTAGGATGCGCCGATCCGCCATGGGCTGGGGCTTGACAGAGCGCGCTGTCTGTTGCTGTGTCATGACTTCCTTTGCGTCTTTTTGGTTTTCCTGCACTCTTCTCAGAGACACGGCGGTGTGTTCCTTCCCAGCTTCTGAGCGCCAGCAACAGCACGAGCCGTGCACAATAGTCGGTGAGGGTGATGGTTCTCAGAATCGCGGGGGAATCCGCCTTTTTTTTTTTTTTTTTTTTATCACGATGCCAGGGCGCATGCGCCCGTCCCTTAGCGGTAAGGTCGCGAAACGCCTCTTGATCTCGGAGGCTTTCGTTCTCGCGATACCGTTTGTCTCGGCACCTACCAAAACCGTACCAAAACGGCAGAGGGCAGCACATGTGCTGCCCTTTCCTGCAGGAAAATGAAAAAAAAAAAAAGACGGAATTTTTTTTATTTTCCGCTGCTGCCCTCTGCCGTTTTGTTACGGTTTTGGTAGGGCAACATCGCAGCTTCTAGAACACAATCGTGCACCTTACCTGTACGTTGCGCTTATAGGTCCTTGGCAGAAAGAAGCCACTCTCACTGCTCATCATTTGGCTCTTGTTGATCAGCTGTTTATAAATTCGATGGAGGTGAAGGCTAGAGGTCCACGTATACTGTGAGGTACCAGTGCACGTTAAAGAACACCAGAATGTATAAAATTTCCGGAGCCCTCCCCTACGGCGTGCATCGTAATAATAGCATGGTTTTTGCAGGTAAGACCACACGAATTATTGACTACGAGCTGTTCGTAGGACAGTTATACCGAGGTTGCATTACGTAGCAATTAGCTAAGTGAATTTACGCGCCTATAAATGTGCTTGGCCGACATTCCACGAGATGCGTGCGCGTTGTTGCTTATCGGGAAGCAGATGCCCCGCGAACGTTGGCGTGCATGCAGGAAGATCGGTGCAGATTACTGTCGCAAAAGGGCGTTAAAGGAACGAACACTATTTAAAACACACACACACACAAAAAGAGTCCTATAGGCCGTTTGGGGGTAGAGCAGAGTAAAGGACACTCAAAATGACAGCCGAATGTCCCTTGTCTACAACGTTTGGCGGTGACTGTTGAACATTCTTGCCTTTCTTTCCGCACTTTTTTCATTCTTTTTCTCTTTATACGTAAAGAATTGTTCCCGTGACAAGTGTAAACACATGTGTCATTGTACTGCTGTGCGCGGGCTTTGTTCAGCGCGCGCCTGGTCGTTGGAGGTCTGAACTAGAGGTGTGCACGGGCTCCGGGTAGCCCGGAAGCCCGAGCCCGACCCGGCCCGCGGGCCGGGCTCGGGCGGGCCGACGTATTTTCACCTCGGGCCCGGGCCGGGCTCGGGCTACTTGGAGTTTTATCGGGCCGGGCTCGGGCCCGGCGCAAAGCCCGACTCAAGCCCGAAATATAGAGAATGAGCGGGAATTGTTTTGCAGCACGCACGCAGAGCCTTTTCCGCAACCGCCCTTTACCGCTTTTCCTTTCCATTCGCTACAATAAACAAAAGGGGAGCAGGTAAAGCACTGCCTCTGTTGCACTCCGACAAATAGAGAAGTAACACTAAGTGAGCTAGCATGGCGCCACGCGACTGTTCGCGTTAGATTTAAGGCCAAATCCCATGTGAGTAAAAATGCACGCGACAGCGACGAGCGACCCGACATAGATCGCATTCGTGCAAGCTGACGCTTGCATGGGCATACCCCATACACGTGACGGCTTTGGCGAGCGAACTCCATTGTTGCTGGCATGAGGCCGTCTACTTGTATAGCAAAAGTATCGCGAACGATCTATATTAAAGACTGTTCGTCGTGTGTCGTTTGATCATGCTCGATATGCTCAATAAAATGCCAAATTACCGGAAAACAATGTTTCGTTTTCGCAGCGAACCTTCAAAAAGCCGGGCCGGGCCGGGCCCGGGATTGCGTTTTCGTACGTCGGGCCGGGCCGGGCGGGCTCGCAGCCCTTTGCCGTCGGGCTCGGGCGGGCCTTCGACAAAGACAGCGGGCCCGGGTCGGGCTCGGGCTCGGAAATACGGCCCGTGCACAGCTCTAGTCTGAACAAGGGCGAGCGCTTGGCTGCCGGCATGCGTGTTGATCGCGGAGAATGCGTAGCGCTCTGTTCAACAGCGTACGCCGATGGCAAACTTGCTGGCTCGTCATCGGCACGTTGAGCTTCTCATAGCCCGAAATAAAGGTCGAAGAAATACAAAGGAACTCTCTCTCTGTCGTATGATATAACACACACACAATAGCGCGACGACGTTCTTCGCTAAATGATTTTAAAGGGGCCCTAAAGCAAAACGATGGATCAGGTTAGATTGATAAATTGTACTGCGAGAACCCTAATGTCTTTAATTTCACCGTCATAGGTGTATCACTAGTGGAGAGAAAAATCAAGGTCAAAGTTTGATTTTCGAATTTCGCGCCGAAATCGCCGCACGTGACGTCACGGATTTCAAGGCGTATTTTTTTTGCATTTCGGCCACGTTGGCTCAACGAATTTTCCTGAAACTCGGAATGTTAAGTCTGTGGCCCCCTCAGAGGACCATGCACTTTGTTTTTACTGATTAGAACTACGTATGACGTGTAGATGCCGTCAAAATCTGTGACGTCACGATGTACGGTGCAGAAATTTCAAGATGTCGTCGCCACCCGCACTTTCTTTTTGCCCGTTTTCTCGCTCACCAAGCGTCTTCTCACGGCGAGCGTGGTGATTTAGGAATTGTGGAAGCGTAATCGACTAATCTGAGAAAAATCGTTTTCCAAAAAAAGAAAAAAAGAAAAAAAAAGAAAGAAAGTGACGGATGGTGGTTAGTTGTTTGTATCAGGCGACGAAATTTTTTCGCGAACATTTTTGGTAAGCTTAATATGTTCTATCGATAAGCAACAACAAGACTGACGCTGTTTCTGGCTTGCTGGCCGGCGTTATTGCTATAGACTATGAGCACACATATATAGCTCAAAATTGCAGCTCGTTTCTGCTAGATGCGCTAAATGGTAAGTTCATGATCGGAGGAAACGTTGTGTGCTGCTTTAAAACTTCAGTTCCGATTCGACGTATACAGTTCCGTAGGTAGCCTCACGACATAAACCAAGGCATAATGGGCGCGTGTAGTTGGAATCGCATTCCCCCACCTCTCTGCCCTGAAAGTAAACAAAATAAAAAAAGTCCCTAAGAGGCTTTGCGCACCTCTGAGCGCAACTGTGTACCAATTTCAGTTCCCGACTACATACCTGTGGAACAACCGGCCAGTACATGTATATTGTGTTCAGGCGGTTGTTCCGAGCGATACATTTATAATAAACTAGCTCTTTGAACACTTTGTTACCCTTATAAGGTGTTCTTTAGGCCAAGCTGCTGCATCGGTACCGACATGTATACGCGCACCTCTATAGCTTGTAACGGCTCAGGCATTCCTTTTGTTTTTTTCGTCCATAAGGCCATGGTACAGCTCAGGTCACCTTATCTAGCTAGATGATCGACAGACAGGTGGACGGACGGATACATGTGTGAATTATTCTCTGAATTCTGTATGATCTTAGAACTATCGGCTAAAAAGAAAAGCGCCAAATTTCTGACGCGATATTTTTGAAGCGTGCGAATTAAGCCGTCTAAGTTCGTTCTACTAGGTTTATGTTACATGGGGGTATCCACTGTTACGTGACTTGCCAGTGACACTCGTAACACTATAGCCAGCTCGCCCGTTCGCGTGCCGCCTTTCGTTGATCGCCACAGTGGCGCGCTCTCTTTCAGATATTCTATGTTTTCGCGCAATTGAAAAAAATAAAATACAAGCGAAAAAAAAGGCAAAAAGGAACATGGCTGCTGGAACACGTGGCTGGCGAAATTACTCCGAAAGCGGTTCGAGTCGCAGCTGGCGCAGCGCGCACGGTGCTTCGGCGTTCATATTGAGGGTCGGCAAGCTTATCTCGACTACTTTTATATTTTTTTTTTATTCAGCATCACACGGCAGGCAACCATCATGTGTCACTTGTTCCGACTTCGATGCGAGCAGGCGCAGCTGGTCGCCGGGCTATTTTTATTGCGTTTCGCTCCGCGAGCGTGTGGTGTTGTAATACTGCCCCGCGAAGCCCCACCATGCATTGACTACAGCGTGCTTTCCGACTGCATGCACCGCGAAGGGCGGAAACAAACCTGATAAAGTTAACAACGCGGCGTAAAGAGGGAACGGTAACACCCGTTGACACAGTGAAAAAATCTAGACGTGCGCTGGTTGTAACAGTCGAGCGCCTTCTATGACGATAAGAATTGTATAGCGAAGGAATCCTTAGGTCTCGCGGCTATATTGCGAACGTTACAGGGGGTTTTAGAATACGGCACGCAAAGCATTACGGTAGCGTTTATCACCACTGCGCAGGCGGCAGGCTTCATACGCTTTCCTCTTGGTCGACGAAAATGGCGAACGTACGCAACGAACGCGTACACTATTCTAAAACTGCCTACTATATGCAGCCTTTACAACGAAGTGACCTGCATAACGAAGTACGGTGAAGGCCAGAGCACTTCGTTTGACTGTAGCGCAAGGCCGCGCGTATGGTATCAACACGCATATACCGGGTCGGCGGCACTCGTCCCTGTTACGCAGATACGACATACCGCATGGAGAGCAAAAACGAGCGAAGCGTGGTGGCAGTGTCGTTTTCGCAGCGCGGCCATGTACACCTCTATCTCTTCGCCTGCCTCGCCCCTATGCCCACACCCCGCGTCTGCCGTGCGCAGCCAACCAACTCTGCAACGAGCGCACCGCCGGAGCGGAGCGCTGCTGCCACCGCCGAGAGCATGTATTCGCTACGCAGGCTGGATAGATAGTCTCGGAACGCGGCGCTTTCGTGGAGCTGCCGCCGGGAGATTAGGAAGTCTCTCCCCTTGCTGGGGCTGTGAAGAACAAGCGAGCCCACTTAAGCGCTTGGTGGGGGTCGCCTCTGGGTCAGTCTCTGCAGGATCGCCCCGCCCTTCTGAGCCCAACAATTGGCTCAGTGACCGATTATTAGTATGCGAGCCAGGCCCGTAGCCAGGGGAGGGGATGTCCCCCCCCCCCCCCCGAAATACTGATGGAGGGGGGTGTTTTACCTAAATGAATAATGAAAATAGGTGTTTATCTAAAATAGTCAAGGCCTGCAGCAAGTGGGCGCTTCCCCCCGAAAACATTTCCTGGCTACAAGTACAGGCCTGATGCGAGTGTATGGTTTGCGAGTTATCTAGGGCATGCGCGGCAGGACGAACCTCTCTCTACAAAAGTGAAACAACCGTCAGAGTTGACTTAAAAGTAGGAAAGACTTAGTTAAGCGCAGTTGTGTCTGCGATATAGTCGTTGTAGCCGGGGGCTGACTTGCGACGGAAACGTCTGGCACAGACAAATATGGTCAAATAGGGCATGGTGCGCGTACAGCGTCCTTTGTGTATTGCGGACTTTGTTCTTTGCTATCCACTTATGTTGCCTCCTCCCGGCTCCCACCTGTAACGGTCAGGGACAGTGTTACGGTCGCCGATTGAGAACATAGTAACGTGTTTTTCTTCCTCTCTCTCTCACTCACACTCTTTCCAATTCGGCGAATGTTGAGTGCTTACGGTGGCTGTTGCCCAGCGCCTCGTGTTGCGCTGAAGCGCCTGTTCGTGGGCTTCTTCTGTAGCCTTCGCTAGATCGATCACCATGTGAAACGACTTTCATAACGAGGCGTGATATCGTTCACATTTTACGGTCTCGATTTCTTTCTCCTGTTCAATTGCTTGCACTCGTGGGTCTGCCTGCCTTGCAGAAGTGGACTTCCATTCATAGTTTTCCCACGTGTCCTGGATTTATTTCGCTATGCCCACTGTTTGCCCTGCTCCATATTCAGCGGGATCAGACTTGCCGCCTTTTCAAGAAAGCTGTATCGATTTGAGAACCGTATCGCGAATCCACTCTAGTAGTATCTCGTGGGTAGGTGGCGTACGGCGGCCACAGCGCTGTAGTATGCCGGCCCTTTCGAAGTTTTTAGTATTTTGTGGTTGAATGAGAGCGAAGGCGTACGTCCTTTTGTTGCGGGCTCAATTGAATCACCAGGACGTGCTCGTGAAAAACGAATACAGCACAAAGGCGTCGTGAGGCAAGCCTCTCAAACGTGTATATCGCGCTCTCCTGAGGCTTCGATTTCTCGCTGCGGGTGCTTTTCGGAACAGGGAAGCCCTGAGCCGAAAATTGCAGCGAATAAAGAGGAATCCACGCGTCGATAGAAGGCAAGCAGGAAAGTGGGCGCGCGTTTGAAAGGGCTCGACTGGCTGGTGGCTGCGGGCGAGGCGCTGCCGGCATGATGGAAGTAAGATGGAAGGGGAGATGGCAGCGGAGGGAAGAGCGCCGTCGCCATGGCGACGCTGAGCGCGAGAGAGCAACCTTGAGCGCGCCGCGGACGAGCGACAGCAGCAGCCGCGGCGGTGCCCGACCGAGCGTTGCTCCCTGGACGATGACGTCATTTCTCGCGGGGTCACGTGGCTTGTGTGACGTCGAGGTCACGGGGCCTCTTCGGCTCAAGGTCGGATCGGTACGCTGGCTCGTCGCCAGCGGGTGAAGGCGCTTTTGTTTGAACGCCGGCCGGCTGGCCGCGGGGCTTCGTTGGACTACGCCGAGTTGAGGGTGGGGGTGGAAGTGGGGGTACAGCGCCCGGGTTGGAAGCGCAATTCCGGGAAAAAGTGCTGTGTCGCAAGAGGCGCGCAAAAAAGCGCACTATGCGCGACGGCGGCGGCGACGACCACGACGCCCTCCAACGCCGCCGCGGCGTCCGTGTCAATGAATCGACGCGCCGTCGCTAAGCCTGCATCGCCTATGAATGGCGCGTGTGGGAGAACCTTTTGTTCGCGTTGGCGAGAGTGCGACGTGTGCATTCTTTGTTTCTAACATTTAAAAACGCAACAAAAGCGACCTTATGGGGCTGTCTCCGCTTTTCGAGGCGGAATGTCGCAAGCGCGGGAGTTGTCTTTCTGCGGAGAAGCCGTTTTCTCTCGCGGTACCGCCGTAGAGCTGGCCCTGAAATTTCAGCACGCTTCTCCCTCTATCGACGTGCTCGAGCCGCTGCCGGCTGCGAGTTGGATACAATGAAACCTGCTCGTCGAGGACACGCTATCGATCGTCGTCGGGCCTTATATCTCGACGCACTGGCCGGAGAGGGCGCGCTGGCGCGGGTTTATCTTGGTTGTCATGTCGCGTTGCAGTGAAGAGCCGCATTGTGTCTATCTGGACACGTGATGCCCGCGAACACTGGATGTGTGTCTCAATCGTGTGGTGTGGGTTTACGGAACTCCCCTTTCCGTACTATCGAAAGAAAAGAGAGCCTCGCTGATAAAATTATTGTTCGCCCTGCAACATGTCTGTCACATGTTACGCGTTTAATAATGTTCAGACGGAGAAAAACGAAGTAGCTGAGTTACCTGCTACCCAGGCTGTCTGCAGCAACACTTTCATAACGCAAAAGGACAGTCTTCGAATTATACATATATGATTACTTGAGAATCGACGATTAAGTATATCGGCTTCACTGCTACGCTTTAGCGAATGAAAACTGATAATTAATATCGGTGTGCCCTATTTTGTTTTTATCGTTCGTGTTCTATTAATATCTGACAACGCAACCAGCATGATGAGACGACCCGGGGTCCGCGCTGACGACATTTGTTATCGTGTCGCGGCCAGTGGGCATCTCAACGGAAATATCGGGTCCGTGCTGAGGTTGGGATGGAGTCAGGGACAGGATGATGGTAAGTCAGGTTCTCATGGAATATATTCGATATACCAATGGAAAAAGAGAAGTTATGGGAAAATAAATACAAATATAGTTATACATGCATCGTTATCTTACTTATCTCGATACCGAAAATAACACAATGGAAAACTAACACGTGCGCTTCCCACGTTACGCAACAGCCCTCGACGACTCGACGAGGCACCATCCGGTGACGCAAGCGAACGGTACTTATCGTAAGGAGTCCGGTCTGTCGTCCCAACTTCTTGAAGTCCTCGTTGTTTGACGTCCCCTCGAACATCGTCTTCGTATCCTCGGTTCCTGGAGCGAAGTCGAGCTAGCCCTGCCCCGTCGGGCTCGCGTTCTTAGCCGTCACGTGAATTGCGGGGCGTTAGGATGGGGGCCCTTATCCTCAAAGGGATCCTCGGCAACTCTCCGCGTGCAGCTCTGCTGTATGCTTATAACCCCTCGTCCTGAGTTCGGCCCCCGCGGTCTCGTTGTTCATCGCTGACCCTTCTCTTGAAAGCCGGCATCGACTGCCTCGTGCTTGCCGGTCTGTGGGCCTGGCGCTAATCCCGCACGCGGCTGTTGTGTAAGGTGGTACTTCTCGGTTAAACCGTATTGCACAGTCTTGCAATGGCCCTCGTCTACACTGTACATGGCTGAACGTTGTCTCGTGGAAGGTAGTCACTCTCGTGCGTGATTTTGGTTCGTTGATAGAGGGTCGTTTCGAAAGGATTGAGAGAGGATTTGCCGGCGTTTCGCGAAGGGTCATCACAACGTAAAGGAAAGTAACCTTTATTAGGCCACTGCGATTTGGAATTATGACGTCTAATTGGGAAACGTTGATGGTGATTCGGAATGCAATACTATGTGGGATGTTTTTCGTTCAACGTCTGATTATGCGTAGGCAGAAAACGCTTTCTTTTTGTTCGTAAACGGGCGTTTTCGACGATGTAGCTCTTCAATTTTCGCAGAGCCCACGCGGCAGGCACATCTGCGATGCAGTTGGCGTAGTTGAAGTTATATATTTATAGTTGATATAACAGACCGAAAATTCACTCAACTTTGATCGCTGTGTGGACACTGTGCTGTTCGTATCTGACTTGATGCGGGCGAGATGGGTCGGAAACGCGTTGACTGCAAGTTGTCGCTTCGTTAGCACATCAGTGACATGGGCAAACAAACCATGCATGTTTTACATTCTTCTGCAGCTATAGCTCTATCACATCGATGGTTACAAAGTTTCGTAGAAGTTTCGATGCTTACGAAGTTTTGTAGTAGATCACCCCGCACAATTAGGCGCGCGCGACATCCCAGGTGACATAAGCCCGCGGAAGTCCATTACGGGATCGGGCGCTCTTCAGCTGAGTAACACCCAAACCATGTAATCCGGATCAATTCGAGCTTCATACTTGGAGGTCGTACGAGGACTACTTTTTGAAGCGTTCACTGTGTCTCGTTTTGATGTCATCCGAGCGAGTTCTGTCATTAGAACCAGTTTGTTTTATTCGTCCTCTTGCGGCCTCGGGACCTTGTCGTGGCTTTCGCCTCGTAAGACTCGTGAGAGCTTGCAGACACATACGGGCGAAAGAAACAAACGGAAAAAGGGCGCTGTCATCAGCGGTAAACGGGCAGCCAGCCTGACCGGGAGTCATTCCACTCCACCCTCTCGGCTGATAATGTCTTTTATTATTCTCTCGTTGGCCGTAGAGTGCGCGCCTCTCCCTCCCCCCGTTCTCTACCGAGGCTTGCGACTTCATAATGCGGGGCACCGCCGGTCGAGGAGGCTGCTATTTATATGCGAGCGTTGTCTCTCTCTCTCAGCGAGCCGGCCAGCTGGCCATCGTTATCAAACGTTACGAGAGCTTCGTTTCGCCCGCCGGGCTCTTCTCTTTCAAAAAAAGGAAAAGGGAGCAGAAGTCCGGCCCCAGAGAGGAAGAAGGCGCGCTCGGGCGTCTCAACGGGGGGCGGGGGGGTGGGGGGGGGGGTGGGGGGAGGGAGGGAGGTGGCAGCAGCTTCGCCTTCGCCGTTCTCGAGAAAGCGCGCCGAAGCAAGGTCACCGGCGAACCAGTCTCGTTCTCGAAAGTACTGTCTCCCCCTCCTTTCAATTGCTGCCCCCCCCCCTCTTTTTTTTTTCCATCCTTGCTCTGCTGCTTCTCGGCGTGTGCCCCGCTAGCCAAATCACTGCCTTGCCCGGGTCTACCCCTTCCTTGCACCACCACGACCACGGAAGGTCCGCAGAGCCACCTATCGTCTCTGCGAGTCCTAGAAACGGACGCCTTCGTTCCCGGCTCGATGGCTCTCTTCTTCGCCTTAGTGCCCGAGTGGCTGTGAAGTTTGCCCTACCTGACTCACAGCCATCTTTCTGGCTACGAGTTCTTTTCGTGAGTCAGGCAGGGCAAATTTTTCTTTTCTTTTTTTTTTTGTGCCAGGCGGCCGTTTCGAAAGATGCGAAAAAGAAAAATGAGGAGCGACAGGTTTCGCTGAAGCACCGCGGACATTTGTCAACGTTCGATACTTTTTGTTGTTTCCCTCTCGGAACCGTGTGCTGCGGCGGATTGGCTAAGAAGCGGGCGGCATATGTGAAATGCTCATTGTATTACACCGGGTGTAAGTAGGTGCCGCCGCAGTTGCAAGATCAAGTATGACAGAGCAGAAAAAGAAAGCAATATTAAGTCTGCCAAAATGTGCGCGATCGTATTGTGATTCACCTGTACAGTGGAAGGTGTTGCATTGCGCGGCAGCAATACCGCGGCATGGGCTAAGATGGCTGTCGCAACCATTTCAGTAAAGTTTTGCTACCGGGCTAGTTCACGATTTTTTCTTGGTGGCAGCAGTCTACCATGTCCTCACTCCAAATCTCACCTCATCCCAAACTCGACAGGCGGACGGGCTGGCGCCGAATACAGACAGACTGATACGGAAAAATGGAGCCTTTATCGAAGTCACTTGTCACTTCACGTTGCCGCATATCATTGTTGCATTTCATTGTTTCGTGCATGACCGTCGTTGTTGCCTGTAGCAACAGAACTGTCGCGTTGCTAAGCGCGTGGATGAAGGTACAATTCCCGGCATGGATGAAGGAAAAAGTTAGGAAAAAGCATTGCGTAGTGCGATAGAAAAATATTAAGTAAGGCACACACGCCAAGCTTCGCTTGCCCCCATTATCTTGACAGGGGAAGGGCTCCTATTTTTTTTTTTATTAAGGCGGAAGCCTTAGATGCCTCATCAAACCCGAAAATTGACCGTCGGCGTCCCCGCGTCAGCGGCGTCGAGCACAGCGCGAGTTACGCGAAAAAATCAGCATCACGTGATGACTTCACCGTATGACCCCATCATGACGTCACAGATCGCAAAAGTTTGTGACGTCGTCATGAAGACGCGAATTCTGGCGTGACGTAACTTCACACGATGCCGTCGTCACATGAAATCGTATAGCTTGGTCAAAGGTGGGTCGATCACGGAGGCAGTGCAAAACTAGGTTAGGTGCCTCTGATCCTGGAGGCAGCGCAAATCCTCGCTAGGTGCGCGAAGGTTTCGGAAGGTGGCGGAGCAGGATAGATACATCGACTGAGAAGAAAAATAAGACGGCTTTCACCTTCGAGTCGTCTTAGGGAAATGCACAAGAGACCCTGTGAGCTTTAAAGTTGTTTCTCTCTCTCTCCGCATCCTACTTTGTATGTGCGAGAACACCTCCAAAGCTTTAGGTTGTTCTTAGTGCGTGCTAGTGATCAGTAACCGTCACGAAAAAATTGAATTTATAAAGCGAGCTGTGTGCTTACGTGGGGAGCCTCGGCAGAAAGGCGTCATCAAGGATATACGATTGCGGAGGCGCAGAGCGCAGCGAACGTGATTGCGCGCGTGCCGTATACCTGTCCCAAGATCTCTCTCTCAGTGCGGTGCCGGAAAAGTGCAGAGCTGTCGGTTACTACCTGCGCGGCGTGCTTTTTCCGGGAAGGTACGTGCTCGCTGTCACCGAGGGCAGCGTGAGCGTTTGTTCGCACATGCGGCGGGGCCGCCCGGTGTCGTAATGGAATGCGCGTGCTTTGTTTGGGACTCCGTTGGGGTGTCGCTTATATACCCCTTTCGGCACTGTGCTTCCCAAGGTCCAAACACGTGCACTGCAATGCCAGTTTTTCATCTTTGGCTTCGAGCTCAGCGGTGCATGCTACACGTACCGCCCGGTATATAGTCGACTTGACTTTGAAACGAACGCACGACCTAATTTAAGTAAATTAAATTCTTGGCTCTTCCGTGACAAAACAACGATACCATTATGAGGCACCTCATAGTAGGAGACTGCGGATTATTTTGCATCTCCGGGTGTTCTTTAACTTGCACATGAACTTAATTACGCGGCTGTGTGTGTGCGTGTGTGTGCGTTTCTCCGTTGCGATCCCAACGTAATCGGCCTCCCGTGGCCTAGGATCGAACCCGGGTCATCTTGCTTTAAAACGAAACAGTACTCTGCCGTATCAAGCACGCAAAACCTATTTCCCCATAGCAGTACCTGCCAGAGGCCCAAATTTGTTGACTTTCGCCACGTGCAATGCACAGGCGTAGCCGGCGTGAAGAGGGGGTGGGGGGGAAGAGAAATCGACCTCCCCCCCCCCCCCGTGAATTTTTTCAATTTTGCTATGCATATATTTACGGACACATTCAAACGCGCGCATGAACGCACATTAAGTATGGTTGAACTCCCCCCCACCCCCTTCCACGAAAAAAATTTCTGGCTACGCTACTGGTACATTGTGAACCAACGTTGTACGGCAACTCGTCATTTTCCTCGCTTTCACGTAAACCGCATTAGGGCATCCACGTAAAGCTGGTTTCCCTGCAGCGACGAAGGCGCGCCGTGAGCGCCGTCTTGCGGTTTTCGAGAAGGGCTATCTCAGAAGGGGAAGAGACCGGGAGTGCATGTTGTGCCCGGGGACACGGCTTTCCTCCGAAGCGCCAGTATTGAGTAAAAGAGGCGGAAGGGAGACGGAAGCCGGCTGCTGCCCTCGTAACCTCTGTGCAATGACCCGGACTGTTTATCTTCCCTTCGCACAGCAAGGGAGGGCGGGGGGAAGAAGCTCTCCGACTCCCGGGCGCAATTCCGGCCTCATGGTTTCCGAGTCGATGGGAGGGCGGGCGCCCTTTTGCTCTCTAAGCGAGGGGCGGGTCACTGGGACAGGCGGGCAGGCTAGAGAACTTCCTCTTTCTGCGCGTTTCCCGTTCTCCCCCTCCATCAGCGGTTCAGCGTTACCTTTTCTTTCGTTTTCCTTTAGTTTTCCCCAACTCCGCGGGGGCTGTGCAGCTGGCTTGACGACGTACGTACAGTACGCGCGTGCTGCGGAAGTCTTCGTGAGTTGACGGGGGCTCCGTGTGGTCAGCCATAAATGCGCTCGTTAACGTGCCTCTTCAATCATACGACACAACTGCGCGTTCGCAGCGCGCCCGCTCGCCTTTCCGCTTTTGACGGTAAAAGAGAGAAAGAAAGCGCGGGCGTCGCAGTGATTCTGCAAACTGTGAACGCGGCACGGAGCTTCTCTGTTGAGACGAGGCAGAGGTCATGTGGGACATAACTCCATTTTCACTTAGTCGAGCAGTTGCATAACAGCGAATCGATAATTTGGTACTATATATAGGCGAAATGAAACCGATTCCCACAAGGCGTGGGATCTGCCGACTTTTTATTATTCAAAAATGTTCACTTACGTAAGGTTCTTTGGTCTGTGTTGTCTGAAACGATGTGTGGCGTCGGATTACGGTTGCTTCTTTGTGTCTCGCATTTTTTTTTTTAAACTTGTATTTAGGCGAGTAGCCCTTGCAAATCGTGCGTTTGCTTCGGAATCTGATAGGGCTGTGACTTTCTTTTAAAGGGCTGTGCAGCTTGATACTGGCGCACTGCGCTCCGGCTGTTGCCAGGCTTGAAGCCGACCGTACTTTATTCTAGCTCGCCGTAATGCATCTTCTCGGCTGCACACCGGTGCGCTACACGTTCCCCCCCCTCTCTCTCTGTATCTGTGTGGTGTGTGTACGCATTCTTCAAAGTCAGTTGAATGTCGTAGCCATCGTAAAAGGCTTCCAGATGAGGCGGTGATCCGGTCGCCGGCTCGTTAAAACAGAGCTGGCTTGTTGCCCGCCTGCATGCGCGTTTATAACACAGCGTGCATGTGTGTGCGTGGAACTGCAAATGGTCTCGCCTGCATGCCTCTCCTGCTCCGCTGTGTATGTATGCGCTCCGCGTGTAATGTGGGCAAGCGCGAAGAGAGAGAGTGAGAGAGCCAAGTCCTGCGGAGTACATGGGATGTCTAGCTTCGCGTTGATTGCTCAACCCGCGCCTCGCGCTGCACTTGGAGGCCCGCGGCGCTGCTGCCTTTAGGTCGGTTGGTGTTGCATCGTGGCAGAGGAGATGGTGGTGGCCGCGAAGGTCGGTGTTACGCGCTCCCTTATCGCGAACGCGATGCGCAACGGCAGTGCGCTTGTTGCCGCTCCGGCTTCGCACTGCCGATTGAGATGCGGAAACTCGAGGCGCGTCTGCGTGCCGCCGATAAGAAGCAGCTCCCTTGGTCGGTGGTCGTACTGCATGCGCAGAACATCGGGGGTCAATTATGAGATCCGCGTCCGTGCGCTTTTTTTTCTTTCCCCTCTTCTTCAATGGGAACACGTAATGATCGCCGATTATCACAATTGAATGAAACATCGGTGCGCGTGTAGGGTTAGCTGTTTTCGTACTAAAATCGCTTTCGTTCGTGGCGCATATATGTGATAACGCTACCAGATGTGTACGAGTGATAATGCACGCTAGGTACCCTTACAAAAAAACTTACAGCCAATCTGCAGAAATTCTACAGACCGCGAGTCACCCCTAATTCGGAATGCGGAAAGAAAAGTGAAAGACTTTCTGTCACCCCTTGTCACGTCCCAGTAGGCAATTGGAACACCCTTTCTGCAGAAAGTCCGCAGAGAATTTGTAGCCGCCCGGATGCAGCATGCCGGCAGAACGTCTGCAGTGCGTCTGCAGAATTTCTGCAGCATTTCTGCAGAATGTGTGCGGAGCTTTGTCGCGGATGAAAAAAATAAATAAGAGCTACCCTTTGTGTTAGCACCAGGAGTCAAGTAACATGCACCATCCAGGGTTATAATGCCGCACATACACCCACCAACACACGACCACAGCGTACACGCAACAGCAAAGTAAATACCGCACACTCGCGCTTCACAAACTAACACCGACCACCCGGTATATATAGCCATTGTATCTTGACCTGCCATTCAGTGCCGGTGGGAAAATTCCTACGCTTCAAGTTTTTAAATTTACAAGTTCACAGAATGCATGTAAATTTATGCTGCATGTTAGGTAGCCATACAGCACACAGATCTGTTAATGTACACCCGCCAAATGTGCAACGCTATTTTAATTAGCGCATTCCAATTACCAGCTGGCAGGCTGTCGCATGGTGCTGCAGAAAAGCTGCAGCCTTTCTGCAGAAATTTTACAGACCACGAACAACCCAGGTGCAGAGCACGTGAAGACAAGTGACAGACTTTCTGTCACCCACTATCAGTGTGTGACTGAAAGGTGAAATCCATTTATTCATTATTATCAAATGTGTCATGGTCGTCCAGAATATATAGATACATACATATATATTGTATACATCCACACGCACGCTCTGTGGGCACTCATTATCAGAAAAGTCTGCCTGCCGTCTGCTAGAGGTCTGCAGAAAATCTACAGACTAGGTCTATATGGGGGTGACTGGTGGGTGACTGAAAGGTGAAATCCATTGAATCATTATTATCAAATGTGTCATGGTCCAGAATATATAGATACATACATATATATTATATAAATCCGCACGCACGCCCTCTGGGCGCTCATTATCAGAAAAGTCTGGTTGCCGCCTGCTAGGGGTCTGCAGAAAATCTGCAGACTAGGTCTATATGGGGATGACTGGTGGGTGACTGGTGGGTGACTGAAAGGCGAAATTCATTTATTTATTATTATGAAATGTGTCATGGTCCAGAATATATAGATATGTACATATATATTATATACATCCACGCGCACACACTCTGGGCGCACATTATCAGAAAAGTCTGCTAGGGGTCAGCAGAAAATCTGCAGACCAGGTAGGCAGAAAGGTCAAGTCTACAGGGAGGTAACTGGGGTGACTGGTTGGTGACTCATAGGTGACAGACAGGTGAAACCAATTTTTGTAAGGGTATGTGTCTATTGCAGGCGCAAGCCGGCGACAGATCCGTATGTATGATAGCGTGCTTTCTGCTCTCGTGGCCGGTGACACGCGCGAAAAGAACGTGTGCTTCCACATTCACCTCCGTTTTAATCGTCATAAAGCGCGCAGCGTAGTTTTCTTATCGTTCTTTTTTTTTTAAAGTGTGGTGTCAACGCTGCCATTGTCCTGCGGCGCCATCGTTTTCGGAGTGTCCATTAAATGTAAGCACTTGCATGATGAATTAGTAGGCGCGCTTCTGATAGTTGCCCGAAAACCGGAGAGTTTTAAACCGTTGCCTGCGTACACACCACAGCCAAGTATAGATACTAATTTGGCGCTTTATTAGCGATTAATACATGCATTATATCAATTATACCCCTGTGGAGACAGGATTCGGCTTGCTGGAGCATGCTAGCAGCGCATAGCATAGCCTTGTCTAGCACGCAAAGAGGGGCGATATGGAAGTGTGGGTGAGGAGGAGGGAGTAAAGCATGGCGTATAAAGTAGAAATAGAGAGAGAAAGATAGAAAGAGAAAGAAATATATATATAGAGAGAAAGAAAGAAATAGAAATGAACTGAGACAAAAAGCACACAGAAAAAAGATAAAAAGAAAGGAAGAGAGGAAGAAAGACAATAAAAATTAAAAGAAATAGAGAAGGCCGCCCAGCTCCGCACTTCCTGCGGGCTTGGCGTCACTAGTGCAAAGCTGCCTTAATTTTTTTAAATTTTTTTTTGCGCTCTTGTCTGCAGAAATCGTTAGACAATTTCTGAAAAAGCCGACACAAGCTGCGCGCTGGAGAAAAGGGAACGAAACAACGCCTTGTTTGCAGTCTTCACTTCGTCCTGTCTAAAGCGCATGTTCTTTTTCTTATATAATGCACCGACCAGCCCCAGTCAAGCACGCTGCTGCAGCGTGGGTGGCATTGCGCGTGCGCGTAACCAACATCGCTTGCAGATCCGATAACGTTCGCTAAGCATACGTGCACCACGTATGGGATTTCCCTGTTCAATGAGTATATACATATATCTTTCCGTATATGACGAGTGCATGCTTGCACGAGACCTGTTGCCGACCGCCAGGTATAGCGAAGTTTCATGGGCTGGCATGCTGTATGTGTATGTGTACTCGCGGCTTGCTACGCCAATCCATTTGCTTCGGCATGGAGAGGCGCTCGCTCGCATGCGCGCGACAGGCCGCTGCTGCTGCCGTAATCGTGTATGTAGGCGAACGAAGGCGGCTCGCCACTCGTTTTCCGTGACCTCCGCGGCAGCCCCCTGCGTCCTTGGACGGAGATGCATGTGAACGGCTCTCTCCTCTCTCGCACATTCCAACCCCGCCGCCGCCGCCGCCACCAACATCGCGGGGATCTGGCAGCGCTGTTTGTTGCACAACCACCCCGGAGCGCTTTTCGTCGCGGTATAATTACGTTTCTGACAGTGCGTTAAAGAAAAAAAAAAAAGAAAAAGCGGTCGACGTTTGATTTCAACCGAGTGGAGATAACGTCATCTCCGACAGTTCCTCGTGAAAGTCGTCGGAATGATCGAGCGGCCTTGCTTCTTATGAATATGGCTCGTCGCTAAAGTTTCTCATTGGTGGAGCACGTATATCCATGCGGTTCTTGTGCACATGATCTTCGACGCCCGTGAACAAGAGGACATAGCTGCCGCCAGACTTTGTTGCACGCATTCTGCGACAAAGTCTGAAACATGGAGCTAATAATGAAGGACACCGTGTCTCTCTCTTGACGCTTGTGTGTCATTTTGATGTGACGGAAACCTTTCGGCAACGCCACATGACGACAGGGCCACTCACGCCTTTGCCTACGCAATGGCTTCGAAACTGTGTGTTGTGTGTGCGCGTGTGTGTGTGTGTGTTATTTCCGTTCATTACTGCTCCTCATGGTGAACGAATGTGCTGGATAGATAAGCTTTCGTCTCTGGTTTGAATGTTTAGCTTGCTTTTGGTACCAAAATAGTGGGAGGATTCTGGCTGTCTTACAAACGCGGATCAGGCGAATCAGTGTCTTTTTTTTATATAAGCAACGTTTTCATGATTGCTGCCACCAAAATTTACGACGCGGTTGCCTTACATTCACGCTTTCCTGTTTTCGTAGCCTTTTCTTTCTTTATTTGTTTCCGTTCGCTGTATGTAGTTCGTCGTCACCGTATATCGTGGCATGTTCCAACCCCGAATGTGCACACTGTAGCATGATCGTAAATGTCGCTCGCTTCGTGGGCCCTCGCAGTTGCGTCGTTTGTCTCAGTGGCCTGTGTTTCGCTGCGCGCGCTTAGCCTGGCTGAGCGCTCAATTGCTACAGGAACTACACAGCTGCGAGTTACTGCAGTCGCCGCGAAGGTAGTGAATGTGTGTGTGTGTGAGAGAGATAGAGGTAGAGAGAGAGAGCAAAGTCACCGCTTTGCCTCTGAACAACCTGATCCATCACAGGCGCAATGGGATGGGAACGAGGTGCTTTGTACGTCTGTTTCACGCACGACACTGGAATGTACTTATGTTTCCTTGATCAGCGCGCCTGCACTGCGCAGCTCCCCCCCCCCCCTTCTATAAATTTTTTTTGTACCTTACTTTTTTTCTCTCTCCACGTAACCCTCCTCGAGAGACGTACGTGGAGGCGTACACAGAGTACGCGCCATACCACGTCCGCTGTGTCGCAACTTTGCTGGCGGGCGTTATCTTAGGTTAATATATTGCCGATTCGTATATTACCGACTCATCTCTCTCATTTTGAGCGTTCTTTTATTTTTGTTTTACTTTTCTTTTCGCACTGTCTTCAAAGCCTGTGCTGAGGTATTTGATTTTCCCCTCGCGCAGATGTTCGCTGCGGTGACAGCAAGTGGTGTACACCCTGTATATGTAGGCAGACCTGTGGTATATCGCCTGGCGATGACTAACCCGCCGTTCTGTGGCATATATTTCTAGTCGGCGTCTAGACAACAGCCCGGTTTCCTATTTCTTTCGTGAGTCTTTCATCGCTTCTTTTCTTTTTTTTTTTTTATTGTGTGTTCTTGCGCTGTTCTCGTCGCCACAGCGGCGGCCGCACAATGGTTGCGCAGCTTTTGAATATGTATACAGCGGCCGCGGCGAGGGAAACAAGCCCTTCCTTAGGTTACATTCTTTATCGTCTCCCCAAGTTTTCTCTCCCCTCCCCGGACAAGCCCGCAGAAACATTTCTTTTGAAGCGTGGCAGTGATACATGGACAAAAGAAGATGAGGGGGGGGGGTGGATATTAAGTATAGAAGACATGGCCTTTTCGAGTGCCGTAATCTCTCGTGCCTTGTTCGGCTCTTCTCCGAAGTGTGTAGAATGAGAGCATTGTCCGACGTTAAAGAGTCCTTCCCTCCCCTCCTGCAAGCGGCTGTGGCAATATATTTGCTGAGTCGACTGCTGCTTCGAATTAACGGTTTCCGGCGTGCCAAGGTATTTTCACGTGAATCTCTAT
Organism: Rhipicephalus sanguineus; assembly: GCF_013339695.2. Lineage (NCBI taxonomy): Eukaryota > Metazoa > Arthropoda > Arachnida > Ixodida > Ixodidae > Rhipicephalus > Rhipicephalus sanguineus. The sequence goes on from NC_051178.1 coordinate 136,437,607, forward strand.
CTCTTCTGCGTATACAATGGTCGGTTTGGTATTAATTCGATCGTTACACGAAACCTACGAGTGCAGACAAGGTATAGGAGGAATTTCGAGAGATCTGGACGCGAACATAACTTTCGGTCAACGAATGATCCGGTTTTTTTTTTTTCTATGAGACACGCCGTGGTGAAGGACCCCCCGTATTATTCATTTTGACCCTCCAGGGTTCTTCGACGTCCACTGTATATGTATGCGTTCGCGTTCTTTGTATCTCACTCCCGCTGAATGCGTTCGCACCGTGTCCAGCTGGAACGCTCAGCAGCACAAATCGACATGTCGTCCCCGTCGTCCGTTAAACCTAGACCGTGATTGGTGTCGCGTACACGTGGAATGCTTAATTTTGGTTGATTGTTTATTGCCTCAGGAATGCGGCACGTACAGTCGCTAGCACAAGGTTAGGGCCAACTAAAGCGCGATTTTTCGTTCTTGTTTTCACCGGCACGCGTAACGTCAGCATGATTTATGCTTACATGCTTATTGCGAGGCCCAAACCGTCTCGGGCAACCACATAATAGGCGGCGTGAGATAGCACACTCTCGGATTATCGCACGTGAAAGCTGTTCAGCTTTGTAATTCTTCGTCCACGTTTTATTCGTACATGACTGCACGTTCACCGAGCCATGTAGACAAGCGGGACAAAGAGATAGGGACGGGATCGGTACTCGTTCGTAGAGATAGTGCGCGCGCGGCAGCCAGGGCGTAAGCCAAGGGGGGGGGGTTGGGGGGGTTCAACCCCCTCCCCCCGAAATTTTCAATTTTGCTTGCGTATATATATATACACACACATACAAACGCACGCAACGAACATACATAAAGTATGGTTGAAATCCCCCCCCCCCCCCCCCCAAAAAAATTTCTGGCTACGCCCCTGGCGGCAGCGGATGGCGCCAAAGCTAAGCCTACAAAGCCGCGTGACCCGATGGAAAGCACTGAAGGGAAGGCGAGGGAGAGAGAGAGAAAGAGATGGCGGCCGTCTGTATATATACGCGTGTGCGCGCACACACCAGCGATGCTGCGCGCTTGTGACAGGTTTGACCAGCCGTGCCGCGAACGGAGCTAGAAAAAATGAAATCGAATCAGAAAGAGTGAAAGCGACAGGCCTTGGACTTGGCTTGCGCGCGGGGTGCTCGGACGCCAGTGTCCTTTTCTCTCCGTCTCTGGCCTCTTCTTCCCATTTGGCGTACGTGGCTATCTTTAGACTCGACGGGGGCTGCAAGTTCGCGGTATGGACTAAGGGGGGGGGGGAAGGGGGGGGGGGGCTGAAGCGGACGGCGCATCTCCGAATATCACGCGGCGGAGTCGACGTAAATCGTCCGCGCTTTCTTGGCACGTGTCCAACAGTATCGCGGTCCTACGCCAGATCCGCCGCCGGCTGGCTGGCTGTCCGACCGGCCGCCACGGCGGTATTGGGCGTTTAATTGAGGAGGTCGACCCCCCCCCCCCCCCTGGTACACAAATCGGAAGGTATCGTCCAAGCGAGCGAGTGGTTGCCCGGGGGCTCCCTTGCTGTCACCAGCAGGGGTCCAAGGGCAGCACGATGTCAGCGTTTAAGTGCGTAGCACTTTAGGGGCCCGGCTTGTCGTCCATCCGTAGATCTCATGTGGCGTGATCACGCTCAAAATCACGTGGTCAATACATGTCTAAAACAAGGCTAGCAGTGCTCCAAACCGGTTTAAAACAAACGAACAAGGTCTAAAATAATATAATTAACAGAAATAACCAATAAGTAATCTCAATAATTAACCCGAAATCACTAAAAATGCTTCCGAAGCATGCGGCTGACACCCGCGCCGCGCTAGAGAGGGCGCCACCGCCCCGCAAAGCGCGCTATTGCTCCTTCCACCGGCGCCTTTGTCGTTACATTTCAAGGTGGGGAGGGGGGGGGGGGCAGCCTAACGGAACTCGCTGCAGACGATACGTATCTCAACTGCCTCAACAAGCAGGAAGCCGATAAAGCGCAGCAGAAAGGAGCGCGCATGTCGCACACCGAGATTGCGAATCTCCCTAGCAATTAAGATTCTACTCGTGTCGGGGCAACCCTACATGCTTACCTCAAACATTGGCGTCATCGACGGTTTGGTAAACGGAGCAGTGGGAACTCTACGAACGGGAATCGCTGGGTGCCCGTGCTACGCACTTCTTCAGGTTGCACATTGGTGGAGATGCATTTAGCGCAGGATTTAGAACTACAAACAATCGCTACACAATTTTTTGTTGCTGCCACCACTGAACCATTAAAGGGACCGACAACCGATTTTTCTCGACCCAGTTTTTTACGGCGCAATAGAAAGCGCACCCTTCGCAGTGTTTGTAAAAAGCGCGTGGTTATTTTATTAGCAGTATTTTTCGATCTGAAAAGCCCCTGAACTGTACGTACACTTTCTCCAGCAACGCTGTGAAGCGATAGCGATGCCGATAGCCCTCCTCGCATTTTGTTCAAGGTTTTTCATTCACAGGAGCGGGTGAAACTGTGGTTAACCACCTTCATATTGACATCTTCGACCGTTTTGGAATATAAAAAGCAGTTAGAATAAGTTTTCCGAACGCTCGTCGTCACGTGAGATCTCTAAAAGCGCAGAGAGGAGAGAGTGCGATGGCTCCGTAAAACATTAAAAAACAAAACAAATGTTTTGTATGTGGACGCTTCCGCATATAACTTTAAACGGTCCGTTGCAACAGTACTTAGCAGCGACAACAGAATGATGACATGTGCATCCCTGTACACGTCCTCGATCGCCAAGGCGGAATGCTTCGCAATTACCCTTGCGATCAAAGAGCAAGAACGAAGGGAGGAACCACAGACCATTATCATCTCCGACTCAGAGGAAGCGTGCCGTTTATTTTTAAAAGGCCGCCTCCCGATAAAGCTAAGTAAATTCCTAGGCGGGAGTTTGAAAAACAACTACAGGCTGATCTGGTGTCCGGGACACACAGGCCTGGAGGGAAACGAGAGTGCTGACGCTCTTGCTCGAGGGCTCACGAACCGAGCAGAGCCTCGACTGCACTTTCAATCCCCTCAAACACTTCAGGAGGATACCAACGAGGAGGACAACGACCCATCCAGAATGGCCCCTCGCGAAATTCTGGCTCACCAGCGAGGCACTCGACAAAAATACAGCGCCCCCCACAAATCATTAGAAGGGGAGGACGCGATTGACCTCCGTAGGATTCAAACGGGGGTCTTTCCCAATCTACAAAGATTGAACAAAATGTTACCAACGCTGTATTTATTTATTTATTTATTTATTTACAAGTACCTTACAGGCCTCGCCGAGGCATTGTGTAAGGGGGGCGATACAAAGTAAGAACCAAGTAAGAACAAATTGGGTTAACATCGAGTCAGTAGGAACAATGCAGAACAACATCAACAACAATAGCAAAAAATGTCCAAGTACAAAAACTAGCAATATGGGCACGCCTGTCCGTGGTGTGGCGGCTCGCCATCTCTATATCACATCTCGTGGGGATGCCTAAACCGACCACCAACTTTAGATGCCTTTTTAGGCCAGTACAACCTATCTAATACTTTCGAGCAATGGGAGGCCCAGCTCGCCAGCTCTGACCCGGAGGTACAGCTTGCGCTTCTGGGTCACGTCAGGCAGGCAGCAGCAGCCAGTGGAGCCCTGGACTTGGGGCCCCACCCATCGAGCTCATGACCCCTTATCCCAACCCTTATGAATAAAGTTGTCTCTCTCTCTCTCTTTAAGGCCGAACCATATAGAGCGTTTCTGCCGGCGTTTTCTGGCGTTGCGCCCCTCGGCGTCGTCGCATCAACGCCGTCAGAGAGGTGGTGGAAAACATTTATTAAGCTATATACAGCGAGATGTGTGGATGGGGTAAGCCGGATGGGCCCGCCCTTCACAAACACTAGGAGGGATCCCTAGTCCGGTATCCCTGTAGCTGCCGCGGCGGCCCGGGCTGTAGCCACCAATGCCTGTTGGGCTTGGAGGTCGGAGCAGCCGAGCAGGACAGCTTCCCAGTCCTCTCGCGTGGGGTGGGAGTGGGGTGGGTAGGCAGGATTGGAGGGGCATGCCCACACCATGTGATAGGTGTCAGAAGACTCCTCCGCACAGTGCGGGCACGCGCCCGAGAAGGCCGAATTGAAATGTTTTAATACTGCCGGGCACAGCACAGTATTGGTAAAAAGGCGGAGAAGCCAGCGCTCCTCCGCCTTGGTGAGGCCTTTGCAAACGGGGGGATAGAGGCCATGCGAAGATTGATAAAGAGAGGTGATCTCCCTAAAGGTGGTGGCCGGATTGAAATCGGGTTCCGGAGCTGGCTGCGGATGAGGCGATGGCCGGTGAGTAAGCGCGCGGGCGGCAGCGTCGGCTGTCTCATTTCCCTCAAGACCTGCATGAGCCGGAGCCCACACGATGGTACGACGGGTTGGATACCCCGTATACTCGCAAGCGTGGAGGATTTTGAATGCGCGGTATGGAATATACCCTTGCTCAATATTGCGGCAGGCACCCCTGGAGTCAGTGATAATGACCCGGGACTCTGGATCTGCGGCGGCCAGTGCAATGGCGATCTCCTCCGCAAATGTAATGTTTGGGGCACGGAAAGTAAGGCCTTGAACTGTGGTGTTTCGGTGGATGACGGCCGCCGTGAACCAACCCCCATGGTGCGGGCCGGCAGCATCCACATAGAAGACACCTGGCTTATCACCATACAGTTGAGAGACGGCCTCCGCCCGCGAGGGCGGCAAACCATATGAAGAGCGTTAACTCAGCGTCGCACAGTGTGACCAGAGGGAATGAACGTAATACAGTTTCCGTCAATGGACCAACAAGACATATTCCTGATTATAGATTTTATGTCTCATTTGCAGTTTTGTGGTGCAAAAGACGAGTCACAGTGCCGCCGAAAAGTTTTTTTTTTATTTGACCTGTAGCGCCAGCTATTGGCATTAAGAAAAACCACAAACTCGTAATATAATGCCTCTGAGCTTGAAGCTGCCGCACATCTTTGAGGCCACGTATTCGGCCAATACGCTCATTTCTGCTAAGCCTACCGATGAACTTGAGTACGGCTATCGGAAAGAGTTCAAAGATAACACGCGCGCTTTGCTGTCGAAGCTTCTAGGGAACAAATTTGACCTGTAGCGCCAGCTATTGGCATTAAGAAAAACCACAAACTCGTAATATAATGCCTCTGAGCTTGAAGCTGCCGCACATCTTTGAGGCCACGTATTCGGCCAATACGCTCATTTCTGCTAAGCCTACCGATGAACTTGAGTACGGCTCTCGGAAAGAGTTCAAAGATAACACGCGCGCTTTGCTGTCGAAGCTTCTAGGGAACAAGCTAAGTCAAATACAAGCATCAGTTGAGAACTTAAGGGCCACACAGCGCACGGCGACGACTTATTAGATCTACTAGAATGGGGCAGTGGGCTCACTGCCGTATCCCTGCGCCGCGCCGCCGCGGCCCTCTGCGCGTCGACAGCTTGAGCGCCCGCCAGGGGCGCTGCCGCCAGTTTCTCCTGAAAACTCTTGCGGGGTGTGAAGCGCGTCCCCTTGGTCGGTGAGGGTTATGGTTACGCTGTAGTTGCGGGGATATCAACAAACGCGGGGTTGGTGGCGGGGAGAGGGCCTCCACAATGACACAAGACACAAAAAAAAAAAGAGGAGGGGTAGGGGTCGATTATTTTATTATTTTTTTTTTAACTGACCCAAGTAGTTGAAGCTGCTGTTTCAACTTTTGTGTGTGCCCTGCAGCGCATGTTCTGTTTCAGATTTGTGTGTGCCCTGCAGCGCATGTTCACGCCGTTCATTCATTTGAAGGACCTTTGTCGGCACCACGCGTGCCGCTTTACTGCACTTATATATGTTTGTTTTTCTGAAGGATCGGCATCTGTGTCTATCCGCAAATGGCAACTGTCTCAAAGACGGCCCGCCGCTGCATCTGGACGGGAGGGACGCGCTTTTTTACAGCCTCAGGCGGTCGTGCACATAGAGCATGCAGCGTACGTGCAGAGAAATTTCTGTGGCAGCGTTTGACAGCAAAACAGCTGGACCCAACGAAGCTAGGAGTGACCGCAGAGTCAAGCGCGACAACAAAAGCAAGAAAACGCGCGAGGGCGGTGACAACAAAACCATACTCGTGCTTTGGTAAAACGGGGGGGGGGGGGGTCAGGGGTACTTCTAAAAAAATAATAAAGAACGCTGGTACGTCGCTGCTTGTTTCGCTATCGAAGTCCTAAGCACAGAACTATACTGACGGATGAAACGGGCTGAAGTAGCTGTCATTTTAAGCGGGGGAGGTCCAAAGGAATTGGGCTCTCATTGGGATGCCCCAGTGCCTGGTAGATCGACGCTGTCGTCGGCTGTTGACTGCAAGCATCGCCGGCGTTTCTTGCTGTCCTTTATTAGGGGCGAAGCTCCTTAAGGCGGCACCCGTTCGTCCCTCGTCGTAGTGCGTAACCAGTCTTACGCTTTGACCTCCAAGGCGGTGCCGGTGGGAGATTTCTCCTGTGCGTTGTTCAACAATAAAAAATTAGCAGCGTGCGCGTTAACTAAAAGCCGAATTCTTCTGTCTCTCATTCCCCATTAGCAGCCATTGGCATGTTCCAGTAGGAAACGTTAGTAGAAGTAGAAGTGTAAATGTTAGCTAAAAGCCGACTTCTTCTGTCTCTCATTTCCATTAGCAGCCATTGTTTACCTCCAAGGTAGTGCCTGGTGAGATTTCTCCTGTGCGTGATTAAACAATAAAAATTTTGTTCAAAACGCCGTTGATTGATGAAATAAACCAACGAAAGACGCCAGATGTTTTCTAAAAGCAAAACGAAAGAACGCCAGATGTTTCTAAAGCAAAACGAAAAGACGCCAGCCGCTTAACGAAAGACTCCAGATGTTTTCTAAAGCAATGGTTTTCTAAACAATGAAAATTCACAGCGTACATGTAAAATTAAAGTGAGCTGCAAGTCGTCATAACTCATCGAACCTTTAGTATAAACGCGCCCGATCTCACGTCGGTGATGATGTACTGGGCAGAATTCACGGAAGATTCACGGTTTACCGATGAACCTCCGCAGCTTCGCCCACTCATCATCATTCACTCCGTGGATATGCTGTGATTTTTTTTCATTTTCGTAGTCGATTAGCAGATGTTCATACACGTTTATTGCATCTGTTTATTGTTCGACCACGAGTGACAATTTCTGCATTGTTATCCATATTGTGTTATGGCAAACATTTGCGCATACATAGGCAGGGTTTTGTGTAAATAAAATCAGTTTGTCAGCGCGTGATGCTGTCGAGTGTTTCTTCGTGTCCTGTTTTATCCGCGCTGCTGAAGAACTGGTGCAATATCTACGGTGCAATAAAAATATGTGTACGCACGTGATGCATGTTACTTGTTATGTGCTCATAACAACTATGTATATATTTTTTTTTCATTGGGCATACGAGTCCAACTGCAGTTTTGGTAACCTTGTACGATCTACGTCTGCAAATGAAAAATTTTTTAGTACGGTGCGGATACATTTATTACGAAGCCGAGTGGTTCCGACCATTATTGATTAGTGAAAAAAAAAGAACTTAAGTGGGTTAATTACACAGACCAGCTCATATATATGCGAGAAAAAAAATAATTAAAAATGAGGCGTTGTTTATATTCGGCATAGTGGGGCTCGAAAGGCGGGAGTGAAGTCGCTATGATCGCTACAGAGGCGAAAGTGCATTGAAAATCGTATCGATCAGCAGGGCAAAAGAAAAAAAATAACGCTCCTAACTACACATCCTGTTATTGCAGCGTCTGCGTGGAGGAGCATTCATCTATGCAATAGCCGCTTAAAACATCGCCCGCTCTCCGTAAATCAGTCACAACGACAGTAACTTATCTCACAACACACAGAAAACTTGCATCAAAAGAACTGCCGTGAGTTGCGCACCGTAACTTTGACTTTTCTTGCGCGCAAAACAGCAACGCGCGCTAGCCGCGCCCTGCAACCCGCCGGAAAGTTTCAGGTGATGCTGCGAGCCGCGCCGCCTGTCGGCGGCGACATGAAGTGCGTCACGCTCCGCCGCTCAGTGAGCGCACTATAAACTTCTAGAACACTGTATTAGATCCGAGGAGGGCGGCAGCCATTTTGGCAGCAGCAACGACGCCGTTACGTAGCGGAAGTCGCTGCCAGCCGCACGCTGATTGGTTTCTGCGTCCATCGAACTGCTTCCGGCGTCGACGCTGCCGCCCGTGACTGCCCGTGATGTATGGACCGTCCAGAGGTGGACGTTTCGGCCACCGTCACCGGTAGCGTCGACGTCGAGGGACGCCGGCGTACGAAACGCCGGGAAAACGTCGGCAAAAACGCTCTATGTGGTTCGGCCTTTACCACCTCGCCAGCTAGGCGCTCGTGGCCTCCGCGATTAGTTCCGGCAACGCGTCGCCGGAGGTAATCTCGGAGGCCGCGAGGCGCTCTTCGTACTTTTTTAAACACGTCGGCAGGCCTTCAGCTAACAACGTTCATGCTGCCGCTCATGAGCATCGGGTCATACGTCAAGCGAAGGGGGCGCGACTGTTCTGCTGTGTGCAAACGAATGAATATCTGAACGTTTTACGTTAGAAAAGATTATAATAAAAAGTGTGCTGTATTCAACGTTAATACAGAGGCAATTAATAGCGTACACCAGTAAAAGTTCACGTGATAGGTGCATGTGCATGTTCACTTCTGCGCCGCCAGAGGCGCCAAAAGTAATTTTGAGTGAAGAAATAAAAATATAAATAGGGGTCGTTTTAGACAATGCAGTAAACAATCCTTCTCTCAATTCGTGTTCTGAGCGGTTGTCGGTCCCTTTAAGCATGCGAGGAGGAAGTGATGTATAAGATGAACACACGCTTTATGTATAGCTTTTTGTACGTCTTCGGCGGTTTTTTTTTTTGTATATATAGCAGCGCACTGAAATTTCTATAGAGAGCTTTGACGCTGCCATTGTTCAACTACCTTGGAAATTATGGGTACAGTATGTAAACTGATACTATGGTTGTGACTTGAGATAGTTTTTGCAGTTTCATTTTCGCTGACATCTGCTATGATTGACGTAAGTTATAGCATGCAAGCAATCAGGCTACGCCCATGCATAACAGTTGGTAATGGTGTGGGCTACGTTCTCACGGTCTCCCCCCCCCCCCCCCCCCTTTTTTTTTTGTTTAGAAAACATGGGCGAACTAGTTGAAGGCTGAATATATAATGATCTTTTTTTTTTAAATCACAACAGTACCCACGAATGTACATAACTAACTGCCATTCCCACGATACACCTGCACGGCGCCATAGTTGCTCCCAACTCCCGCAGACAACAGCGCCTGATTTCCCTCTGGTGGCTTTTGCTGGAAACTGTGGCGATAGGTGTTAAACGCGTTCGAGTTTTCGGCGTGTTTGTCCCAGATGTTGTCATTGCGCAAAAAAAATGCGCAAGAATTGCTTCATTACGTTTAATTTTACCAGCAATCGCCATCCGTTAAACGGTACATATTTAAATAACTTGCGATGGATGAATAATCGCCATCAACATCATCGTCATCTCCATCTCTCTCTCTCTAATGTGCATTGTAGTCTACGCGATGGGAAGCTCAATTGTTGGCGCACCATTGTTGCCGCCGCAGTTGCTACGTGTCCGCCCGCCGGTCTCCTGTGATCTGGCGCTGAGATCTGACCTTGTGTGCCGCCGCCAGTCGCATCCTCGTTTTCACCGCCACTACCGAGCCAGCGTAGCGAACGCCGTTTATTTGCTGGACTCGGCATCTACTCGGCTCTCTTCTCACGCACTGCATTCGCGGTGTCGGCTGGATTCCTTTTCTTTCTTTTTTCAGCTTTTCATTTCTTTTCCTTGCTTCCTTTTTGACACGTTAGTTTCGGCTTCCCCGCAAGCTGAGATTTGAGGCGATATCGTGTCGAAGCTGCCGCTCGTCGCTACACGTGGCCATGCGTGCTAGCTTCCAATAGTGATCGATAGTCGTCTCGCTGCCCTGTCGAAAAAAAAAAAATGTCCGTGCTGTTATTAGACGATTTTACTTTCCGCACATGGGCGTCGCCACCTTGGGCTGCTAAACGAATGTTCTATAATTTTTGTGTGTCGTGCCGTGAAATTCGTTTTTTAGCAAGTTCCAGTGCCACTGCGTCTTTTTTTAAATTGTGATCACAGCGCAAAGTAAGACACGAGACAGACTCATACAAGACTCATCATAGAGACCGCAGCAATCGCTGAAGGTGGCTCTGTTAGTAAGCCTTCGATAGCTTTGACTGATAAAGAACTTGCTTTCCTGCACCCACACATGCGCTAGGTTTCTTTTTGACAGGCTGTTCCCGTTTTGGTGTTTTAGAGTGCTTGATCATATTGGCTTCGTGCTTCGGAGGGGGTGTCGATCTTTTATCATATGCGGTTTTTATCGCATGTCGTTTTTTCATAAATTGCTTGTTGTTCGCAATAAAATTTTAGTTGGAAGTCAGCGCTCGTCTTCGTTGCTCTCCGTCTCGTGTCTTACTTTGCGCTGTGATCACAATTTAAAAAAATGGAATACCAACTAGCCCGTACCCAGACCTTGCCACTGCGTCTGCCCAACGACAGGTTCCTCGTTAACAACGCGTAGGCTGAGAGGCAACAGTGAGGTGTGACAACCGCACTGTTGCGGTTGTCACACCTCACCTCACACCTCAAAAAGTTTTTGTGGTGTTGGGGTGCCTTCACTAGAATTAGGAGCGGCAAAAGCACAACGAGCGGGAAAGGAGGAGCGGTACCGTATAATACCGTACCGTATTTTCGTACCGTATTTCCGTAACTTGCTAAACGAATCGATAGTTCTTTAGCATCGAATGCATTTACCCAGCCGTTTTCATGTGTATGCGTCTGCCATAGCACTACGAAACGGCTAACAGCCCAATATGGCGGCACCGAAATCTATCCGTAAAATAGTCTATATAGCATGAAGCCGTAACTCCCTGCCGTGTTACCCGGTCCGCTGTTTTTTATGCTCGCCGCATTTTTATCGTTTCCCTGTTCGCCCCGACTGTGGATAACTGTCGAATGAGACCTTCGAGGCCGTTACATCGGCTGCTTGGGCCGGCAGGTTTGAGAGTGCACGCACGAACGAAGCGGCCGCGGCATCTATAGAAAGTGTGCGCTCGCCAGTGTGTATCCGAGAGAGCGCTCGCCGGTGGTCTCTGGAGCGAAGCATAAACAAACATTCTTTTTTTCTCGGACGATTGCGGTTAGCGGTTCGAGAGAGGAGGAGGAGGCATCGTCCCGTTTTGCAACGAAGCTGCACGCAGCGCCGTGGTGATGGCCGGCGGGCGTCCTTGCTCGGCAGCGGCAACCTGTGCCTGCTGCACTCCTATCGGATCTCAGCAGCAGTTAGCACACAAATAAGGCAGTCCCGCGCGCCACTTTCCATCTCCCCCCCCTCTTTCCCAGTCTCCCGGCGGCACACGAAAGGGTTCATGGTCGCCGTAAGCGGCGCCTAACCTACATAGAGGCATGGAAGAAAGCCGCAACAAACCTCGCTACCCGAGGGTTCGGGGTTTTGGGAAGAGAGTGAGAGAAGGAGGTGCACGTGAGAGTGTGGGCGCAAGCACGGCAGTATAACTAACTGTCCATGGGTCGCGATATTTGTCCCCCCTTATCTTCCGCTTCGGGTGGTGCGTTACGCAAGTACCTCCGCCGCTTTGTATACATATATAAGCGCGCACACACATATATGCACGCGAACAGAACGCCGCACGTTTACCCAGTGGCCCGTGGCTATGCAAGCGGCGCGCGTGTTGCCGCAGAAATTACGCCTGCGCGCGTGTGCTGCATATGCACGTCGTCGTCGTCGGGTACCAGTGGCGCAAATGGGTCAGGGTTTCCCGTCGGCCCTCCGTTCGCAGGAATGTTGACGGTGGCAGCAGCAGCCACCGGGCGCACGCGCGCCGCCGTTACTCTCGACGTTCGCTGTAGAAGGAAGGGCTATGGAAGGGCGGTGAGGGAGGGGGGTATGCAGTGCCGCGCAGGCGGTTGCCCTTCACCTCTATTTGTTGCCGCTGCGGGATCGCAGCAGTGCGAGAGAACCCGAGATCAGTGCCTCGGAGCGCATGCGTAACTGTGTTATAAAGGAACGGCCTTCTTTAGGTTTCCAAGCGTGAAAAGACGGGAACACGCGTTTCCTCGAAGATCCCGCGCTCGGTTGGGAGCGGTATATTAGGCGCCATTTGACTCAAGTTGGAGCTGAAGTTTGTGAAGTCCGAGTTGCCTGTCACAGGATGCATAATGACTGTAGGATTCAATGACAGTGTATGGTGGTCTTGCATAAAATAACGAGCCCGAGACACTTCCGCGGCTTCGGGAAGAGCGAATACGCCTTTCCGCTGTAAGTTATGGGAATGCCATAGACTCTGATGAAGCCGCGTGCATATATAATGGACTGACACGAGCGTTGATGCCCCCAACGGGACTAGTGAACCGGGCGAAGCCTACGTAAACGAAAGGAATGCGCGGCGGCCCCTCTTTATTTATTTGCCTACCGGTGCAGCGTTCCGACTGCTTTTGGGGCGACCGCGCATCTTCGAACCAACCGCGAGTGCGCAAACGCCGGCGGCTGTAAAGTCTCCATCAGGAGAATAAGCGTGTCGGGGTCACGAGGACCTTGGCGTGCCCGCGGAGCTGCACCCTGCGTTGCGTGACAGCGGTTGCGTCGGGTTGATTTGTTGGACGTCGAGTAGCGGCGGCGGCAGCGGCAGGCTCTGCTCTTCTCGACGTCGCCTCGCGGGCAGCGCGATGCAGCACCACACCGCACCACAGAGAAGGCGGCTGCATCGCGCTGCCCACGCTGTCGAGCGCTGCAGGAGCGGCCCTGGTGGAAGCGATTTATATTCATGACACACACATACTGAACAAGCGTCACTGCCTTACTCGAGGGGCGCGTCGCGTATTTTTCTTCGACTCCCGTTTAAAAGGTGCACTCTCGGCGTTCTTCATCCGTCAAGCAACCGTCGCAGAAGCGGAAAAGAAACATAAGCTCTTATATAGATTGGCAAGAGAGGAGAGCGCGTTGCGAAGGGATGTGTGTGGTGGTTGTGCGCGTATCGCGTTGTCACTTTGAGAAGTGGCGAGAGAGGGCTTGCGTAAACGATGCTCGATGCAATTGCCAGCCGTTGTCCTTGTACCGTGTGCGTCACTCCAGTGCTTCGCGGCCGTCGCTCGTGTCCTCTGGCGGGAAGAGGAGCTTGCTTGAGGCGGTAGTCACGTGGTGGTACCCCGCCTGCCTAATTGGCGCTTTCCTTAATTGCCTTGAGCACTGACGTTGCCTCGGCGCGCTGAAATGCCGCACTCAATTCAGTCGTCGCTGCAGAAACCTTCCGCACGTATCTAACTTTCTGTTGTAGATGGACGTCCGATATACCACGATGTTGCCTTCAAAATTCATCGTTAGTGATCTTTGACGTACGATTTGATTCGAGAAAGCCTTAACTGTAAGTCGACGGGAATCAATCGCTAACTGCTTTAGCATGCAGTCATATCTCTCCACCATCTTTCGCTGTCAGCTTCAAACCATGGTATACTTCCGTGAGGTAATGCTTTCCTGAGAGGCACGAGAGAACATTAATAGTAAAGAAATAAGAGGGGGGGGGAGGGGAGGCTACAGCTACGAGTGAGAGGCTTTGCGGTAACTGTTGGCGAAAAACTGGCATGGGTAATTACTTTCGAAAATAAAACTTCAGCTTTTCCCAGTTTCCGTAACCGCCGTGCGCTTGCTGCGTTTTTCCGGAAGGAGGCATTTACTGCGTACGCGGTAGTCAAGTGCTGCCACCTTCGACTACTATGACGCTCTTATCGCATAGAACGCACCTACTGAAAGAATGCCCATGCCCTAACAAACAGTCCTATAGAGTGTCAGCCAGTGCGTGAGTCCTCCTCCCTTTGTTCAGTTCTGGCCAACTGGGGTTTCGGGCTTTGCATCTTATCTCACGCCTGGAGGTGTGCGCCATGCACTTGACCAACTCTGACACCGCACTATAAAGGATCGAAAAACGGAGTTTACCACCCTCTCTGCACACTCCCTTACCCCCACCAGAGCTCGCAGATCCAGACCAAGGCATTTAGTTGCTCCTGTCTGGCACGCCTGTTTCACACCACTCTCGATTATCCACATTATACCACCATGCCAGGCGCCGGGCATATCTTTTCCACCGTTTGTGGAGCTGTGCCCTATGCCCCTGGTCCCATCCCTAACCCTTCCCTTTCTTTTGGGAGGCTGCTCGCCCTTTGGCCCACCGGCTCGGATTACTCGCTAATGCTTGTGCCTCCATGACGGCTAGGGGCCCAAACACGGTTACTTAGACCTTTTAAATAACGTTGCATCAGTCCTTGCATCCATGGTTAGGTGCGTCTTCGGGCCCGCAGGTGCGTCAGGCGACGTGGCCCGGCGACCGCCCCGCGGGCTTCGCTCGGCGCGCGCCGTCTACGCGTCGTCGTGGCCTACTTGGGCCGTCGGCTCGCTACGCGCGGTCTGACCCACATGGGCTGGCGGCGGGGAGAGCGAGTCCCCGCCGCCGCCGCCGCGCGTTTTTCGCCTCCGCTGTGCGCGCATGCTGCGGTATATCGTACAGCCGAGCGAATGGGCCCCGCGGCGGCCTGACCTCAAACGCGCGTTGCGAGTGCGTTCGTTCGTTGGTGCTTGTAGAGCCAGCAGTGTATTTACTACACGCGCCGCGTCGTTTATGCACGCGGGCCTGCCTAGCTAGCCGCGTATGCTGAGAGCTGTTCTCGGAACGCTCCTCTCGCTCTCTAAAAAAGCGGCGACGTGTCCTTCCTATCGAGCCCACTACTAACCCCTTCCTCGACGAGAAGCTGGACGACCTAATGCACCCAGGCTGCCACGCCGCCTCTTACACATCGTGAAACAAACGATTGAAGCTTGACCGTTTGTATCTGGGAAAAACCAAATAGTCGTTTCGTTGTGGTGCCTTAGTAGCCTCTGAGTTTTCCCTTCTGTAGAAACAGCTATGTCCAACTGAAAACTGGCATGGTTAGCCTAGCTTCGGCTGCTGGAGCAGACTTCGGCGTATAGACATGCGAAGTCTCAAATGAAACTGGAAGACGCGGGCCCGCACAAAGTGTACGCAAACGAAAACTTCCGTGCGGAGGAATTCGACCTAATTAGCTAATGCAGTTCGTTGTTTTGTATATGAATATATCTTTGAGGGCGTCATCATCGTAACTTCCCTTCTCTTATTCTTTCATCTTTATAAAATGCGAGCCGTTTTGTAGTGCCGTCATTCTGCACGCGTTTACAGGTTCTCGTTGGGCGTGTTCAAACGGCGGATTTGCTTTTCGTATTAGTACATTCGAGAGAAAAAGTGTACAGGGCCGTGTTCGTGTTAAAAACAAAAGGAAAAGGGGACTACGGACGCGTGTGTCTTCAGCCGCATTGTGCGCATTTCCTTTCCTTTTTATTCTGTTCTTTGCTTCGAAGCCACAAAATGAGCCCTTCGAAAAATACCCGAAAGCCTTTCTCGCAGTACACTTTACCCAATATTCTTGCGGCTTACGCATCGGCTAAAGATGTTACAAATGTGCGGCTACGGCGTTACGTATCGCATTCATGCATTACATTTCCAGCATATGTTTAACGCAGGGAAGAAAGAACAGTCTAATAAACTGCACTTTGTCTGCGTTTCCGAAATATTTTGGACATCTGTGCCATCGCAGGAAGGCTACCGTGGCGTTGTATTTATTTCATAAGGTGTTTCGAATGGCAGCTTGCCTTGTTTGCTCCACGGCGTGTGTTGTCATACGCTTCACGCAACTACTTCGCTAACTCAAACAAGTGTAGATGAGAATTCGTGAACACGGGATGTCGCTGTAGCCGACGTTTCGACAAGCGGACTTGTCTTCTTCAAGGCTGCAGCGGATCAATCAATCCATCCATCCACTGTTGCAGCCTTGAAGAAGACAAGTCCGCTTGTCGAAACGTCGGCTGCAGCGACACCACGCATGCTCACGAATTCTCATCGCTTCAAACTTCCATCTTTCCCTGAACATCTGCCAAATAAGTGTAGAGTCATTTAGACGTCTACGTTACATTGCATCGAGTGAGCATAAGAATGACGTATAAACGTAAGCATATCTTATAATATCCATGGAAGGAAGTGGGGGTGGTTACAAGTCAGCGTTGCTTCACTCCATATGGCGCCCGCGTGTTTGCATTGGACGTCGTGTTCACTGTTGCAGAGCACCGTTACGTGAGCTGCCACTTTCGTGGGGGCGAAAGCTAGTCGCACTACTTGGAGAAAGCGAGAGAGGGAACCGCGGCCCTCTTGGCCTCGTTACGGCGTGCCCTGCCTTCCCTAAAATGGCAACAGCTCGCCGTACCCGCCGGCTATTTCCGCGCCGACGTTCCTCCGGGACCTTTTCGGGCTCCCGCGAGCGCCCCACCCCGAAGAGCGCCGCTACATTAACCGTGCGCTTACGTATGTGTACGGTCCTGTTGACGAGCACCTTCCGGCAAGAAGTTGTCAACACCCGCGGCGGCCCGGAAACCGCGAGTTCCGCGGCGGAAGCGTTTGGGTTCCCACCGTGTATTGCGCGCGCTTTGCTTCGGTTTAAGGCGGGAACCCATTTCCAGGTGAGCACACGATCGAAAGGGCACCTTTTCACTCTGGGTAGTCGCGGAAGTCGCGGGTGGCGGAGCCTCAGGTAAGGAAAAGTAAGGAATTTTCTCCGCAATGCCGCTTCAAAACCCGGGTGCCTCCGATATATGGTAAAACGCCGTCGAAAATCGCCAGTCCGGAGATGTACGTACAGATAGATGCAGGTGACGTCGACACACTTGGTGCTGATGTTATTCCTCGCGATAGACGTTAAGAGAATTCCCTCTCATTACTTCACCTCCTCCTTTTGGACGAACGCTGTCCTTGAAGTCAGAATCGGCGTGACAGTTCTTATTACATAAAGCTAACCTGTCTTACGTGAGAATTAAAAATGCGCGCAATTGCACAGGTTATCTCCATGCAGCATTGCTTTCTCTCTCTCTTTTCGCGGGCTTCATAACGAAAGCAGCGTGGGTCTTCCTAAAACCCATGGTTATACGAGCTCGTTCCGCTTCGTCGCCACCTCAGTCCCGTCACAATTATCGAGAGACAGCTGCTCTTCACTTTCAAGGTCAGCATGCGCAACTCTTGTCCGAAATTGCTTGCTAAACCCTCGAGGCGTGAACGGCCATGGATCGCCTCCGCGCGCTCGCTGTCAAAAGGCAGGTGTGCGCGCGGTGTTGCAACGCCCGAGGCACGACACCCGTTCGCCCGGAGCCCGAGGAAGCGTGACCGCTATGACGTCGCGCTGTTAGCTTGCATGCGCCGCTCGCACGCGCGCGTGTGTATCATCACGGCGTTCGCCACCACCCATGCGTTGTCTTCATCCAGCGCTGATGCGTCCTGCCGTCGTGGAACGCGCGTTAGAGCGACAGTAAAGAGAAAAACGATTTTTTCTCGTAATTGTGAGTTAACTCTTTCAAAATACCAACATCACCGCGCTTGCCGCGAGAAGACCCTTGGTAATGGAGAAAACGCGCAAAGACAAAATGTGGGTGGCGACGCCGGCCTGAAGTTCCAGCACCTGTTGCCGTGAAGTCATAAACTTTAACGGCGTTTAGTATGGCTTGCGTAGTTCCTAATCAGCGAATATGCAGTACATTATCCTCTGCGGGTCCAGAGATGTAGCATACCAAGTTTCAGGATATTTCGTTAAACCAATGTTGTCAAAATGCGAAAAAAAGCGGTTTGAAATCCTTGACGTCACGTGCGGAGATTTCGGCGCGAAATTTAAAAATGAAACTTTGACCTCGATTTTCCCTTCTATCAATAAACATGTGGTAGTGAAATTAACGACAGCAGAGTTTTTCGGAGCATAACTTATCAGTCTAAACTTATTCATTGTTTCGCTTAAGTGTCCCTTTAAAGGCCGCCGATTCGCGACGCGTCATCGCCGTCAGGCGCTTGGCCAACCGCCGCCGTGTCGCGGCCACCACGCCTCTGAGGAGTTGTCGGTCGTCCAACGGAGGGAGGAACGCGATGGAATGAGGTAACCCCTTCATGCCACGGTGTGACGATGCGGTGTCGGCGAGCCTGCTGCAGGCTGCGCGCGCGCGCTGGTCACGCACGGACGGCCGCGGGCACGGAAGAGGGAACCGGAAGCGACGGGGCGTGAGTGAGAGGAAGACCATCGAAGGAATGCTTTAGCGGTAACTCTTCTTTCTGGCGTGTGCGGAAGTCGTCCATTAGGGGTCGAAGGTGGGGGAGCTTCGGGTGAGGGAAGAACGAATGGGACGCCTTGCTGGGCGCCTGCAGAAAGCGCGGTCTTTGGGACGGGAGGGGCCGGGTTCGTTTCTTTATTGCTAGCTTACTTTTTTCCTGCCCGCAGCGGACCGCCCGAGGAGACGTACGGAATTTGAGCGTCGTGCGGTAAGAAAACAAAAAAGAAAGGAAATGAATAGTGACCGGCGTGTTTTGCCTCTGTAGAGAGAAGAAGGCGGCAGGGGGTTAGTGTTTAGCTGGAAGGGTCGTGTGTGCTGTGCCCCGAGGCCCGGTCGGAGAAAGCAGTTGCCGCAGGAACCGGGCGGCCAAGGTCGTCCTGCCTCCTCGGCGTTTTCGTGTACACGAGGCGAAAGCAAAACGCGCCCGCTCGATCCTCGATGGGAGAGAGCCGACGGGGAAAGGCTGCCCCCCCCCCCCCCCGACCATTCCTATCGTAGAGCGAAGCCTACCGCGCCATGCCGTCGTGTCCTACTTCAGCATGTAGGCGCTGCTGGGAAGTATGCAAGCGGCTGCTGGCTGCTTTCCTTCGAAAACCGTGCGACGTCGCTTTCTTTTTTTTCTCCTTTTTTCGCTTACCTGCAGAGGTAAGTTTGCTGCAAACTTACCTTCGATGTTCGTGTTCTCGCGCAAAGAAGGAAGAAGAAGCCGAACAAAGGTGAACGCGTTGCCGGGCGCAGACTATGTCGTCCGGCGATCGGCTGGATAAGCGTGGAGTGTGTTGCTGCCAGTTTTACGTAACGGTGTCAGTCGGTCGTGCGTGCCGGCGATCGGTCTCCTGTCTGGGGCCCGAATTGGTTCATGATCAGTCGTGCAGCAGGAAGAAGAAGCGTTCGCTCTGTTTGGCAGTTGGAGTCGGCCGTGATTCCGCTGTGCGCAGGAAGGGTTCGGTGAAAATATATTAGGGGCTTCGCCTTCTGGCCCCGTATAGCTGCCAATCCACGTATCGCTGTATCGTTTGTGAAGCCGGCTGGCCGACGACACAGGGCACTTTCGAACGAAAAGCATCGTGATTTGGACCCCTGATGCGGTAATCATTGAATAAAGGAGCATTCCGTGCAAGCAAGAAGGTACGCGTAACGAAATAGTGTCGACATGCATCCCTGTTTGGAAGAACGCTTTGTGTTATGCAGTTTATTCATGCTTCTCAAAGTGGAAGCATTGATAGTGAAGCCGGTAGAATATAGCTAGGTGCCGACCGACATATGTCTCGCGGACTGCGCATGCGTCGCTCTTTGTTATTTGATCACTTTCATTGTGTCTTCTTTATTAACGATACCAGTAACACAAAAAAAGTAAAGTATGTTGATGTTTCTTTAACGACCTGGAAAATCTGGTCTACCAACCTGGAAAATCTGGAATAAAAAGCCAGGGAATCGTCATGGATTTTTTGAGAAACATGGCTGCGTCACGGAAACTGACTGATGCCAGCCTGTGCGACCGTCACGAAAACAATCTTCACCTTTTATCAAAGCTTCTAAAGTTGCTCCTTCTTCTGCATCTACGGTAAACAGCTAACCAGGGGTGTTAAAAAAATAGGGGGGGGGGGGGCGGGAATGCATACAGTTGCTTCTACTGATCACGCAAATTATCACAATTCCCAAGCGTGACGTTACTCACTGCGATCAATTTGTTCTTGTTTGTCTTGGCCATGACCTCGGCTCGACTTGAAAGCATTCTGATTTGGCCAGAAGCACTGCGAGCAGAGGCTCGCTAGGCCTGGCCAAGCTCATTCAGTGGCGATGCAACGGCAGACGTCCTCAGTTGGTTGGTTGGTTGGTTCCTTAAGGGAATAGCTCAACCCACTACGGGGGATCGGCCACGAAGCGTGCGGCAGTAGACTTTGTGAAAAAATAAATTAAAAGGAATATGCGAAAAGATAATGTTATAGTAAAAAAAACAAAAAAAAACCAAAAAAATGTTGGGGCAATTTTGACTTTTTTCTTCACTCAGTTTATGCAAGTGCCCCGTTTTTTTTTCTTCTTCTTCTTTACCACTTGTGTGCTCGAGTTTTCCAAGCAGGCTTACCATTCTGGGACTTTGCTCAGAGTCATCGGGGAAAACCTGGAAAAGTCAGGGAATTTGGCAAAATTAAATGGGCATACGCCATGAATTCGTCTGCGTGTACATTGTATGCAGATACTTGATGGTTGATTGCTGATTTCGACTAATTGTGAATCATATCTAGATGCCGCGATAAGGTAGCCAGAACACACGAGGAAGTGCACTTATTGATGACTACCGATGGGCACACGGAAAGAGCATTTGACGTCTGCATCCATACAGTTTGTAGGCCACGGCCCGTATTCACAAAAATGCAGTTAAGCTAAGATTATTCGTAAGGGGAAAGTTCAGGCCAATCCTGATGTTGGCCATATCATTAACAAAGGCAGCTGACCAATGCCAGACTGCGCTTGCGCAAGAAATGCTTTGTGAATGCGGCCCCAGATTCTATTTATTATCCTTGCGCCCACGTTTAGAGCAAGTATACACAATCTTGACCCGTTATCACCCGTTGGCACGGCCAGCACAGGAGCTGCGCGGGTTTGGTTGTACGTCACAGAACACTGACGTCAAGCGTATACCTGACCATACACTGACGTCAAGCATCTATCTATCTATCTATCTATCTATCTATCTATCTATCTATCTATCTATCTATCTATCTATCTATCTATCTATCTATCTATCTATCTATCTATCTATCTTTAACGAGCCTCAGTGCTCGAGCACCTCTGTAATGGCGGTGGAAGCAGCATATTTACTTTTACTGCGTTCAGTGTGTCTTTCAATGCCGATTATTGATGGGGGAAACAAATAAAAAAATAAGAATGAAACCTCGACTCTCGCGGACATGTGTGGTCATTAAGACGCCATTAGCGTACGCGACACTCCCACAGTCGCGCCAGAGATTCCTCCGCACCCATTTCATAAAATTGTGTGTGCCGTATTTCTTCGCATTGTGAGCCTAATTGCGTGTATATCGTTCGTTGCCCGGTGTCCGCGCCACCCCTCCTTCCTTCCTTATCTGCCGTCACGCACGCTTCCCCTCTCACCCTCAAGCATGCTGCCCCACCGTACTTGAGGTTCTCCTTTCCTGCTCGTGCGAGTTGTGTGTATTTCGTTCTTTTCTTTTATTGCGATAGCAATTATATGGACAGTCTCGGCTGAATTCTGCCGTCGCCGTCGCCGCCGTCATGCACCGTATATGTATAAGTATGTATATATATATATAAAAGCCCCAAAGAAAAATGCTTCCGAAGCGTGGAATCGAACCAGGGACCTCTTGCTCCGCAGCGAGTGGCGCTACCCACTACGCCACGAAACGGCGAGCGTTATATATACAAGCGGACTCAGAGACGGCCCGCGCTTATAAGCGTTTCTTCATTACCAGCGAGATGGCGCTACGAGCGCGACGGCTCAAGGGACGCCGCTAAACGAACAAACAGAATAAGAACGGAACAGGGTTGCCGTTGGTGGCTACTTTGCGCCAAATTGGCTACTTTACGACCCACTCTGGCGACAAAAATTTCAGGTTGGCGCCATGGCTACTTTTTGGCTACTTTGAACCTCTATGTTAGCGCATTCAGTCGCCATTTTTTCTCATTATCTGCAGATAAAATACCGAGCAAGCCTGACGACTACCCTTTGTTTCCAAGCTTTTCTGACGCGTCAGCCGGTGTATACGCGTGTCCTAGCCCCGCCATGAGTATGGTGCTCATCGAGGCACCTGAACGCAACGCGCGGTGCGCCTGCCGAGACGGAGTGATGAAGTTCTTGTTCGCCTAGTCAGTGTCTCACACCCACTATGGAGGATTGGCCAAGAATTCGGTGGTTTTATTAATTTAAATAAAAATTCAGAAATTGGAATTATAACTTAAAAATCAAAGATGAAATTAAGTACGCCTTTTGTCTAAGATCAAAACTAACGAAATTGAGGGCATGTTGGCATACGCGTGGCTAGCATGCTGTTCACGCTGCCCGCCATCGATGCTGACGCTACGAGTCAGTTTTGTAGTGCTGATGCACGGCGCGTGTTTTCGAATGAACTTGACAGACACAGCGATTCGCTACAAAATGAAGCTGGACCGGTCATCTTCAAGCTGATATCACTACTTGAAGCTGGTCGTGCTTGAAGTCGCAGACTTCAAGCACGGCCTTCTTCTACCATTAGTATTCCTACTGACAGGTTGGCTGGAATGTTCCAACCTTACTCTCTCTCTGGCAATTACTATATCTATTCTATATAGAATGTATACAGGTGCACGGAACTTATAATATGTTCATTTATTTGCAACTTGCTTACAGCTTGAAGACCAACCATGAGGAGAAAATAACTGTGCTCGTATGCTATTTTATTGCTGACACAAAATGGTATTATATATTATTCAATGATAAACACTCTTTTCATAATACCGCTTTTCTGCCATTTGGCTACAAGTTTGGCGATAAGATTAAAAGACGTGGCTACTTTGGCTACTTTTAGCTTGAATTCTGGCTCCTTTTCGAATCTACCCAACGGCAACCCTGGAACGGAAGCTTGAGCGAGTTGGTATGCGTTCATCTTTGTTGAAACAGCGCTCACTAGACGACGACGAAGTAAAAGAAGGCACAGGACAGCGCCTGTCCTGTGCCTTCTTTTACTTCGTCGTCGTCTTGTGAGCGCTGTTTCAACAAAGATGAACAGACAGAAGATGAGCCCGAACTATCCAACTGTCACAGCTCGACACTTGAAGCACGCTAGTTTCCTTCGATGCTTCGGCCGCCTTTGCAACAGGAGCGCTGTTCAAACTGAGAGTATCCATTGGCGAGTCTCACTTCGTATAGCATTAGTTTCTTGCTATCGCATTCATTGCTTCGCCCTTGCGGCGAAACTGTGACTTTCTTTATTGATTTATTCAGGACAACACTGAAAACTTTACTGCCGCGCGTCATATTTTCATCAGCCGTTGCTTCCAATTTAAAGCACTCGTACACGCAACGCCTCTGGCTAGCGCCGGCTGTGTCGGCGGCGTTTACGAAGGGGTGGGAGATGGCCGCGCGCTCCAGATGGCTTCTTTCTTTGCGGCGCCCTCTTAGGCAATGTACATTGGAAGCGCCGGCCGGGCGATAAGGCTGGCCACGCTGACCTGATACTTGAGGAGGACGGCGCGGGTTTAGCGAGCGCTGCCTGTTCCACTGCTCTGTTTCCAAGGGGGACTGCGCGCGCGATTACGTTTATGGACGTTAGCCCCGCGTGCTGACCTCTGGGTACTGCGGCGTCGACCCTGCCGGGATCTTTGCGGCTTTCCGCCGTCTTTCGCCTTCTCTCTGTTCTCTCTCTCTCTCTTTGCCCGCATCATGCAAAGCGGTGGCACCGTGCGCGCTACTATCTTGAGCAGTGTGAGTGGGATGATGGTGGGGGAGGGTGTGTAGCTAGCTGTCTTGGGCAGGCTCCCCCTTCTGGGAAGCGCTGTTTGCGTTTCTCCGGGAGAACCGATGACAGCCGGGAGCCCGTGTGCGGTGGCACCGCGCTTGGGCACTGCCGGTGGGGTTCAAGAGACCTGTCGGCGGCAAGCAGTGACGCCTGCCAACAGCGATTTCATCGCGGTCGCTGCAGCACACTGGAGAGCGAAAGTGGCGGAAGCGTGGCGAACGCTTACGTCGATGGGGACCTTTCGTTAAAGCGTTCGAACGTTTGCGTAAGTTTTGCAGTGGCTGTTCGTTAAATAACCGGCGGTTTAAAAAGCCGAGGCGCCCATCGTGCCTGCGTTTCGCCCTGCTGCCCTCGCTTGCATCTATTGCGTGCAGTGCGGTGTACCTGAAAGGTACACTGCATGAAAAAAAAAAAAAAGGTTAGGTACATTTGGTTCACGTTTATATTGTAAATGTCGATGGAATAATTAACGGAGGGCGGTAACGGTGGCAGTACTAAGATGGTCGGTGCAGCGCTGGAAAGCTGTCATGGTGCGCTTCTAGCGCGTAGTAATTCTGTCAGGGCAACAAGGCATTCGACCCGAAATATCCTAGGGTGCAGGGCTGTCTCGGCACGTAGCTGGAGCTTTCTTACGCCTTTCGACGACACTTGGCCATTTATAATTGATAAACTCTTCTCACTTTGCTAGGCCAGTCGTAATTTGGTGCGACTTGCGCATGGTATCATTAACAATGCTCACTGGAAACGGAGTGGCAGCATACAGTTTTGAGTACACTGGGGGACCAAACCTTTTTCGACCAGAGTCTTCTTCTTTTATGTTTCATTCAGCTCTGTCCGGATATGTAACTGCTGTAAAAGAAAGTCATACAGTAAGATAAACCTTGTTTCAACTCTTACCGTCGTTTTATATATAAAATGAAGGGCGGCGGTGTTCAGTTGCTTTCCTCGCTAGTTACCTTCCGCATTTCCAGTGTCGTTGCTCGCCAAACCGAAGAAGCTTGCGCCTACGGATTACTACTTCGAAGTCTACCTAGCGTCGTTTCCTATAGATTTCCTTATCTGCGTTGCGCGGCAACAGGGGCGTAGCCAGAAATTTTTTTCGGGGGGGGGGGGGGGGGTTCAACCAACTTTATGTATGTTCGTGCGTGTGTATGTATGTGTGCGTGCCTATATATGCAAGCAAAATTGAAAAATTTCGGGGGGAAGGGGTTGAACCCCCCCAACCCCCCCCCTTGGCTACGCCCCTGCGCGGCAACAATGCTAATAGTCCGATACCTCAGCCCTAGGCGGTGTCATCATTCTGTGCATGCCAAACGCCGAGAAAGTCCGAGACGTAATGACCCAGCTCGCTGCTGCTTTTGTAGCATCGTGAGACGTCTGAGAGGTGGGATGGTGGGATGCGAATTCCTACAAATGCTTAGATAGGAACATCGCGTTCGAAGCAGCGACGACCACTGTCGCTCTCGGCAAGCGAGCGTGTTTGCTCGTGAGGATAGAAGTACTCTCGCGCTTTTTTTTTTTTTTTCGGAGGACCGGCAGCAGTGGCGCGCGACGCGTCTTGGCCCGGCGACCCCCTTGGGAATTAATCCTTTTCAAAGGAGAGTGCGAAATGTGCGCGCGGAGAGCGAAGGCGAGCGCGGCGACGCGCGACCGAGCCCTGCCTTGGCGTTCGCGTTCCCCTTCCATATTCCCGTTTTCTTTGTTTTGCTCTCATCTTCCTCTCTCCGTGGCGCGCTTGTCTGGTGCGGCGCATGCGCGTCTCTAGCGTGGCCTTTTTCGGGAGGCCTTGAAACGGCGGGAGAGCATTGGCTCTCTTTCCCCCTTCCACCGGCATCAGGGGCGAGGGGGCCCCGTTGCGTCACCGGCCTCCCGGATTCGTTCGTGCCTCTGTGTGTGTGTGTGTATGTGCGTTGCGTTGGCTGCCCTGCTGAGCGCGCGCGCGCCTGCGTCGCCATCAAGCGGCCGCTGCCCGTGGCAACAGTCGAGAACGAAGGGGGGGAATCCTTTTTTTTCTGCCATCGCCGGGACGCCGGCGCCACGTGGCTGACGGCGGCGCTCGGGCGACGCGCTGCGTCCGTTCGCAGAGGCTCGGTTACCCGCGTGCTGGACCAACCGACCTCTCCACGCCATGGCTTGCGTTGGCTGCGCGTTCACAGTGGCAGTTTTGCTTCTGAGGTACTCTATTGCGGACATCGTCTAGTTTCGCCATAATTTCGAAGTATGTGATGGCGGCATTTCAAGCCAATCGGAAAGGCCGTAGCAGCCCATTGAGCCAATCACAGCAGACAAGATGGCGAATTCGATGACATGGCTGAATTGCACCACTTCTTCCAAAGGAGGATTTTTCAGTGTACGCTAGGCGGAGAGGATTCCTCCACGAAGTTTGTATTTCTTGACACCCGTATTCAGTGAAGGGACGTGCGCATTATGGCGCAGTAGGTCATGAACTTCTGTTGCCTCTGAAAGCGCGCTCTAAGTCGAGACTGAGTATTTCGATCCTGTATGATTTTATTTAACGTTTCTTCATTGTATTCCGACTCTTCGTGGGCAGCGAGGTGGCGCAGGTCCGGGCAAAAGATAGCGCCACCGCCCTTATCAAGAAGTGCTCAAATGGACCCTTCCCGAATTCTAGAGCACATTTATGAAGACAGTCGAAAGTTGCACACTCTATACGACAGCTGCAATTATCAAATGAGAAGTCTGTCTGTGTAGTATTGCGTAAGAGAATGTCGCGGGAGGTTATTACAACGTTGGCGGAGCTCGCCCGTTAAGTGCGCTTATATCTCCCCAAACTGGCTTCGCTATCACTTCAAGATGGCCGCCCACTAGGCCCAGATGCAAAATGGAGGAGTGGCGGTCGTTAGTTGAGAGCAGGGCATGCGGTGTCGTTTGTGTGATGCGATGAAGGCAGATGGAAGGTCTTTCAAGTGGGATCTCTAATCCCGTCACGGCGGTACGAATTCGTCTCTTTAACAGAAACATCACCCGCAATTTTGAGTGTGCTGTCCGGCCTATCGCCTTAGCGTTGACGCGCAATAATTTGTCTTGCGAAAGCTGCAGTAAATCACCTCACTACAGGGGCAAGTCTCTGGAATAGTCGCCTCACGGTGCACTCATGCTTCGTTCCAGCCCTCAAGAAATGTGACTGCAGCGACTGTGATGACGTTGTGATGACGAACCTGCGAGTGCTGCAAAGAACGCACCGCTGGCAAGAGTCAGCTGTACTTTATCCGCAGTGATGTGATGTCTCTTTTCAGTGAGCACACGACGTGCTGTCCTATATATGATTCCAGAGGTCCTGACTCTCTAGCGTCTCGCAGCTGCCTCGCGAACGGCTGCCTCGCGATAACACCTCAATGGAACGACCTTACTACATCCGCTTGGCCGACGCTCTGCGCTGACCGTAATGGGTCCGGATCTCCTTCCGGCTTCTGTATATACGTGTACGCACCGGTATTCTCTAACGAGTGGGCTCGTTAGTAACTCTTGTCTGGCATCGCGTTCACAGCACGGCTTCCAGCTGGCGCACAGCCATGGTTGAGTCCGCGGATGTAATCCTTTGAGCACGAGAACGGGAGTTTGAAGGCAAGTGTTGCTTTCTGTGCGGCTCCCCGCTGGCAAATTATGCGAGTTTACGACGTGGCAGGCCAAACAAAACCGAACTTCGAATCGTTATGCGGTAAGGCACGGTGTGACGCCTTCCTTCTTTCCTTCGCCACCAGGTCGCCCGACGGGAATGCACGGCAGGCTCTTGCATGAATCTGCGTAATTTTGCAACCTTGTGGCCAAACTCGCGCGGGTTCGTCGGCTTGAATACAAACTAGCTGCATCCCAACGCGTTACGCGGTCCGCTCTTCTGGCTGTGTCTGGCTACTTCCGTGTCCAGAAGCCAAGACCATGCTCGTTAACTATACCGGTGTGTTCGTGAACGCGATCAGCAAGTTACAACGTTGCAATTGGTCATACATTTTCTAAAGCGTCTTTTTTATTTCTTTTTTTTTTGCGACGTTGTGGACGTTGGCTCGTTGCAATTCTTCTAGCTGTCATGTTAACCAAGCAATCTTTTCTGCCTACGCGACTTTGTTAACGTAAAAGCCAAGCACAAAGCGCTCAGCGAAATACGTGCCTCGTGTGGCACTTTCATGTTCAACTGGAGAGTGCCCTCTTCGTTTTTTTTTTTTTATTCCTTAGTGCAATCCGCAATGGGCCTTTTTCAGGAGGGTAGTCTGCGCATGCGCGGCGGCGGTGACGACACGCGCGCCATGTTTTTTGAGGGTCACAGCGTGGCGACAGGAGAGAACTGAGCGCCACCTGGCGTGGAAGATTTGGAAACCTTCCCGAAAAATACCAGGCCTCCGAGAATGTCTGCCGGCACGCGGCGGGCAACTTCGGAGGCCATGGACCCTGGCTGTCTTGCTACGACAGTGGCTAAAGTGAATTGGGCACCTCAGAGAAGCGAACCCACATAATCTCTATTATTATTATTATTATTATTATTATTATTATTATTATTATTATTATCGCATTGACTACCAGTGCAGACATGTCACTCCGATCGGTGCAATAGATCTTTTCCCCCGACAGAGCGCGAAAAGAACTAGGATCCCAGTGTGACCTTTAATACTATTTCTCTCGCGCTTTCACTTGCGGAATGTGCCCTCATCGCAATGATGATATTGCGCGCCTCCTTTTCGGTTCGATAGTAGAGGTCACCGGAAGGAGCACACTAATGTCTACCGAGGGGAGAAACAGAGGGTGCGCTTTTATTGCTATAGAATGAGGGTTCGCTTCGATTACCTCGGGAGCCATGACACGGTTGCATTTATTTCAGCCGCCGACTTAATGGCGATGGGTCGGGCGCAAGCCCGCAGTATAGTGATCGTTGTATGCGAACAACAACGACTAAGCCTTAATAGCGTCCGCCATTCATCAGAAACGACGCCGTTCTACAAGCTTTGTCGGTCGCTTGAGCGCGGTGCGGTCTCGAAGTCATGCGATTCGCGCCGGCGTACGCGCAACCGGTTCGCAGGCGCGTGCTGTGGCTGTTCAGTTGCGAATAGCGATGCAGCATTGTACGCGTTCGCACGCTTTCATCGATTGCGTAGTTTCGAAGTTGATACGTTGTTTAGTGACATATTTGATAATGTGCCGTTCTTATTAACAGCTCACTGTCGAAAATTGTGGCGTAGGCGCGTTGTCGTGTTGTTCACGTTTTGCTGTCATCACCGGGCATATAACGGGCCATCGGAGTGACGCACACTTCACGGCGTGAGCTTTTACTGCACGGATCATGCTTTCAAAAGTGTCAATGGCGTATTCGACATCGTCGTTCAAACTCATGACCATTAATAGTACGTGGCTTATGTGTCCAAAGCATGTGTCACAAAGAAAGCATAATATAAAGCGTGTTTGTTCCTATCAAATGTAAGTAATTCACTTTAGTCGACTCTCGTACGCAAAGGCGTTGTTGGGACTCCGGGTCCTGCGGGTCTCATCATTGGTAGCTGGCGCCCGTCATCGCACCCTTCGTCCCGCCAAGTCCGAGAGAAGAGGCGCTCGTACGAGCGACAGAGATTTATTTACATGGTAAAATGATCAAGTGACCAGCGACGAGTAACAAGGGACACATACAGAACGTCTTCGGCCTTTTATAGCGCCGCGTCGTCAACCGTGGGCGCATTGGCCGCATCTTCAGCCAATACGGTAGTCTCGGCGCCTTGCCCACGAGGGAGGGGAAAGACACCACACATGGAGAGGGCACAAACTAACACGATGCCCAAATATGGTCACGAAACCTCAAACGATGCCCAAATATGGTCATCAACTCACTGCACAAAGGCCTTGGGGGGGGGGGGGTGATTCTTAAAAGGAAGAAGGAAATGAAAATGAAAATTGGGTGTAGAGTGCACGATAACTGTCTCTCAAGTGAGGACACCTCAACCGATACACTCACGGGGGACTGGGGATTGAAGGGACAGTGAGAGTGAAAAGAGATGGTAAAAGAAGAAAAAAAGAAAGGTATGAGTGGAAAAAAAAGAAAAAAAAGTGAGGGGAGGGGGCAGGAGAACGGGCGTCCGAGTCACCGTGGTGAGCGGCTAGAAAATTCGTGCACACGGCGGATTCCAGAATTCTCCCGGCGAGGGGGAAGAACCTGAATGGGGAGATGGGGAAGGGGTCGACGACTACTCGGTCCTCCCCGCGCAAGACCGGTCCATTGACCTTTGTTCTCGCTTGGCTGCGAAGTCGTCACAGGTGCATGCTACCCCTGGAATGCGTCGACGAACTCCTTGTCGGGTTCGCAGACGTTGAAAGAATTCCAAGCTGGGGACGGTCGTAACATCGTGCGCACGGGGGTCGGGGTGGGGGCAGTCAGCCCCACACATTGACATAATAGGGAGGGGGGGGGGGCGCAATGTCAGCGCCATACATTTAGGTAATTGGGAGGGGGGCTGCTGCGACGAACCTTCGCCCCCCACCCCCCTGAAGTGAAACGGGCTGGCGAAGCGCGCTCTATTCTTACACAGTCAGTTCAAACCTATATATAGTGACCGTTATAATTACGGGCAATTATACATGCGCGTTGAGAGCTGCGGGGCACCTTTCAAAAGCGCGGAGACAGTTTCTGGCTTTCGCAGATCGCACCCCTGACGGCAGTCATTCTCTCCTTTCTCGACGTTGTTGCTTGCGCTCGATGTTCCCCCAGATAACTGCCCTGTTGTCGAATGGTCCTGTCGTTAATGCCGCTGGCCAAAGCAGCGCGCCGTCGTCCTTACCGTAATACCGAGGCGGCTATTACGGACAACTTCGAAGCGAGGCAGGCAGGCTTCCTGCTGGCGATTCAGTCCCCCCCTCTCTTCCTTTCTCCGACGCGATGAGGGTCACTCAGCGCGGCGGCGCTAAGAAATGGGGCGCCCGCGAAAGGAGGAAAGTGGTACGTAAGTGGGCCGCTTACGGCCGGCCTCCATCACGCCGCGGTGACGTCATACACGGCCCGCGAACACAAAAGAAAGTGACTCGGTCCGTCCGCGATTTTCGTTCTTGCGTGGCGGCGGCGTCCCTCTTAGCTCACGGACTGCGCGCGTGATTATGCAACGCGGTATCTTCTCGGAGGCTCTTTTTCGGCGGGTTGGGGCGAATCTTTTCCTTTTCAGGGAAGTTTCTTTCGTTTCGTCGCACCCATTCGAGTCTTCTCTGGTGGTCTCTGGTATCTTTGTGTATGTGGAGCGCTCGTCACGTTCCTTGAGGACGCAGCAAACTCCGTTCACTGTCGGCCGTATGAAAAAAGCGCGAGGACTTCGATGGCATCGGGAAATTATGTTTGTTTGAACGCGTTTTGCAACGCTGCAGTAACTCTCGCTGGAGTACTTGTTTTGTGAGACAAGTCAGCATATGAGATCCTGTCCCATTCTCAAGTCCGAATGTCTTGGCTGCTAGTGTGGCTGCTAGGTGTGGTGACACCAGAATGTTTTAGCTTGTCCGCAAACTTCGCGTTTGCAGATTACCAGGGGTGGGTGGGCTTAAACGTGAGTGGCTTGTTTTTGTGGCTGCACCTGGTAGCGCTGCAGTAACGGCGTGTTCTACATCGCTACATACAGGACACGCTAAAACACTCTAATGTATATGAGGGGCGGCTGCCCGTGTAGTAAGACTGGCAGCTTAATAATATTGTAGCGAAGCCTTGGAACTCTGTAATGGGTCGTCCTCTTCGGCTCCTTTAAAGAACGCCGCTCGTGCTGGGAGTCCGTGCTCCGCCCATATTGTCGACATTGCTCATTGTCGCCGAGTGCCGTCCAATAAACCGAGGTTATCGAAACCTCAACAGCAAGCCAGTTAAAACAACAGAACAGAACATTTAGAATATAAATAATTTTTGCGTTTTTACGTCCCAGAACTACGATGTGATTGTAGTCAAAATCAAAATCGATACCGCGACATTCGGGTCAGTAGTCAAGCACCATAACGACGAGACCACCGTGGCGAGTTTAAGAACCGACAGTTTAAGCGCTGTGTGGCTATGGATGACGTATCCAGGCAGTACTTGGATTTTAGGCTTATCCGGTAGGGCGCCGTCTCCTGCGCTGATCAAGAAGAACCTCGCCGTTCTGCTTTGGCACATTGATGAGGGCGGTGGGTCACTGATGCATTCTGATGCCGGCGGCTGCATCAGCATCAGCGGCGGCGCCTCGCGAGCACTGGCGCACTGGAGCACGAGGAGGGAGACGTAGGAAATGCCCCGGTGGCCCGGTCGACGCCGCCGCGGTGGTTGCCGGGGCAGCAGCAGCGGCTGCGCGAAGCCTGTGCGCGCCAGGGAAAGCGGGCGTCGTCGAGCGAGCGCTCTCGCGCGGACGGCGTCGTCGCCCTTGACTCCGTTGCCGGCGCTCTTTTTTTTTTTTTCTCGTCCTCCCTAAGGTTAGTTTGTAGCAGCGTTCTCTCGAGCGGGCGTGCGGGCGTCCCTTTATGTGTGTGCGTGTCTGTTTGTGCGCTGCCTGCGTGCGCGGTACGATGTCCCCTCGCCGTCACCCCGCGCGCCTGCTTGGCTGCTGCGCCGGCTTTTCCCGGCAACGAGGCTCGTCTTGCGCTAAAGGTTGCGCAGGCGCGGCTTCCTCAGGTTCTCTCTCCGGTCTTCTTCCCTCCATGGCGAAGCGCTTTGCTCGATTTCAAGCGCCGCGTGTGAACGGGCCTGTCGCGTTGTGGGCTTAAAGGGGTCATGAAGCACCCCTTGGGCTGGTTGAAAAAACACATCCTGCGGAAAGCTGACACGGCTATGAACTGCTCTGCCAAATATTACAGTCGTGCGCGCCGCGTAATGGCCACAAGCGGCGCGCAAAGTTGCCGTTTCCCCAGGCACCCTCTTTTCAAACAGAGGCCGGTTCTCACTCTCGTCGGTGGGCGGGGCGTCTGTCCGTTTACGTCGCGGATCTGTCAGTTTACGTCGCAAGAGACATAGCATGCTTATTGGCCGATAGCCGACGTAAATCGAAAGCAGCGTTCGGATCAGATGCGCTTCTTGCCGCGGGGTGCCGCCACTTGCCGGCGCCGCACTCCTCAGTATACACGGTAGCCGCACTCGCGCAAGCGAATCACAGCGGGAGAGCGATCGCGTTTCATGACGCGCGCTGACGTAACTTCTTTCCCCCATGCCATCCCTCCCTGTCTAGCTTCCAGTGCGCTCGTCGGCACGAGAAAAGAGAGAAAGCGCTGGGAGCGTGCGCCAAACCCCCGTAACTCCGCTGATTCTTGACGGATTCGAGAAATTTTTGTGGCAATCGATTCGGGAGGCAGTACACTCCGATACTGAGGTCATTAGATCATTACTTGGAAAAGTGGTTCATGACCCCTTTAGGTCGGCAAAAGATGTGGAGCTTACTCAGACTCACTCATGAAATATATTTTGCCCTTACGGCTCGTTCGCACTCAGACTCACTAAATATTTCTCAACCGGTCTCCCTCGCACTCAGACTCACTAAAAGTTTTCTCAACCGGACTCACTCGTACTCATGAAACTCACCAAAATATTACTCACCCGGACTCACTCAGACTCACGGCTCGATGTGAGTCGTGAGTGAGTCAGCTCACGAATGAGTTTGCCGACCACGTCTCTCACGAGGAGTGGAGACTGGGAGAGCTGGCAGGACGTGTTTACGAGTGGCGCATCGCAGTCGAGCACTGGTGAAAGGCCTAAAGGAGGGCTGCGTCTTCGTACTCGCGAAAACCCGGCGCTCACTTCTTCTACTTCCATTGTCAGTTCCGGCGCGTCCCGACCGGTCTCTTCTTGCACCGCTGGTTTGTTCTGACCTTGCTGGCCCTTGTGCACACTGTGCCGGTGTCTTCTCGCGCTTGTCATAGCAAGACATCGCGCGGTGGTTCGCGGAAAAACTAGAACCGCTCCGTCTAGGTCGTTGTCGTGGGCGCGGAGGGCGATTATCGGAGCTCCGGGGAACGTTGTAAGTCCAGCAGGTTCCTTTTCTTCGTCTTTGAGACCATGGGGATGTGTACTGCCGCACTTTGATGCCGAGCCTTGCTCCCTGCAGCGGTAGCGTGCTCCTCTTGCTTTCAACGATTTGAACCATATCTTTCAGGAACGGTGGCCAGTATAGGGTTTCAAGGTGTCGTTACCAGGAGACGTAGATAACAGCCCGTCTCGTTTTCGGGCGTTCCATCTTCCGAAGCATAAATGCTTTCTTTTTTTTTTCTTCTCTCCGAGCCATGCCTGCTTGGACATTGTGGCGTAGGTGTTGTTGATGGGCTGTACAAGGCGGGGTGACAGCAGGTCACGGATAATTATCAGCCGGAGCGGTGACCTTTCATAGCATCGGACAGCCACCATTCTGGCTGCCGCACCGCCGCGTCGGATGCCGCATCGGAAGGGAAATCGTATCGTCTGTCTCCGCCTGTAGTCCCACGCGGCTGGTCTAAAAATTACCGGACGCACACTATAGCGCGTCTCACAGTCTCCAAGTGACACAGCGCATTCGACAATGGCACCAAAGAAAACTCGCGCCTCCGCTCGCTGAAATATACAAGGAAGTGAATCCGCACAAAGTCTCGGTGGTACGATTACGGCGCGTCAACAGTACCGCTGTGCTAAAATCGTGTAATTACGAAAAGTAACGTTGGGAGCAAGAAAGTGTAGTGGCACATTGACTCCAAGTGATGACGAGACCGCTTCGGCGAATGCCGGTGCGTGAACCGAGTGTTGTGGCATTCGCCTTTTATAAGCGACCTTCCCCGCCTTTAATTTGTGCGGTAATCCTCAAACTTGGCAGCGATATCCGTCGCGGTTAAACGCTACCATTCTAAAGGCACCCGCGTCGTTTTCAGCAACGGCAAAAGCGTTGCCTCTCCGTCGCGGCCGGCTGAAGGCGAGGCGCGGGAAAGGGAGGGGAATACTTGTACACATTGCGACACCAACGCCCTGTTTCGCTTTCACTTGCGGGTGTATGTACGGGCGCGCGCACGGCCTTCTCGAGCGCTGTTGCGCCTATGTATATAAACCTCGTCGCGTTATCGCAATAGCTAACTGGTCGTCGCGCGTTCCGTTTTCTCTCTCTCATTCCCCCCCCTCCCCCCCAACTCTCCGGGGTTGCATGTAGAAGGCTCCGTTCCGCGTTTGCCGATTGCACAAGTCATCGAGGGTGTGTGGGAGGAAAGGGCCAGACCCACGCGGTCTCCGACTTCCCCGTCATCGATCGACTCGGTCAGCAGGAGGCGCTGACTCGGGGCAACCTCTCCGCGGAGTTGCGCGGAATTGCTACTATGCTCTGCTACGACCATCATCGGGACGACGACTCTTCGATGGTCGCACTCTCGTCCCTGGTTTGTCGGGCCTCCCCATTTTCGAACCGCGGAGCCGAATATTAAAGTTTCCTGATCGGCTGCTGTTGGACAGCCGCCCGGAGTTATGAGACAGTTTGAGGTTGTCCGCAAACTTATTTGCGCTAGCTTCGTACCGGATGAGAGGCCGCCAGGGGGCCAGAGTGAACGGACGCGTATCGCATCGTCTCCGTCAATTTCTGGTTCCTGTGCCCAGCCAAATCCTTCGAAGGGCCCACCAAGAAGCTCAACGGATCCGGGAAGGTACACGGACACTACCCACCACCATCTTTTGGATGTGCCCCGTGAACTCCGAGGATTATCCCGTGAGATCGCCTCTGACACCCACGCCGCCGCGCCAAGCCTCGCCTCGTTGAGGCGAGCCTCGCAGGCGCGCCCCGTTCCTCCTCACTCCCCAACAACCATGGAGGAGACAGTGGACGAAGAGACAACCAACCAGCAGGACTGTCACTCTGGTGAGTGGCAAACTGTACTTCGTGCCTATCGAAATCGAGCCCCAGGCCCGAATTCGGCCCCAAAACCCCTCTCAACGGCCTCGGTTCCAGCACAGCCAAGCGCCAGCAACGCCAGTGCACCACCAGATGCTGCCTCCGCGTCCCTTCGAACCGCGTTCGAGGCGGAGCCGGAGCTCCTACGCACAACGCGCGCAGTCGTACAAAAAAGCAAACAACTCGCCGCGCTGCCGGCGGGAACGATCCGGGTCGTCTTTCGCCCGCGAGGCGGGCTCTTCCTGGAACAGCACCCAGCAGCCAGTTTATTACAAGCACTGCATACCGCTGTCGACGGCTCAATGCCGGGTGAACTGCACATCAGAGTTCATCCCACCAACAACACCTTCACAGTGGCGACTGCAGAAGAAGCAACAGCTCTGGCTTTAGTAAAAGTACAGGAAATCGCTTTATATGGGAAGCAATACCCTGTAGCTGCGTACATCGCAGCCCCTCCTGCAGCAGTCAGGGGTGTGATTTCAAGAGCGTACTGGAATGAGACACCAGAGCAGATTCTGAACGACTTGCGCTATCGAAACCCGGACGTCAACATAATAGCCGCCAGACGCATGGGAAAAACAGCCTCAATTTTAATAACCTTTGCCTCCGGTCCCGTACCTCACACCATCAAGTATATGTGTGTGGTACACCGTTGCACCAAGTACAAGGGCAGCCCTGACGCATGCACCAACTGCCGGAAGCCTGGTCACAGGTACGACGTGTGCCCGCTCCCAAAAAGTGGACTCTGCCCGCGATGCGGCGAAAAACACGACAAGAAAGAGGTCCCCTGCACACCGACATGCATCCTTTGTGGTGGAAATCATCTTACCGGCACCGGTCCGTGCAAGGCCAGGACGCCCCAGCCTCGACGACAGACACCGCCGAAACCTAAGCCACCAGTGCCCACGGCAAAAGACTTCCCACCCCTAGCGCCCCATCAAGGTCACCAGCGAGCATGGACCAAAGCCACAAGTGCGCCCAAAGCATCACTGCGGGAAGAAGAGGTAGCCCTCCTGCGGGAAGAGGTAAGGCACCTGAGGGCTCTATCCCACCCAGCACCCCTGCGACCCCTCTAACTTCATCGACCCAACCCTCCACCCATCCAGTCCCTATACCACCAACACCCCAATCTTCCATAGCCCCTCCCCAAAAAAAACGCCGCCCAGATGACACTCCAGATATGGACATAGACCCCAAATTCAAAGCATTCGCCGAACGGCTAGAAGCCAATATTATGGCTCAGACCCAAAAATACATTGAAACCGCCATCGCCACGCTGACAGAAAGGATAATCAGTCAGGTAACCACAGCCATTCTGCAACAACTTCCTCAAATAATTGCTGGAGTGTCTTCCCACGGCCCAGCTGGCACTCCCACAGCAGCTCCCATCCTTCGCCCTCCTACCCTCCAGTATGGCGCGGCTGACAGCCAATAATCTCCCACTACGCATTATGCAATGGAACTGCAGGGGGTTTCGCCGCAAACGAAGCCCCCTGCAGCACCTACTCTCCGCTTCCTCCACGCCCCCTGATATAATAGCACTTCAAGATGCCGGTACAGACATATCACTGCCAGGATACGCTTTGGTGCCCTCTGACATCACTCCAAACCCCAGGGTTACTACTTATGTTCAAAATTCTGTACCATACATTTGCCACTTACTAAACCCTCAGGTTGCCCATACATTCCTCGAATTAATCCCGTCCACTCACAGATCCCGTCCCCTCTTTATCCTAAACTGTTAC
This sequence comes from Rhipicephalus sanguineus, assembly GCF_013339695.2. Lineage (NCBI taxonomy): Eukaryota > Metazoa > Arthropoda > Arachnida > Ixodida > Ixodidae > Rhipicephalus > Rhipicephalus sanguineus. The sequence goes on from NC_051178.1 coordinate 136,474,909, forward strand.
CTTCTTCCAAAGCAACCGGTTTCGGAACTAATTGCTCTCATTAAAGCCGCCTCTACTGCTGCAAAGAAAGACCCCCTAATTATCTTAGGGGACTTTAATTGTGCACATGTGGACTGGGGATATATGCGGACAAACAAGAGAGGGACGGCATTATACAACACCCTTCAGATGCAGGGCCTATGCATATACAATGACTTCAGTGCACCTACTCGAATCGGCAACAGTGTCAGCGCCGACACTAGCCCCGACCTCACTTTTGGCCGCAATTTTCCCACGCCGGTCTGGAGAAACTCAAATGAAACCCTGGGCAGTGATCATTATATGATTACTATAGAGGTCAACTTTGGCAAAAAATTTAGAACCCACCGTGTCCGGCAGACTCGCTGGGATAATTTACGTAAACACAGAGAGGCCAAACCACTCGAGTCCCCTTTTAACCTCCACACATGGATGACAGAGCTCAAACAGGATGTCCAGGCTTTCACGCAAACTTTCGACGCCACCACCGAGACCCCCACTATAGATAGCAGGTTAGCGCACTTACTCCAAGCACAAGCTGGTATACTCACGCGCTGGAAAACCCAGAAACTCAACAGAAGACTGAAACTCAAACTGGTCCAACTTCAAAAAGAAATAGAAGAACACAGCGCCGCTCTCAGCAAATCTAATTGGCACCACATATGCGACGGGCTCCGAGGTAATCTCTCCTCATCTAGGGCCTGGCATCTTCTTCGACATATGTTAGACCCCGGACAAAATAAAAAGCAAACGCGGCTTACACTCAAAAGGCTTGCCCATCAAAATCGGCATAATCAACAGGCACTGTTAGACCAACTAAAATCAACCTATACTACTGTGGGCCAAGCGATATCATATCCCGATTATAGTGGTCCCAAACAACCCTCCCTCGACTCCCCGATTCAAGAGGCCGAAGTCAGAGCAGCCCTCCTTAAGCTCAGGAACTCGACCCCTGGAGAGGACCAAATAACCAATGTCATGCTCAGGAATCTAGATGACCGTTCTATTTCTCTTCTTACCGATTACTTCAATGAGTGCTGGGAAAAGGGGGAGATACCAGCGGAGTGGAAGCACGCAAAAATAATTTTTATCCCTAAAAACCAATAAGCCCATTAACGTCCACAATCTTCGTCCCATCTCCCTTACTTCGTGCCTGGGAAAACTGTTTGAGCATGTCGTCCTCACCCGTCTCACGCTCCACATGGAATCGCAGGGACTATATCCCCATAGCATGGTGGGATTTCGATCGCACCTTTCTGCACAGGACGCCCTGCTGCAGATTTCACACGCCATCCTCAGTGACATGGTGAACCATACAAGAGCAATTATGGCGGTAGACCTCACCAAAGCGTTTGACAGGGTTACGCACAGTGCGATCCTGCAAGGAATCCAAGAGCTGCAATTAGGGCCTAAAACCTATAACTATATCCGGGCCTTCCTAAATGGGCGCACTGCCTCCCTGCATATAGATGACGTAAGAACGCCCCCCTTCACCCTTGGTAACATCGGCACCCCTCAGGGGTCGGTTATATCCCCACTCCTTTTTAATATCACTCTGATCCCCCTGGCGAAAACTCTTAGCCGCATTCCGCACTTGGGGCATACACTTTACGCCGACGATATAACGGTTTGGACTACGTACGGCTCTGATGGTGACATCGAATCGACCCTTCAGGACGCAGCCACAGCTATAGCTACACACGCGGCAAGCATCGGCCTTGAGTGCTCCCCCACAAAGTCGGCACTCCTCGTACCCGACCGCGCCGTGTCCCTACGGCCCCAATCACAATTTATTTGCATAACACTCCGATACCGCAAACCCCTACCCTCCGAATCCTTGGTCTGCACTTGCAGGACACGGGAAAAAACATCATTACTCTGAAGGCACTAAGGCAGTCTACTTACTCCGTCATCCAGCTTCTTAGACGGGTGTCAAATTCACGCGCAGGTCTAGATGAAGCAGATAACCTCAAGGTGCTACATGCATTTGTGCTTAGTCGCATTCTATATGCCTCTCCTTACTTGAACCTATCCTGCACAGATAAAGACAAAATTAACGCTCTAATCCGCATGGCTACAAAAGCGGCACTTAATCTCCCAAAAAACACTAGCACGGATAGGCTCCTAAAACTCGGAACGCACAACACAATACAAGAACTGATAGATGCACATATACAATCGCAGTACCTTCGCCTGGCTGGGTCCGAAACAGGGCGGCATATACTGGACTCGCTTGGAATCCGCATACCAGCACATACTTCAGACTTAGTCTCGCTCCCTCGTGCCATGCGCGCCGCGCTTATCATCAAACCTCTCCCTAGGAATGTCCATCCGGAATACCACCAATCCCGCCGCGTCGCGCGCGCAGAGACTCTGCATAAGGACTACGGTACTTTGGAGGATGTGCGCTGGGTAGATGCCGCGTGCGGTCCAGACCGTTCGGTAGCTGTCGCTTACCATCCTTCAGCCCCCCCACTCACCCACTTTTTGGACCCCCCTGTACCCCGGAGGAAGCAGAGGAGGCCGCTATAGCGTTAGCAATCGCCAAAACCAACGTCACCTACATACTTAGCGATTCAAAAACAGCCATTCTTAACTTTGCCCGTGGTCGCGTCCACCCTCCCGCGTGGCAAATATTGAGGGTGTGTACCGTAAATTCCGATAGGCTTATTGAACTCGTGTGGGTGCCGGATCACTCTGGCAATCCCGGAAATGAGGCCGCCGATAACATAGCCCGAGGACTTATTATCCGGGCAAATGGCGACCACAGCCGGGATTTCTCGAGGGAGCGGGCACACACGTTCTCTGAACTCACCCAACAAGCACGCCTTGCCCGTCGCCTCTACCCCCCTCCCCACCCCCGCCTTTCCCACTCGCAACAAATCATGTGGAGGCGACTGCAGACCCGAACTCTTCCCGCCCCTCAAGTCCTATCCCACTTCCGCCCCATTTCTCCGGAGTGCACTCTCTGTGGAGAATCGCCCGCCACCTTAGACCACATTCTCTTTGGCTGCCCTGCCGACCCTCCCCCGCAGGGGCAGCCCGCCATCAGTACATGGGAGGAATGGGAGGCCCTCCTTGCGTCGCAGGATCCGGATGCACAGCTTCGCTGTGTGAACCGGGGTGCCAGTGCCCTGGCCCTCCGTGGTCTGGACACATACGCGCAATGTGATGGCCGTGCGGTGGTCCAGGGCCCGTAAAGGGCCCAAACTCACTCGCCCAATAAAGTTTTTCCTTCCTTCCTTCGTACCGGATACCGTAGCCGTAAACGCGAGAGTCTAGATAGGTGTTGCCAGTGGCGGTGCCTAGATGAACCAGACAAGCGCAGAATTGTTATTGCAGAAACCTGGTGCATTCTATTTCTCTGCTGGTGTAAATGCTCGGCAACGGTATAATACCGAATGAGTTGCCTTTTTAAATTTTTTTCCCCTCAAGAACACTATGCGAAAACAAACTTGTCTGTAATTATGGCTGCATGAAACGTTACGGGATGTCGATACCATCCTCCGGTAACCCGGTATTTCGTAAACCCTCTTTGTGTATACCGGACAAGCTAAAAACCTGTACTCACATGGCAGGAGTTCGTTCCCCGCCTCCGAAAATCGCATAGAAAATGAAACATATGAGCATCCCTTCGAGTCGCTGGCCACTGAAGGTGACAGCACGAGTATATATATATATATATATATATATATATATATATATATATGTTGAATTAAAGACTCCATGATGCTCTGTATGCACTGTTAAGGTAAAGCCAAGAACGAGGGGTTCTTGCTTCAAGGCAGTCCTGCAGTTTCTTGAGTACGCCGGGCTCTTAAGGCCCGAACACACGTACGCGTTGCAGCGCGTCAACGCGTGACTTTTTGACGCGGCGTCGCGCCCTCTCCCTATGGAGAGGGAGGGCGCGCAGCTTCGCGTAGCCGCGCGCCCCCTCTCTCCATAGGGAAAGGGCGCGACGCCGCGTCAAAAAGTCACGCGTTGACGCGCTGCAACGCGTACGTGTGTTCGGGCCTTTATGCCAGGCACGCGGCTGCGCTTTTATGATTTAAAGTCTCCCTTCTTTTCTTCAACGATTCTCCTCGTCGCTGCCGGAGTATATTCTGTCTCAGTGAAGACATAGGAAGCAGAGTCGTGCTTCTGTCAGACGTTTTTCATCACCTCTTGCTTTCACTCGATCCCCCGTCCCCACGCTGTCGAAGGTATGGAAGGCGAGTCAGGCGCTAACCACATCAGGTGCACCTCAAACTTTACGGTAGCACATGACCTCCACTGGGCCCCGCGTGACTCCCACTATACACCTTTTGCGAAGATGAACAGTATCATGATTTTCGAAAGCTTGAATCCTGACTTATGCGGTCACTTGCGAACACGCGAGCACAAACTCACACTCATGGGGGAGATTATTCCCAAGTTGGAAGACATGGTGCTGTACTTGGACGGTACAGTGACATTCGGTCTTTTTACTTATGCGGTGCTCCTGTGTTAATTGCTCTGTTCACGATAACGGTGACCCACTTCCATTTCGTTAAGTTCAATCATTGATCTACGTACATTAACTGGGTGCTTTCTCGTTAACGTTTCATTTTAGCATTGCTCAACTTGGAAGACAACGAAATTCGAGAAGTTAAGGACTGCGCAGCCTGCGATGGAATGATAGACGTAACATTAAAGGGACAATAAAGAGAAACAATGAATTGGTTTAGATTGATAAAGTGTGCTCGGAGAACTCTTGTGTAGTTTATTTCACCACCATAGGTTTATTATTAGAGGAGAAAACAAAGTTCAAAGTTTCATTTTTAAATTTCGCGCCGAACTTTGTAATTCGTGACGTAAAAAGTTTCAAAGAGCATTTAACGTATTTTTGGTGCCACTGGCTCGACGAAATTTCCACAAACTCGTTATGTCAAGTCTCTCACCCACGCAGAGGACAATTTACTTCGATTTAACCGATTAGGAACTATGTAGGCCCAAGCAGGCGCCAACAAAAATATGTGACGTCACTGCAAATGGTGCGGGAATTCTCGCTTATTAAGCGTCTTCTCGCAGCAAGCGTGGTGTTGTTGGTATCGTGGAAGACTACTTTAGTAATGCGAGAAAAATCGTTTTGCTCTTTATATATAGTGTCCCTTTAATACTATTGAGAATAGATTTTAGTATTTATAGTGAGAGCTCGCTGTATGTGTATAATTTGACCTGATCGTGTCGCGATGTGTGTGAAGAGATTTCGTGTCCGTGTGACTGGACTTTTGTGTCAAGACTTGTGTTGTTATATGTGCTCGATTGCAAAACAACCTGTAAGAAGAAAAAAAAAAAGTATTAGCTCGGCCTACAGCCACCGCTGTCCCTCCCACAGGGAATTTGCATAAGCGCTCCAATCTAATAGCACTTACTCATCTTCGTGGTTTCAAGCCCTCCTCGAGTCTTTCAGATATTTCAATTTCCCATACAGGCACACGTTTGTGTCGCTGCTCTCAGCTAGGAAACTTGAACGTCCTGGTAAATTTCATCGGGGATTCAGACATCGCTTGCTGAGCTTAAGTTAATGTTTTAGGTTGCGACGACGGACCTTTAACTCGTCGTACGCGTAATATTTACGTTAGCAGAGAGAAAGTACTTGCAGTTCAAGCGGAAAGCAGCTAGCGCGACTGTCTCGCAGGTGAAGGGAAGGTGTGCCGCGGTTCTGATGACGTTTCTTCTTGGCTTGCAACCGAGTTAAAGTTCTACGGTCGAGGTCGTTTGGTCCGGAAACATGTTTGCTCGCGCATGCCCCAGTAACACACCGTGATCAGTACTCCGCTACCGAACATTACCTTCTATCGAGACCATTCTAGAGGGTGCAAGGGCATAGGTTAAAACGTGTCGGGGCAATGTGGGAATTGACAGACGAAGAAAAAAAAGAAAACATTTTCCCGTGCGCCCAGCGCAGTGCTGTAGAATCATGCTTGCACAACATGCATTAGCCGCCTTTCAGAGCTCACCAGTAAGCGCGACATTAGTTTTTCGCCTTGGAAATCTGTTACAGATACACAATGCAGGTCGTGATTTCTGAGCAGCTCAGCGTGCTTAAGAATGAGGCGCCCTACCCTAATTTAGGAGCCTAACAATCCACTTTAATGCTTAATTATCCGCATTCAAGTGTGTCGGTTGTATAGTTTCGGTTAAGTTGACTTATGGTGTTGTTAACTTGCGAGTTTGCTGCTTGCGTGATTAATTGTGTGTGTGTGTGTGTGAGGGGGAGGGAGGGGGTCTGCCTGTGCTGTACAACGCGTTTTCAGTGCTTACTAAGCTTTCGGGTCGTCGTAGATCGTGTTACGCCGCTGCGCGATGAGTCTGTACGTTTTAGCTTGCGCGAGCTTTCTTTAGTCTTTTCTTTTTGTGCGTATCTCTGCGACGCCTTCCTGCGACCGAAGTGCTCACCCAGCCACCTATCTCCCCCTGGCCGTCTTGTTGCCGGCAGCGAGCGCTTGATTTACGGCCATCTTTTTTTCTCCCACCTAGTTTCCTTTTGTTTCTGTTTCGGTTGACTCACTTCCTCTCTTCTGGCGTTCGCGCCCGCAAGCGTGAGTTACGGCACTGGCGTTTCGCTGACGAACAGCGGCGACACGCGAGACAAACTTAGAAACGGTTTCTTTCTTTCTTTTTTTTTTTTCTCTTCTCCGCTGCCGTTCCGAGGTGTACAGCTTGCCGCTGAGAGCAGGAGGCGACCGGCTCGAAGCTGATTTAGGAATGCGGGGTCTCCCGAAGTTTTGTTGCCTTGTTTGCTATTCACCCGCTAGTGTCGACAACGGATGGACGACAGCTTGTAGGCCGATGCATTTTACTTGTCGTGTCATCGGAAACACCGTCGAGCGGCGGCGGCACGCTGCGCGTGTTTGTTTCAGGAAACGGCGTCCCACGGCTCCTTCGCACTCGAATATGTCTTCCTTCTTGGGCGCTGCTTGAAGCGTTTCGTTTGGGCACGGTCGCGAAAAGGGCAAAGTGGCATCTTCGCGACAGATTCGTAGCCGTCTCAGCTCGTGTCGTGTATGTACTGCGTTTCCGGCAAGATTGTGTTTTCGATGATGGCTAGCAGTTTCATATCCTAAGGACGTTGGGTGGAGTGAAAGAAGATGGAGACTGGCAGCACTGGGAATCGGGAACCCAATACCTCCCCACCTAACCACTCGACCACCGCTGTGGTCTGCCCTACCACTTTAGCGTCGCTGCTGTCAGTGACATCGGAGAGGAATGAGAGAGAGAGAGAGAGAGAGAGAGGAAGATAAAACAGCGCGTTTAGATTGGAGTGCTGTAATGGCCCACGGAGCGCTGTTAGCGTATATTGCGAACTATTTTTATGGTGAGGATGTCGCAGGCGTCCTCCCAGTGCGGCGGAAACAGCTGGCCGCGTACGCGTAGGCCGCATACGCGTAAATTGAGCAATGAAGAAGCACAGACGCCTAAACAAGGCACAAATGTTCGATCGGATGTCCCAATAGTAGCGTTCGTGGACGAAACGCGCGAGGCGTGCGAGGCAGTCAAAGGCGGGCCCGATCGCCAGTAGAGGCCCTACAGCTGGCATGAACAATCAATCTACGTCTTAGTCAGAACCATCCTTTGCTAAGCGTGTCGAACGCAATCATCCAGCTCGGGCCAGTACACTCCCAATAGCAGTAACCGCAGCAGCCGTGGTCTAGCCACTGTAGCCGTGGTCAAGCGTGCTCCAGTGGCCTGCGACCATGAATCTTCTGGGTGCGTGCTTGCACGTGCGGTCAGCGAGGCTTACGTGTGAATGGCGTTCCCTGTGTGTGTGTGTGTGCGTGTGTGTATATATATGTGCGTTTTTTTAGTGCGCACCATCTGCAGCGCGGTGCGCCGACTCCCATGTGCTCGGCCACCGGGTGCACACGCCGGTGCAGCTGCGTGTGCGGCGCCTATGCATTGCTTCTCACAAACCCCTCCAGCAGGTACTGCGCACCGCTCCCCGTCGTCTTCTTGTCTTAGGTGTTTCATTTTAGCACTGGCTGGCTCGACCGCAGGTTGCGCGCACAGCCCGAGCATGCGCCTATAGCCTGGACTCCGGAGGTGTTATTCTTGGACTGATTGGAAAAAAAAAAAAAGGCGTGGGTGCGTTTTGTAGCGAGCAGCTCTCCCCCTCCTTTGCCACCAGCCGCGCTTGGCCTGGCACGCCCGCGGGTTCGTTAGTGTTGCGCACGCAACGCCAGCCATGCGTTCAACTTCCCACGGCAGTAGTTAGCCAGCAGGAAAAGGGGGAAGGGCGCGTTTTTCGAGTTCAAGTTTGTTTAGCTCAGCGACATCGCTCCCCAGTAAACAACTGCGAAGAAGCAAGGCCCTTGAGTTTAGCTTTGCTGGAGGCGCGCGTGACGTCTTGTGAGTGCTCGGCGAGTTCGGAGCACTTTGACGGAGCAGGTGATTGCTTGCTGTAGAGATCTACTGATAGGCTTCGGCCTCGTCTGTGTGACACATCATTTCAACGACGTGAGCGTTTCAGGTGAAGCGATACGATAACTCAGAACTTGTGAGAAAGAGAGAGAGAGAAACAACTTATTCTGGTAGTCGGCAGACTGGTGGGGTGGTCAATCCCGCCTAGATGGCGGCCAGGAGCCCTTGGGCTCTGGCGGCATCGTCGGCCTGATGGACGGCCATGAATTGGTCCTGAGGGGCCATGCTGAGCAGCACTGCCTGCCACTGCTTCCCATCCTGAATTTCTTGGCTGAGGTGCCTGTGGCCAGGCCCAAATAATGTGATGTAGGTCCGCCCTTTCTTGACAAAGCTTACATTTGGCCGAATATTGTTCTGAATGATAGTGATTATACGTCACCGTGGTTGGATGCGTATTAGTTCATTCATTTATTTTCCTTCTTCGGTGCGCTTAGTGTCTTTTTATTTTTTTAGCTTGCTTTCGCGCACAATCAACGACGAGCTTTTGAGACGCGGGATTTTCGTCATTGGTTTGACAGCGTCGCTACAGAAACAATGCGTGTCCGGAGCGATATGCATATGATTAGGCCGTAACAGCTACCTCCGGGAATACTCTGGGTATTGATGGCTTCATTCGAATAGCGTCGCTGTGAATGCGTTTCCGCTGATTCGAGTCGTTTCGCTTTATGTATGTGCCGCTGCAACTAGGGCGGAGCCCCTCAGACGTGAAAGTACAGCGCATAGAGCGCACTTTAAACTCGCAAGTTCACGTGTTGCACTCACCGGAACCGAGAACAAAAAGACATCGCCAGCAGTCTTGCAGAGTATTCTTACAGGAAACTTGACATCCGGTGAACCCTTTTAATCCAGCTCTTCGCGCGCGAGAGGTTAAAGGACGCTCGAACGACGATCCCGCGTGTACCCCGCGGCTCTTCCAATTCCTTTGAGGTTGCGAGCCAGCAAACGGCGCACATAATGCAGAAAGGGTGCAGCTCGGGGTGGGGGGGAGCCGGAGAGATGAAAAGCGTAACCTGGAGGCCCGTTAGTCGGCGAGCTCTATACACAAACACCACGCGGCTCGTACGGCAGGAGCTCCGGCCGCAGCCCTTTAACAGCGCCCGGTTGTGAACGGCGTTTCTGCTTTTGCTAGGTTCGCGAGCTCCCGACCTTTCTCCTTGTAATACCACCGCGGCGTATGCCCCTCTCTCGCTCGCTTTTCATCTCCGAAACTTCTTTTTTTTTTTGTTTTTTTTGTCGCGTTCAGGACCGGCCCCGTTGCAAATCGGGGCACCAGAAGCAAGGGGCACCTGTAAGAGGAGAGCCGCGACGCTAGCTACCTTTTATACGCAGTGTTTTTCTCCTTTTTTTTTTTTTTAATCCGGTCTCCGCGTTTTCAATCGCGTGCCTCCCGACCCCCGCGTATGCCTGATTTCTTCTTCGTCTTCTTCCACCCCGCCGTGTCTGAATGCAAGTAGGGCGAGTACAGCATAATGGGGCGTTGTTGTTGTTCCCCGAGCTGATTCACGCGCGCAGTGGCCGCCTTTGGACTCAATCTTTTCCTGCAGCAGCTGCCGCTTCCTCTCTCCTCTGCAAAGCGGGAGAAAAGGAAGCCGGCGAGTGGTGAGGCTGCCGGGATGTGGACGCGCGCGCGATGTGTGTAAAGAAAGAGAACTTGCAAGGATAAGAAGTTGGTTCCTTCTCTATCTCTTCAGTGACTGGCCCACTGATGCACTTTCGGGATTACTCCGATGTGCAGGCAGATGTCATATGCTATCCTCCCCCACCCACCTATGAAAAGCTCAACATCTTTCCTCGTACGGAACCTATTTCTGTTCGTTTTCGAACAGCCTGACGTTCGCGCCTTTTAATGGGTACTGTTAATCGGCGATTAGCTGTGCCGATTTTAGCGCTGTCAATTGTCGCTACGAAAAGCATACTGCGACTTCAAGGCGCGCTATTTCAGTAGCCGCAAAGATAGTTCGGTAGGCAGTAGCCGCAATGAAGCGTTACCAACCCGCCCAGTGTTCCATCTTACGGCTTCCGGCATCAGCAGCGTTCAGAAGGCATGCAGGACGGGAAGAGATTGAGTATTTTCACTCAATACCATTGACGAACACGTGTCACATCTCTTTTCCGATTTCCAGGCATCCTTGGCCGCATCTCGTGCATTGTAAGCTCAAAGGGGCCCACGTAATCCCTTGTGCTAGCGAAAGAATCCTCCTGCATTCCCGCTGCCTCGGATTCTCGGCGTAACCTCACTTCCATTCACTCGCTTTCTCACTCCCGCTGCTGCTGCTCCTCTCCCCGCACATATATGGAAAACCACGACGGGGTCTCGCGGGAGCGGAACTGCTCGCAGCGGCCGTGTCTGTCCACCGCCGTGTGGCAGCTGATCAAAGTTACTTCCACAAGCGCGGCCGTGGACCATTCTGAAAAGCGGGGGTGCTGCGTGCGAGTGGAGCAAAATCGAAAGCGGGGCTTCCTGCGGTGTCTGGACAGCCCGTCTTGGCCGCAGTTGGCGAGAGGGCGAGGTCTTCTCCGGCCGTCATCGTTGTTGCCCTACAAGGGAAGAAACGCGGTTCGGGCTGTGTGCGGAGGGAGGGAGGAGGAATCAGCAATGATCTGAGCCGTGTTGCGCGCCATTCTCCGACGTCCCAAGCCCAAGCGAGCTGAGCAGCGGCTCAGCTGTCCCGGTTCTTTTTCTGCGACTCGGGGCAGCGAAGGTGAGGGGGGGATTCGTCTTGAGCACTGAGCCGCGGGTCGTCCGGGGAGGGTAGAGCGGCATTCATTTTCGTTGTTGCCCTCCCCGAGTGCACTGGTGACCCAGCGACTGGAACCGGAAGCCCCGTGAAAGGGTCCGCCCGCCTTCTCTCCTTCCCGAAAGCAAAAGCGGCGGGCTCGCGCCCGTCTTCTCTCCGAAACGGCGGCAAACATGCGCGGGAGCTACCGTCGCCGCCGCGGGTGCGGCTTCCGGAGCGCCAATCAACAAAGCCGCAGGGGCGAGTCCCTTCTGCTCGGGGGTCTGCTGCCGTCGGAGAGAACAGACGGTGCGTGTGTGTGTGTGTGCAGTTGCGTCCCGTCGGCGGCGGTGCGTGGCCCCCCTCCTTCAAGGGCAAGGGCGAGACGACGACGTGAAAAGGTCCCCAGAAGGAGGCCTTCTTCTTGCACCGCTCGAGAGAGCGTCTGGGCCGAAGAGAGAGCAAATAATACGCAAAAGAGGTGTGTGGTTGCCGAGGCAGGGGTCCGGGACACAAAGAGCCAGCAGGAAAACTCGGCCAGCGTCGTCGGAAGAGCCGTGGGTTTCTTTTCTTGGGGCGTGCATCCTGTGGCCCTGCTGCTCTTCGCAGCTGGGCCGTTCTGCTTATCGGGTTCTGGCTGCCTGCTCCGGCGCAGCCTTTTTCCCAGGCACCCCGATGTGCAGAACGCCGCCACTCTCGTCTGGCGGCGAGAAGACCGTAGCACGGTCACGTTCGTAGACCGAACACTGTGCCCCTGTTACCCTCTCAGTTGCTTCTCTCCCCCCCTTGGAAGAACTTGAGAGTTCAGGGATCCAAGAACGAGGGCTGTAGGAACGAACCTCTGGTCTGGTAGAAAGCTTCTATCGGCTCTTATCTAGCTTCTCTCCACAACCAGAGCACATTTTCCGTTTCTCACTGAACATTTCCTAAGGGACGGAAATCTGTGGTCAGGGGGAAACCGAGAGAGATACCACACGCACTCCGAAATTGAATATCTGTAGCAACGGTCACGGTGACCTTTCGCTAAGGCTTCTCTATTCCCGAAGTTTGTCTGGTAGCGTGGCGGCCATTGGATTCTCCATAAACAAGCTGGCCGATACACTTTTTAAAGCTTTCCCCGAGGGCTTGCAGATTGAGTTGCATCGAAGTTAAGAGAGTAACCAACGCCCTCGTCATATAGGGAACGACAGCTTTGTTTCTGCCCTAACCTCTCCCTTACCAGTTTTCCCGACTAGATCGCTCCGAGCGCAACGATCACGGCACCGCAGTTAGTGGGCGGCCACACAAAAACGCGTGACCACACGTCACGACTAAGGAGGGAAGGTCTCGTAGCCCTGCAGGGGCTAGTCGTGACTCGTGCGAATGCGCACGCACGCACGTACGCGCGCCGAGAAAGGGCGCCGAGCGGCGAGAAGTTACGTTTACGTGCCCGTCGTGGCCGTGCGTGTTTGTGTGTGCGTGTAGCTGAGGTATCTGCTTGCTTCGACGTTCGTCCTCAAAAAAAAGAAGATGGGAGAGAGAGAGGACGATCGGTGTTGCCCCAATGTCGGAAGGACGCTTTCGCTCCGAGTGTCACGAGAGCGAGCGTCCATGCTAATGCGCGCTTCTTCGTTGGCAAACATCGCTCGCGGAGGAGGGGAGAGCGTGCGGCTGTATCGCCCGTACACCGACGACGCCGCCCACCTGCCGAACCGTCGCGTCGCGCCGGCTAGATAGACGCGCGTGGCCTTGCGCGTACCCGGCGGCCGTTGCGAAACTCCGTTCTTGCCGCGCAGCCGCGAATATCTGTGGTGCACGTATAGTAAGTAGTGAGAGTGATGCATCACGCGGCGAGTCCGGGTTCTTGAGCGAAGCGAATCGCTCACTTTGTGGCACCTGTGTCCCATAGAAGCCGGAGAGACCGACGCGCTTTGGCAGAATGTTGCGCTTGCTATGCGCGACTCGTTACGACGTATACCGCAGCTGTAAGTAACAACGCTCGCGAGCGATATCCCGGAAAAACCACGTGGGCGTTGGGATCGTGACAGGGGAAAGTGCAATTAGCATCAGGCTACCTGAATGCATGTGCATTTTTACAGCTGAAGTCTATGCCCTGAGAGAGGCAGTGCGAGACCTAATCTCAAAGAAACACAAGAAGGCAGTCCTTTACACAGACTCGCTAAGCGCATTAAAGGCTCTTGACTTCAGATCTGAGTGTGAACCACTAATAGGCGACATTCTAAATATGATAATACGTAACAACGAAGCTCAGATTCGGTTCTGCTGGGTACCAAGCCACGTTGGCATACCTGGCAACGAGAAGGCTGATAAATGTGCTTCTCTGGCAGCTCACAGAACAGTCACGAAAGCAAAAGTTCCCCTCAAAGATAGCCGGCGAGTAGCAAAACAGGCCCTCTTAACAAAGTGGCAGCAACATTGGGACACATGCAACAGTAATAAGCTCCATTTGGTAAAACCAGCGCTAGGAGAATGGAAAACCTGTCGTCACCAAGAACGGTTTATAGAAGTCGTGTTATGCAGACTACGAATCGGACATACTCACCTGACACACAACTTCTTACTTGCAAACGAGCCCCAACCAACTTGTGAATATTGTCAAGAGCCGTTAACAGTTATACACATACTAATCTCATGCCTTCACACTGAGACACAAAGACAAAAACACTTCAGTGCACTGTACAAAAAACACGTACCGTTACATCCATCCCTTCTTCTAGGAGATGACTCACTTGTGCCGTTTTCTGATGTGCTCAATTTTCTGAAAGAATGTGGTTTTTTAAGTAATTTGTAGCACCATATTCCTGTCATAGTTGTGTAGTTCTCTAATCACGACCACATTGTCACTCATTGTCAGGAGACACATTTCACATCACACTCATGATTTTATTATTCATATACGTTTTACCCGCCTTTTGCGCGTGGAATTTTAGGCCCCTCTACAGCCACCTCACATAACCATCGCTCACACTTGCTGTAATGTCATCATGAACATCTAGCTCAAGATCACTGTTAAGAGTCATCTCTCAAAACCTTGTGGCTGGCGCATCATAGCCTGAGGTGCTTTTGCGCCAAAAAACCCGACTTAACGCAATCGCAGCCGCCAGGCATTGAGCTGCAAATGAAGTTGCATTGCACTGGCGCCGGGTGGGGGGGTCAAGCTCCCCCGCAAAATTTCAATTTTTCATGTGTAATATATATATTCGGACACATACAAACAGTAGTATAGTTGAACAGCCCCCCACCCCCGGGAAGAAAAAAAATATTCTGCATAGTGTTTCATTGCGTCGCTGTTACCTCGGTGGCACACATTTCGCGGTAGTTGGTTTATTCCGATGCCATGCAGTACAAAGGATTTTAGGAGGAATGAAAAGACGGTTAAGATGCTTTCGACTGGAGCTATATTCTACGAACTCAGGCATGTCAGCGTAAACCCCAGACTTACGGAACAAGACTGCATATTTAAAACTTTGTGGCACGTCGATTTTGTTTGTTATTATTCTTTGATAACGGACGGGGGACTGCTAAGAGCCACGCAGCGTAATATGGTGAGAACGAGGCGCAGTGTGTTTCCGACCGCGGCACGGAAAGCAAGCTCGCTTCTTTCTCGTACGTACGCACCCGAACAGTTTTCGCGCATCTTTCACCGCGGGCGCGAGTGGTTAAGACCCCGGGGTAGAAGCCAGGGTCCGGCCGGCGCATCGAAGCGCGGTCGCTTTCAAAACACACATACCAGAACAGCGCAACGTCTGGAGAGTAACAGCGCCGACGTGGTGCCGTAAACAGCAGTAGCGCGCGCGCGCGCGGTAGGGCCGAGCCCTCAACTTGGAGGCAGCGCGCACGCTTGACCGTTCGTTGCATTTTTGTGCGCATACCCTGCGCTGTGTCCGGCGATGAGGGACGTTAACTACAACGGTGCGGCGGTTCTTTATTTGCGGAGCTTCTCTGGCTGCCAATGGTGCGGCATCTGTATTGGTCGTGGCTGCTTAAGTATACGGTCCCGTTCGGCCGACTGCAGACAGTGTGTGAAACCTCATTGATACGATTCCGCGTAATACGTTTTACGGGATAATCAGAACAGGGTATGACCTGACTTGAACGCCACACGTACCATTTTATACTTCTTCGAGGTTGCTTGGCTACTAACATTGTCGGATGATAAAATTTTGTTCCCGGATCTCGTGAATGTCGCATAAACGAGGTCACTCACTCACTCACTCACTCACTCACTCACTCACTCACTCACTCACTCACTCACTCACTCACTCACTCACTCACTCACTCACTCACTCACTCACTCACTCACTCACTCACTCACACACACACACACACACACACACACACACACACACACACACACACACACACACACACCTGTTCTCTCTGCGGCCGCAACACTGAGTGTCCAATCCCGTGTGGCTGCAATACTGCAGCCACACGGGATTGGACAGAGGGAGAGGGCGAAAGGAAACCTGCTCATTACTGTTTAGTTGCACACCCCTTTCACTCACCCGTGCCCGCGCGCGGTTCTGATATATAGCGCTTATAGCGTCTACGCTGAAGCATCAGGGAGAGGCTGTTGCTAATGCAGGAACGCGCACTCGAGCTGCAGCGGAGGACGCAATAATCGTTATCAAACTTTTAGCGTGTACGGGGTGGGGTGGGGGGAGTCGTTGCTATGGCGGCGCACCTGTTTCCATTACTCTGTTTCTTTTGTCCGCCGTACCAGGGGCGTAGCCAGAAATTCTTTTCGGGGGAGGGGGGGGGGGTTCAACCATACTTTATGTGTGTCTGTGCGTGCGTTTGTATGTGTGCGCGTATATATGCGCAAGCAAAATTGAAATATTTCGGGGGGGGGTTGAACCCCCCCCCCCCCAACCCCACCCTTGGCTACGCCCATGCGCCGTACGCCTGCGATTGTGCTGGATCCGCGCGAATTTTACAGCTGCTTTAACTTCGCCGAGAAACGGCGCGATCAGCGGCAAATCCCGGATACGACGTGGCAATATCGAACGAGCGAACAGGGGGAAAGAAAAAAAAATAATAAAGAAGCAAGAGAGCATTAAAGGTGGGGCACATCGGCGCATATCGTGTTGCAGATTGCAAGCATACAGGCAAGCCGGCCGCCCTTTGGAACGTTATCATAAATTTTATGGCGCTTAGCTGTTCCACTTAAAACGACCGCCATGTAATTCAACGCACGAGGGAGGCCCCTAAACCGCCGTTGATGTGCGACAAGAACGACGATGACAGCCAGCGCCTAAATGGCGCTTCGTGCCCCGAAATGGTTCTTCGCAGCTGCGCAAGCTGCCGTGTCATTTGCTACGGTGCGTTACCGTGTGGTTGTGAAAAAACGAATGGGGAGTCAAATCGCGCCGCATTTATTCTGCGGCCGCGCCTTATTTACGCGCGTGTTTACAGTTGCACTCGTTCTTTTTGGCTTTTAAGATATGGGATAAAACCCGCCGCGCTGGTCTATAGTGGTCATAGTGCTCGACTGCTGACCCGAAGGTCACGGGATCGAATCCCGGCCGCGGTTGCCGCATTTCGATGTATATATAGGCAAAATGCTAGAGGCCTAGAGCACGCGTTAAAGAACCCCGGGTTGTCGAAGTTTTCGGAGCCCTCCACTACGGCGTCTCTCGTAATCCTATCTTAGTTTTGGGATGGATGTGCAACGCCATCAATTATTACTCTTATTAGGTTATGGGATATTTTGCCATTGGTGAACGGGAATAAATACAATAGGCTGGGAATAAAAAGGAGGAAGATGGATTTCGCCTTCGCGTAGTCTTAGGCGAATGCACTTTTTTGTTCTTCTATTTCTGGTGCAGCGGTACAAAGAGTACAAACGCACCGCGCATTCTCCCGAGCCTACAGACAACGTTCTCCGTCGAAGCGGTCGTGATGTCAGCAAGCGCGTTATAGTTACGCATCCATTCAACGCCACTCTTTTGTCTCGCTGTCATTTTAACTTGCTTATTTTATTTCCTTTATTTAACGACCGGATTCGTCAGCCAAAGCACGCTCGCTGCGCCGTGCACTTATGCGACGCTCGCGTTGACCGCCAAAATGCCTGAGCGGAAAGCGCCGTGACTGCCGCAGTTCGCAATAACAACGCCAGCAGCGGCATTGTTTCGCTGCCTCAGCTTTCTCGTTTTGTTCCTGGTAAGGCAGGCGGTACGTGAACGACCTCGTTTCGTTGTTTGAAGTTGCGGGTTCGCTGTAAACAGCGTCGTTGCTTTACGGACGCCGAGATACCCAGGCGTTTTGAGATAAGTGGTGGTTTCTCTTTACTTTGTGTGTGAACCTCAGTTTCAGTTGTTGGCGATTTAAATCATTACGGTGGGCGCTTTGCGGCAAATGTTAATTGAGGCATTAAGCGCCAAATGCGAATCTCGCCCTTGGTTATGGGTTATGTTCGTCGTGACCGTTAGTAGGGGGAAGCGGTAAACGTTCTGGCCTAATTCTAGGGGATGGTTGGAGGCGTCCAAGTTGTGCATGGCAGCGTTGCCACAGCTGGTTACGCGGTCATTACTGCGAAGCGCGGTTAGGAACGTGGCATTAGCATGACTCACAGCAACAGAGGTTGCCGGACATACGTAGTTAAATGAGGTTGTTGGAAGAGGTGGTGTGGAAACACGCTTAACCCCGTTACCCTACTCCGAAAATGCGCGTTAGGTTACTTTAGCGAACGCCATGCTACTTTTCAGTTCCTGTCGGAGCCCGCCGACTGAGGACAGCTCGGTATGCTCGGCGTGCTGCCTCATGTGGCCCGAGAAATGTCCGCTCACGACTGCATGCTTTGGCCGCTGCAGTTGGCGCGCCATTACAGTGTTTACTGCCTAAAGTTGAAAAACGAAAGTATATACCAAGGCACAAAGAAAGGCCGCGCGGTACCACAGGCTGAGAGAGGAAACGAAGAGATGAATGGTGAGAAAGAGAACTTTTGGCGAGAAGCGGAAAGCTTGCTGACCGGCTGACATTTGAACGTCGAGGAAAAGAGGTAGGGAACGGTGAGAGAGGACAGGGGGCGGAGATAGAAACACAAAACGACACCGTGCACGCGCTTTGCATCACGATGCAAGCGGCGTATCAGCAGCGCGATATTATACAGAAACGACTGAAGGGAGGCAGGGAGGGGTCCTTTTGGGGGCCACGGCCATTGTGCCAGACGTTGTGTTCAAGGTCCCGCGACCGCTGCTGCGAGCGGAGGGATCAGTTCACTTCCGCTGCCGGAAGTGGCGGCCCTGGAAGGACGAATAGCCCGTGACGTGTACTCCCGGGACCGGCTCCCATTGGCTGCCGCCGCGACTCCCCTAGCCTCCGACTGGTCGCGGCGGCATGCACCTCGTGAAGCGTGCTGGTTTCCCTTTCACTATGCGGTCTCGTGTGCGAGCGAGAGTTATTTGGCAACAAAAACCCGAGCGCCGCGGCGACCATTCAAGAGTCGTCCTCAGCCCCGGTTTTGTTCCTTTCTTTATTCTTCTCGCTTAGTGTTGCGTGATCACGAGCTTTGTCTTCTTTTTCTTTTGTTTAACGTGTCGCCTTCCTCCTGCGTACCCCTCCCCTTTCCGGTCGGCGCTTTCTAGCGCTTTGTACGGGCAGCCCGATATGGAAAGCACACCTATAGTGCGCGACGGGTGGCCTTGGAGCCCGACGAAGGTACGGGTGGACCTACGCTGACCGCGTGACGCAGCGACGTTAACGGAGTACGGGCACGCGGCAGTCAGAAGGAAATAGATCTGCGTATTCCCGATGACCCGATAACCCGCATCCAAGAGAAAGCTTGCTCGCCTTAACTAGTGCTGTTGTGCGGTGTCCCTGAGGTGGGCTGCATCCCGTATGTTACTGCGATTGTTTCTGTATATTTTCGTGGTTAGCGGTTCCATTCACCGGGCATTTTCTAGTGCAGTGACTCCTGCTTCCAGATAGATGTACGGCTCGTAGTCCTCTTACGGCTGGCAGTTCGGTCGATTTCGTAGGGGTTGGCCATTTCTGGCCTCTGCGAAGAAGGCCAGCTTTAGAGTTACTGTATATGCTACCTAAAGGTAGCATATACAGTAACTCTAGCCAGCTTCTTTGACCGACGCCTTCTGGAGACCTCGCTCACATTTGCCTCGTCGCGGTTGCTGCACTAGAGGGGTCTTTGTGCACAGTTTTTGTCCTCGAGTAGCTGTGACAGATGTCCGTTCGATATACCGTTTGGGAAGAATTGATCTTCGCGGACGGAGGAATCGGTTCGCTGAATATTTACGTTGTGAACGAGGCCAGTGTTTGAAAGTCTTATGTCGATCATCACAGCAAAAGACGGTTGTTCGTATGTGTAAGCCAGATTGACCGTTTCTTGAGTTGCTGTGTATGTAGAGTAGAGCTGTGCACGGGCCGTATTTCCGAGCCCGAGCCCGGCCCGGGCCCGCTGACTTTGTCGAAGGCCCGCCCGAGCCCGACAGCAAAGGGCTGCGAGCCCGCCCGGCCCGGCCCGACGTATGAAAACACAATCCCGGGCCCGGCCCGGCCCGGCTTTTTTAAGGTTCGCTGCGAAAACAATCTGCGACGTACTAAGCATATCAGCTGTACACCAACAAATAACGTAATAATTATGCACGTGCATATAAAAAATACTGCGAGACAACGGTAATCGTTTTACGTACCAGCATGGAACAAATATTTTATTTGCATCGCATACCCGCGACAGCGCGGCCCTTTAATTTGCTATACAAGTAGACGGCCTCATGCCAGCAATAATGAAGTTCGCTCGCCAAAGCCGTCACGTGTATGGGGTATGCCCATGCAAGCGTCAGCTTGCACGATAACTATCTACGTCGGGTCGCTCGTCGCTGTCGCGTGCATTTTCACTCATATGGGATTTGGCCCTAAATCTAACGCGAACAGTCGCGCGGCGCCGTCACTAACTCAGGTGGTGTTACTTCTCTGTTTGTCGGAGTGCAACAGGGGCAGTGCTTTACCTGCTCCCCTTTTTTTTAAAGTAGCGAATGGAAAGGAAAAGCGGTAAAGGGCGGTCGCGGAAAAGGCGTTGTATGCGTGCTGGAAAACAATTCCCCCTCATTCTCTATATTTCGGGCTTGAGTCGGGCTTTGCGCCGGGCCCGAGCCCGGCCCGATAAAACTCCGAGTAGTCCGAGCCCGGCCCGGGCCCGAAGTGCAAATACGTCGGCCCGCCCGAGCCCGGCCCGCGGGCCGGGTCGGGCTTGGGCTTTCGGGCTACCCGGAGCCCGTGCACACCTCTAATGTAGAGTACCTCTTACAGTCACTAACAGTTTGTCTTTAGAACAAACTGTTGGCTAAACAACTGCAAACTTGAACTGGAGAGACCTGTTCTTGAGTACTTCGTTCTATTATGCGAAGCCCATGGGAAGCAGAATTCTTAGAAAATTGCGACCAGTTAGCTTACATGCGAGAACGTGCGGTGCCATTAAGTGACGGCCTGCGAGTTCCTAGCATTTTGCTGTAATCGACAGACTCGTTGACGTTGTAACAGAGTGAGAGACTCGTTGAAAAGTCGTTGAAGCTGTAATGGCATTTGCGTAAACGGCTTCGTAACGAAAAAAATTCGGGCCCCTCGACCGGCGTTTCGTAACTCGTCAGAAAGGGCACGTTCTCGAGAACTGCTCTGACGTTGTTGTATGCGATATCAGGCACGTTTTCTTAGCGCGGAGCCGACGACCGTGTACTAACGTTCCACTCGCTGCCACGGGCTCCTTTAACCCATCTGTAGCTTAGCTTTGAACTTGACGGCCTCCCTGTCTCCATTGCGGTGGAATCCGATCTTCACTAAGCCCGTTGCGAGAGCAGACCCGCGTCGCGTGCAGCTATATCGTTTTCTCGCGAGGTTCGCTTCGCGCGGTTGCCTGCTAGTCCTTCAAGATTGCGTTTCGTAAGCGGTTCGCGTAACTTGAGTTCGAAACTTTGTTACGACCTTAGCGGACGATTCACGCCCTCGTGCTAACATTGATCGTTCTGGTTCTTTTCTTTCTTCGTAGCTTGGGGAGAGAACATGAACCGCTATGTACACAGGGTTCGGGCACTTGACGTTGCAGGGCGTGGGCGCGTATGCCCTCACCCGTCGCTGCGCGCGCTGAGAGGAAAGCTCCAGGCGCCGGCGGCGTTTCTTGACGCCCACAGCAGTGATGCGTTTTATCTCTAGGCGGCGCTGCCGCGCAACGCAGCAGCTCTTTCTCTCGGACTCGTGCTCTCTCCGGCTCCACAGCGGCCAAGGTCAAGCGCTGCGTGTTGCCTCCCTTTTTTTTATATTCTCTATCTCATTCGTCTTCTTTTATTTTTTCCTTTCTGTTGCGCGCGCGGAGCTCCGATCGATGGCCCTGCGCAGCGGAGCTCCAACCCGGGTTGAAGGTCGGTCGCTGCGGCTACTGCACTCGGCGCGCTCGCGCTGTTTGCCGCCGCTGGCCCGCCGCTGCTCTGCTGCTGCATCGGGGGCGTCGATGGGACTTCACCCTCACTGCGCGCGGCGCTGGCGCCCTGCACCGAATGATGGTGATGGCCGACCCAAGCAGACTTGGGGCTGCTGGCAGCAAAGCGCCCAACGAGGGTGCGGCGAATCGCGGCCCGCGAAGCCACTCGCTCGTGTAGCGGTAGCGACTGCCATGTGGTCGTTCACACTGCCTTCGAGAACGTGGGTGAAAAGGGTAGAAGAAGATATATCGGGTGTTGTCTCGGAGGCGAGCCAATTAGCAGGGCATGCGCGCGCCGTCGTCCCTGCCTGCTCTCGGACATGCTCTCGTTCGTTGGCCGATGAAGACGAAAGGACGTTCGGAAAATATGCGACCGGTCGTGGGTTGAACCAGTCCGGTCGCCGTGGGCCGGCATTAGCCGCGGATATTGCATTGGATTAGATGGAAAGGGCAAGAGCGCAGGAGGGAGCAGATAAAGCGTTGTGTATGTCGCTTGCCTTGAGTCCCTGTGATCCGATGTGCTCTCTCTCTCTCTCTCTCTCTCCACACACACACACACATCACCGTCCTCTGGAAGTAATATCTCTAAATGATGACCTACGCGGAGTAGGTCTCCCGGTCGATGGAGGGGCACAGTGTTAACATTCTCACATTCACCACCATTTTACGTCCCAAGGGGCGACCTCTAAGAACAAAGATGTGTGAAACAATCCTGTCTCTCTTGACGAGTATACCGCATAATTTAGGACCAATCTTGCATGTTATATCATCAGTCTTGCGACTTGGTCGTATAGCTGTTTTTCGGTACCGTTGTTCGCCTGTAGGTGGCGCCACTATTCTGACGTGCAGCGCGTCATGGGAAGCCGTGCAGACTTTCGAAACCCCTATCTCTGCTTCCCAGTGGCCGTAATTGGAAAATGCCGTTCTCCTGACGCCCGAGCGTATTACTCACCGGCTGTTGCGTTCGCTAATTGCACCCTGTTACAGTGGCGCAAGAATGTGCTCTGTGATGAGAAGTGCAAGTGACCTTGTCAGCTTCGTATCGCAGGCCGTCTTATCCACGGAGTCGACCCAGTGCACCGCGGGGACAGTTAGTTGGGCATCGCTGGGCAGGTAATTTCAATAACTGCTTGCTGCTAACTGACAGCAGGGAGGGAAGGACTGCGTAAAGAAAGAAACAAACAAACAATAAAAAAGCAGTCGGACAGTGCTAACTCAAGTTGTTGCCTATGTATATGTGAGATAAATGGATCGACGTTGAAGATGATGTTGCATCATCTAACAGCGGGTAGGCTACATTAACAAAACGCTTACCATAGTTTAGTCGACATTAACCCTAATTTAGCCAATAATGACGGCACTGGACATCGCTTAGCTAACAGCAGACTGTGCTAACCGGCGGTGGTAATATGAGGGCAAATACGGTAGGGGGCACCACCGCTTTTATTTACCATTAGCCGCACACAAATTGCGGGCGGGTGTGCGGTGGTATTGCTAACGTACGCGCCCGCATATCATAGGGCGAGTTGGGTGGAGATGGGAGTATAGGCCGTGTAAGAGTGTTATCAACGCAACGCAGGTCGTAGTTATTCGGCCATCGACGATTGTCACAATGCGCCGTTATCAGCAGCCGAGATAAGGGTCTTATTTACATGTCCCAAATACGGCGCATCGACAAACAATGTCACGATACGCCGCCGGATCGGGGAGCCCTGCGTGACTGAAAGTGCAGTCACCTTTCTTGCTCGCGCTTTTGCCCGTGACTCTTCTTATTCTGTAACGTGGAACATGTGGCTGGTTTCTTATTATAGTCTGTGCCGCCTACTCCCAACAGCTGCGGCCGAATTACTCGTGCATTTCGCACGATCTATTGCCGCACGTATAACCAATGACACGGTTATGGGGAGAGATATGGCTTCGGTCAAGTGTCGCGAAAATCGGGATTCCTAGTTGCGTTTTCTTTATTCGTCGGCAACATTGGTGTGCTTCCACGTGTGTACGGCGCCTGCCTTTCCGCTCATACTTCGGCAGTGGTGAGGCTGCCTGAAGATTCATGTGTGTCAGTCCTTTGCCTAGTTTTTCTCCAGATAACTTCCGGTTTCACTCCGTCACGTGACATGACGCCATCTTGGGAGGCCAGGCACGTATAGTATTCATTGTTTCTTGAAAAACGCTTGCTCTGCAAATGGGAGCGTTGGCCTGATAACCAACGCGCTGGCCTGAAAGTTATCATCTGTGCTGCGCCGGTTTTATCTCGGATGTCCTCTCTCGTTTTGCGTCTCTTATCAGCTTATTATAGCACGTGCTGGACAGCGGCACTGTATACGCTCGCGACTCCCGTGGTAGTGTACTAAGAAAAATTCTAGCAGAACGAACGGGCCACGGGTAGAGTGTGCTAGAATATTTCTCAGTACACTCTACCCGTGGTCCGTTCGTTCTTGTAGCAGAAAGTCCGCTGCGATGCTGTAAAGCGGTTACGGTGTTCGGCTGCTTATCCGAAGGTCGCGAGTTCGATCCCGGCCGCTGCGGTCGCATTCCGGTGGAGGCGAAATGCTAGAGGCCCGCGTACTGTGCGATGTCAGTGCACGTTAGAGAACAGCAGATGGTCGAAATTTCCGAATCCCTCCACTGCGGCGTCCCTAAAAATCATATTGTGGTTTTGGGACGGAAAACCCTACAATTACTGTTATTATATTCTTGCAGCGGAGAAATCCGCAGATTGTTGGACTGCGATCTTCGTCCTCAGTGTACATGGCTGTCGCGGGAGTTTGTCCGAAAGGGCCTAAGTTGAATGGCAGAACGATATCCTCTTCTCCACTTTCCATTTTTTCCCGTCCCCTTCCCCATCACCATACATACGCTGAGCCATGCTCCCAACTGAGGATGCTTTCCTCACCTAAACCTCTCCTCCTCCTCCATGGAAGTGGCTGTTCGGCGTTGCCGTGCTGCCATTGCTGTGCAGGTCGCCGAAAAACGACTGTGAATGGCGAGAAAGAGAGATGTGAACAGGGAGAGAGTGATATGGCAGTGATTATTACTGGGTATGAAATGAAATGACCTCGGCAATGAAATGACCTCGGCGCGTATATATCACCATCCCGTCGTGTTCTTTGACAGAAACAAAGCGATCGCTGCTCAGAAGAACGATTACGGCATTGTTTCTCATTTTCGCGCTCATTGAAGAAATGAAACTCAAACCAAACGCTTTTTCTATCTTCTTTCTTTAATGGTGAATATGATGTAATGGTTGTTAGAGGGCATTGGCATAGCGAAGACGCGTCAATCGTAGGCGTAAATGGAAATACTGGAAGGTGTGGACATCGAGAGCGATGCTGATAACCCTCGCGTCGCTGTGTATACGATTTTACTGCACTGACCGAGTTTTACTGCGGCTGAGGTGTGCGCGTGTCGCGGTGTGCCGCGATAACAGCAGCGTCCTGCACGCAGTAATTGTTGCCGTTCCTATTTATAGTTGATAGCGTCGATAGGGGTCGCAGCCATCGCTTTACGTGATTACTGCTCCGGGTATTCCTGTAGTACTAGGTCGCCGTTATGTTGGATTGGTGGAATCGTATTGCGTTCAGCATAATGTAGGCATCGTTCATTGGTCGCTGGGTGGAAAAGCATTCGCTTCCGTCCGTATGGTATAGTTAAACTACGGGAGACACTGGCGGAAAAGTCGTTGCAGCGAAAAAGGGAATGTGAAACCGAGTGACTGGGTTGTCCACATCCATCATCCGTGCGTTTCTAATGCGTTATCAGGATAGAAAGTAATAACGATAATGTTAGAACGCTGAACGTGCGAACTTTACCTCACTCGGCCGTCGCCGTTGCTGCTCTTGTCGTGCCTGCGATACGTTTCGCAAATAGCAGATCACCGCGTCGCGAGTGTCCTTCGGTATGGAACGAAAAAAAAAAAAGAAAAGAAAGAGAAAAGAAGCACCGCAATCAGGAACGAAGAAGTAAAGTGTGCGTGGGGTCATTTATCAGCGGTTTTTGCCCGTCGGAAATTGCGTGTCCCGCCCTTTCTCGCACACACCTTCGTCGCATGCGAGGCTCCTCCTTGGCTAATGGCATTCCGCTGCCCACGTCACCGGTCGTCGTCGTTATAAGTTTGCTTTCTTTATCGTCGTCAGTTTGCCGTCACCCTGCCAACCGCGTGCCCTCGCTTTTGCGATCCCTCTAATGCGCACTGCCGATGTGTGACTGCACGACTATTTCAACATTGCTGACCTCCCCTCTGGAGCCCCATGCGCGCAGCTGTCAATGCACAATCGCACGTCCCCCCCCCTCCCCTCTTTAATTTTTTTTTGTAGACACACGCGCACATTTTTTTTTTCGTTACTACAGTTGTATTTTCAACGAAATTACGCCTATAACGAAGGATTTCTTGCGTTGCGCAACGGTGTAGGGACCAGTATAGAGAAGTACTTTATAAAGGCGTTTACCTGCATATAGCTTCGTTTGGCGGGGAGCTCCGCGTCCAATCAGCGGCGTAGCCGGTGGATGGGTGGTAATGAACTAACTACTCTCTGCATAGATTGCGGGATTTTGTTGGCACACAGTGATTACTGGCCACGGGCTTCGGCAGAGGGGTGCGAAAGGGGCACACAGTAAATGCGTTCGCACCAACAAATCTTTTAATGTTTTTACCGCCGAGAATGTGATTCCCTTTTTTATTTTTTTAGGATGAGTAATGCATGACGATGTTTTCTGCATAAGAAATAAAAAAACACCGTTATACTGCTATCAGTATGTTGTTGCACATCACATAGCGTTCCGTTGTTTTCGGTTTCTGCCATTTCATTTGCAGCCGGTCGCGATGCCTCACGCGCGGGCTCGTTCTCGGCTCGCTGGAACATTTACAAACCACGAAAGCCGACCGCGAGACGTACGGAATTATACATTTCGCCGATCGAACTTTTTGCATAGCTTCGACAGCGTTGCACCTGATGTTTGAAACGGTATATGACGTCACTGACACCGCCATATTGGAGTACCATCGTGGTGGGACGCGAAGTTTGGGATGTCACGTTGATGTTTTCAGTACATTGCATGCAGGCTATTTCGTTGTTCATGCACAGAGGCCGGTGTTCCAGCGTTAACACATCCAACGTTTTGTTCCAGCGTTATCACATCGAAGCAGGTTAACCGCCATATGATTATGCAGCCTCGACATCATTAAAGCCGCCATGTTGGAGCACCAGTATGTTAAAAACCTGCGTCCATGACGTCACGTGCAAACTATCGATGAGCTGATCATGCCATGATTGCCAGGAGTATATAACTGTGTCGCTAAAGCGTATGCCTACGTTTCCTCTTGGTGCAGATTCTGTGTACGAATGCACATTCGGGAGCAACCCGCTCGGTGTGGAGGCGCCGTACGGCGGCCCGATGCTCTCTGAGCTGCAGCTGCAGCCGCTGGGGCGCCGGTCGGCGGCGGCGGCGGCTGCCCCATCCTCGGACGAGGTGGCCTCCATGAAACCCATGCTGCTACAGGCCGCCCAGGGAGCCGGGGGCCTGGCTGCCGGGTCGCCGCCCGCACTCTCACCAAACCTGCCCAGCGTGGTCAAGGTGAGTGTACTTAGACACATTCAGTCTGTCCGTAAACTTAAGAGTTTGCGGATTACCCGCTTACGGGAGGCTCTGTTCCAATTCTGGGCAGCATTGTAGACAGCCTACGAGAGGTGTCTCAAACACGCGGTTCGCGAACCTTTCGCTAGCTACCCGCGGCTTCACTGGTAATGAACTTTTGTCACTTTGCTTAATGGTATTCGCATTATTTTCTCGCCTATTGAGATTCATAACGCTTTGTTCGGGGGAGCTACAGAGACGGGACTTGTCTCAAGTGTATTTTTCCTGAGGCACCCCATGCGGTCACTGTGTTGAAAGATCACCATAGAACAAAAACTCTACTTCAGAAGTTTAGTCATTCTGCAGATCGGTATCGATATCCTTCTCGAAACCTTCGTCAAATCCCCTGCGCATATGACGACTTATATACAAGATACGAGAAAGGCATTACTGACATTTTGTTCAAATACCCGATACTCGATGCGGTAGTTGCCCTCAGGGGGATTCGCCGCATTTTAAAATATTTTTTAAAACGCGTTTGTTGTATTTAACCGGAGCCAAGGCTGTTGGAGCTGTAACACTTCTTTTTCGACAAGCTGGTTAAGCGTACATGGGTTATTGTAGCGCGAAATAATATGGACAAGGGAAGGACAAGACACCACGAGCGCTAGCGGTGTCCTGTACTTCCTCTGTCCGCGTTCTCTCGCGCTGTGACTGCTGCTGGAACTGTGGAGGTTGCAGTGTTCCGTCAGATGCAGTCGATCTATTCGCCAATTCATTCCATCTGTGTGTGTGTGTGATGTTCGATTTGTCTGTCTGAATGTGTGGTCGCAGGTGGAACCCCGGCTGCCGAGCCCGTGCGTGGGCGGTGCGGCCAGCGACGGGGTGCCTCAGAAGCGCGTACGCCAGGATGACGCCGGTGCGTGGATCTCGTCGCCCTCGTCGCAGATGTCGGTCGGCTCGCTGTCCCCGCCGCCGCCGCTGCTCAACGGGCTGGCCAACAGCAGCGGACTGTCGCCCGTCTCTTGCTCCAGCTACGAGACGTACAGTCCACGGGGACCCTGTGAGTGACAGTGCCACCCCTCTCTGGGATTTTTGTACCTGACCTCTTACATGCGAGCATTTCTGCTCTTTCCGATACCTACATGGTATACGGTTCGAGCCTCCTTAAGTAACGATTGGCAGAGATAACAGACAACTGGTGGACATTAAGAGCAACAGAATGGTTACCAATACCAGGGGATGGGAAACGCAGTCGAGGAAGGAAGAGAGTTAGATGGAGTGACGAAATTAAGAAGTTCGCAGGGATGAAATAGAATCGGCTCGCACAGGATATATGGTAAACTGAAGATCATGTGTGAGAGGCCTTTGTCCTGCAGTGCCGGACTAAAACAGGCTGACAGTGAATGATGGGAAGCTAGAGAGGCCAGTATATTCATTCAATAAAACGAAAGGTTGATGGATGATGCGTGGTCAGCTCGCCACCTCCATGACCCATCAGCCGCCCGTGTCACGTCATTGACATAGACAGCGAGTCTGCTAAAGAAATGGCTGATTAACTGGCCTTTTTTTTATTGTAATGCAGGATAGCCACGTTGTATTCTGGTATAAGGGAGTGTTAAATATAGCGACATTCTGTGGAGCTTTTTACCTGCTCAGTAAAGGACTCTGTTCTCTGCGACCTAGGATGCTATTCTGGGCATTGTCAGATTCCGCCACGTTGTCGAATTCCACCATTGGTCAAGTCTAATTGGCCCGGAGGGCTGCTACGGCCTCTGCGATTGGCTTAAAATGCCGCCATTACGAAATACGGCAAGATGGCGGAATTTGACAGTGTCCAGGATGGCACCCGTGTTCTCTGCCGGCTCGTGACTGGGCTTTGCGCACTCGTATGACGCATTCTACAGTTCTGCATCGCTTTCGAAACCGTTGCCGGAAGCTTTCGCAACTTTCACGACTGAAGTCGTGCGAACTCTGACGTAGCATAATTTTGTGACGCAGGCTCAGAGGTTGGTTGCATTAAAGGTGCAGGTTTTGACGCAAACTGCGAATGATGGATGACCGTTTGGCAGGCATCTTTGAGTCAGTGAAGTCGGGGAGAAGCGCATATATTTTGCTGCAGAGCGATGAACGGGCTGGACGAATGTGATAACGGCAGTGCAAAACGCAGTCAAGGGCATGGACGTTGCGAGGAAAACGATGCAAAGGTCGACAGATAGGATTTAAAAGAAAAAAAAAACACGACACGAGAAAGAGCCATGCAGGCCAGATATACGTCGTCCTCGAGGGCCACTCGGCTGCGAGCCGGACGCCGGCTGCAAAATTGTCATGCGCGAACAAATGCGGACGGCGCACAAGCTGCATGCCGCGCAATATCTCAGCGGCGGCGCTGCGGCTCTTATCTTCAGTGTCAAATATAGGTCATTCGCAATGTAGCCGCGGTCTCCTGACACTGCTACACGGTGCGCGGGTGGAGATAAGATAGGCCCTCCCTGTCCTGCCTGTATACGCACGCGCCGGCTCGAGTGTTCCCGGGAATGACCCGCACCGGTGAAGGTCGTGTCGTTCGCTTTTACGGATCTTGTTGCTGTATCGATGGGGTGAACTTGTCACCCATTTTCTGTCGGTGCGGAAAGCTGGCTCGCCTCTGTTGGCACCTCCACGAGCTTGTTATGCAGTCGCTGGTTATGGCGTCACATCGACGTCACGATGTCCTTATGTACATAGGCGTGCGCAGGGTTCTCCATTAGGAAGGGGGTTGATGAGAGAGAGGTTTGAGATGTTTCACCACAGCGCCCCTCCACCCTCTTCTGTCCCCCTCCCACTGACGCCCTTACTGGTACGCAGTGCGGAAACGAGGTAAAGCCCATCCACCACTTGTGCGCACTCCTGTGGTTCTATACGCCTCTGTATCACTCATGGGTCACTGTAACGTTATTTAGCGTTTACGGAACTAACCAAGGGCAGGGCCCAGTGAATGAAATAGGCCTACGTGGAGCGCAAAGTTGTACAGTTTTATGGAGGACGATCCCAGCTTTCATTCGTCGAATTTTAACGACGCATTTCGCTTTGTTTCTAATAGATGTTTGTGATTGGCCGGTAGCCATCGGTAACAGCATAGTCCCTACCACGATTGGCTGGTACCTGCTCTTGCCAACCGACTGCTGAGCTGCATATCTATGAATACAGGCCGTTGGGACTGCATTCGTAAAACTGCTTGCTCATGTAAGAACTGCTTAATCATTGGCGAGTGTCTTCGCTCGGTTAGAACTGTATGTTATGCAGCGATCTGTGAATGATCCCAAAGATAACAGAGCGTCGCAAGTGTGGCACATTGTTGCAATATAGGCGTTCAGAAAAGACAACGATGCAGTAACTGTGACGCAGCCGTGTGACGTCGGGCCGTTATTTATATGAAGCCACGTCATAACAACCTGCCCCGACGTTTCAATATGCACTGGCTGCATGGGGCAATGAAGCGTGACCCATTCATAACCGAACTGGAGGACGGTCGCACACGGATGCCCATATCCAAGCAGTGGAACGGACTGTTGCTGGGGTTGTTTGCTTCTGTGACGTGACGGGACACCGTGCAGGTGGCGACACTCGCTTCGAGGGTTTCACTTCGCGGCCTCAAGGTTGCGCATGGTCACGTCCGCGAACCAGAAAACTGTCAATAAAATAACTATATAGCAGCAGGAGACCAAGCGAAAAAGAATCGTCGGTTAAGAAAAAAACTTGAAGAAACGAAGAGGGGGTCTTGTGAAAAATAGGGAAGCTTACGAAATCAGCACTGGAAATGTATAGAACTTTCCAGCAGGATATGGCCAGAAATCTACAATAACTCTCAGGGTATAACTCTGTCGTTTGAAGCCACGAAGGGAGTACTGCTAACTAAGACGTACCGAGCCAAGTACGAAGGGTAACACGCTATGCGGTGCATGTGGAGAGGAGGAATAAACGGATCAACATCTGATATTTCATACTTTTCTGTTAAAGGGGCCCTGCAACACCTTTCTTAGTTATATTGGCATAGTCTCATTATTGACGTATGACTCTTCACGAGTCATATGCCGCAAAAATTTTTCGAATCCGTCAAGTCTAAGTGGTGTTACCAAATTATAGAGATCACGTTCCGCAGCTTTCTCCCTCAACTCAACGCCGCGAGCGCGCGGAGAGCTAGGCAGCGAGCAGCGACTCGAGGGAGGGAGCGCAGACGAGCGAGGCTCCGCCCAAGAGCGCCGGCGGAAATTTTTTCTTCATTTGTTTCTCTCTGACGTCTGGGCGCAACCACGTGGTCTGTGCCGCCACTTCCGGTCGGCTTGCGTCGTTCTCGTCGAGCGGAGCCGACGTGTATCGCGCGTGCTTGAAAACTGCGCGTCGGTTTGGTAATGTTGGGTGTGCACCTCGAACGCCGTAGTGTTTTCATCGCTCTGCCAACCATGGAAGCAAACCTGCGCGCTCGTTTGGAACGAATGACAGCTGAGATCGGTTTCGGCCCATACTCCGATACACCGCCTCGTAAGACGGCACTGGCAGACGACCCCGAAGCGCCGCCATTACCGGACGCCAGCATTGTTATCGGAGACATGGTGCACGGCTGCCTCGGTCGGTCGTGAGAACGTAGAACGTGCCGACGATGCAGTTCCCAGCTGACGAGGCAACACTCGAACCGCTGCCACTCTCAACGGCAACCGGCGATGGTCAAAAGCACAGAAATATTCACGTTTTCGGCACTGCGCATGGCGAAGAAAACGGAACCACGCAACTACGAGCAGACGAGCTGTCGGTGAGACCGGAAGTGCTAATATTAATGTTTGTTCGGTGTTTTTAACGCGATAACAGAATATAAACATACATATTATCTACTTATTGGACTCAAAATTAACAACGAAAGTAATAATGAGGGTGTTATCGTGATCATAACATCAGCCAATGGTGGAACTGCCGACAATCGCGTCATATTTTGCGGACTAATACATCATTTGTCGAGAGAAGAGGGAGCGATTTTCAGCTGACTTTGAGAATTTATTGTAAATTCCAGGCCGTGCGCATCGCTATAATATTTGGCTGGCGTGTTCTCGGGAGCCTCGACTACCGATCGGCAGCGCTTTTTGAGCATGCTCGAAAAGTGTTGCAGGGCCCCTTTAAGGTCTTCACCCTACAGTCCAAGGCAACGGGACTGAATTTTTCAATGGGTTTTAGGGACAGTGAAAGCAAAATAGACATTAAGCAGGCAGAAATTACGAGGAAGTTATCTGATTGGTGTCTAAAATCAAGGCAAGAGTGAAATTTAGTCCTTCACTACATAAAGTTGATACCTCACTGTGTGTTGCGGCTTGGTGGCGTGAGGCGCTGCCCGATCAAAGGATACAGCCCTATCCATCCAGCCATCCTCTGAAGGTATAAATTGCCTAGCTGACGAGGATGAGGTAATAGTATACTTTATTGAAGTTTTTGTGGGCGAACTTGGTTTCGAAAACGCGCCGCCACCGCCTCTGTGTAACGCTTGTTGTGCACTTGTAGAGCCACGCTAGTTCTTGCAACTGCTTCGGAAAAAAAAAAAAAAAACTGTATGAATGTCATGTTGTGGAAGGAGTCTCCTTAACGCATGTAATATTGCGTGGCAGAAGCGTAGAATCACGCCAGGCATCAGAGCATGTGAATTGCGCAACGAGTGGGTGCTTTAAACGCCCACCCATTACAAAGCCGCGTTGCCTTACGGACTGGTATAGTGGGCCCTTCGCTGATTCGCAGAAGGAATAATTATGGTGTGGTGGGCACTTAACAACTCTACTTGCAGTATAGGCATTCTAGGATAGTTTGAAATGGGCAGTGTTACGCGCGCAGTGGTTCGTTTACTTACGACACGGTTGAGGCATGCACCGAGGACCGAAGCTAGGCTAGCAGTTGAGAAGGTGATGCGCACGGGGCCCGATTACGCTATCGCGTTCTACTCTTGAAGGCGAAGCTGAAGCCTCCTCCAAGTTTTTTTTTTTTTTTTTTGCTTCTTCATCTTGTCTTGACATCCGCTCTACTATCGACTCCTGCAAATGGCATTTCGTGCCCTGGTCTGACTGCATTGCTGAGGGAGGCGTCCTGCATTGGCAGAAGAGCACTCTTACCACATTTTTTTCACGCACGTGGAGCTTCTTGATAAGATCGACATTTTTTTTTTTTCGTTTTGTTTTACCAAACGGCCGGGAACCGCGTAGGCTTTGGATAAAATTGGAAGTGTGGGCGCGCGCCTCTTACACACGTAGCATGTCGCATTGGCACCCTTTCCTTTAACCTCTTCGGGAACCCATCTTCTAGTACGCTCGCCTTTGCCTCGATACGAGTCCTGCTGGAAACCGATAAAAGAGAAATGTTGCACTGGCTTCTAGCCGGCCCCCGCAGTGAGTGGAAATCAAGCGGGCATTTTATTTAAAACAGCGAGCGGGTAGGGGCCGACTGCCGCCGGGGCTTTTCGTGTGCCGCCTTCATTACGCACCCTCTCCCAAAGCATGCCAGCCCTGCACCAACTCTTGGAGGGAGAAAGGAAAAAAGAAATGATGCAAAGAAAAAAAAAGAAGGTACCTTAGTGTCTCAGAAAAGGTTAGAAGCAGCGTGCTGTCTGCCGTCGAACTTATTTCGGTCGGTCGTTCGATCTCCATCTCTTTGCCGAATGAGCGAGTGAATGAGAGAGAGAGAGAACAGCGGTTCCCCGCTGTGCCTGTTCGGTGTTCCTTTGGCGGGCAGGCGGGAAAGGGCATGCGAGGCGTGTGTCGGCTCTCCCCTCCACCGCCATTGCATGTCGCCCGGCGGCAACGTCGCGTCGGCCGCTTCCTCGTCGCTTCTGCTGCTGCTGCTAGCCCCTGTTGATGCTGCTCCAGTCCAAAGACAGGCGGCAGCTGTGCACTTTTAACAGCCAGCCGGGCGGAGAGATCGGAATGGAGCATGCAGCGGTGAGGGGGTGGGGAGGAGGGCGAGTGCCTAGCGTTGTCGTATGCGTCGGTCCTGCGCCGGGGGCCCCGTTGTTAAACGCAGCTGCTGGCATGGCGGGCTTGGCTTTCCCAAGCCTGCAGCGCGAAGCCTGACGCTCGCGCTGCGCCGGCGAGCTTAGGAGACGGACCCTATGCGGGCCGCGTTTGGTAAACGGAGCCGGGTTTGCCGGAAGCCTCTTTTGTATATAGACAACTTATAAGGTTGCCTCCGGCCGGGCAGCGGAATAGCTGAAGCGAGTGCTTCACGTCGTTAAAGAAGTGCAGACCTCTCAAGTTAGGAAATCGTAATAGTAGTAATGAAACAGACCTTGTACGCGAGAATCATTCGGTGCGCGACGCGGTCCCGTCAATAACAAGGGTTTCGCACCTTGAGCCGTTACTCTCGCCCAAGCTATCTCACGTTTAAAGGGACACTAAAGAGCAAAACGATTTTTCTCGCATTAGTAAAGTAGTCTTCCACGATACCAAAAACACCACGCTTGCTGCGAGAAGACGCTTAATAAGCGAGAAAACGCGCAAAAAGCAAATGCAGGTGGCGACGCCACCTTGGAATTCCCGCACCATTTGCCGTGACGTCACATATTTTTGACGGCGCCTGCTTCGGCCTACGTAGTTCCTAATCGGTTAAATCGAAGTATATTGTCCTCTGAGGTGGCCACAGACTTGACATAACGAGTTCGTGGAAATTTCGTCGAGCCAGTGGCGCCAAAATACGTTAAATGCTCTTTGAAACCTTTTGCGTCACGAATTACAAAGTTCGGCGCGAAATTTAAAAATGAAACTTTGAACTTGGTTTTCTCCTCTAATATTAAAGCTATGGTGGTGAAATAAACTACACAAGAGTTCTCCGAGCACACTTTATCAATCTAAATCAATTCATTGTTTCTCTTTAGTGTCCCTTTAACACCATCCCAGAAGCGCCACTCGCACTCGCGGCCTTAGTTGACCGCGCTTGATTAGGGGGTATGTTCAAGGCTTGGGCTCACCCTAAAGTGTCGGGGATTTCAGAAGGCTGTGGTGCAGTTGCCTCGGAAAGCACTGAGATCGGGTCAAGTTTGTAGAGATCCACAGCTTCTGATAGCGCAAATATAAACGCAACACGGGCGAAGAATACAAGACTGACGGTGGTTGCCATTTTACTTTGTAAATTTGGGGGCGTGTATGTGAGAAGCGAAGGCCGGGCATGCTCAAGAAACTGTTGGTAACACACACGAAGCGAAAAATTTACTTGAATTTACTTGTTTATAAAATTTCTTAATGTTGCGCTCAATATGAGTTACAGCATGCATGCGCGGTGCCCGTGGTCTGAGCGGCGCCAATCACATGGTGGCGCCGACATAAGGCAAGATAATTGTGAACTGTGCACTTTTTCGACTACCGCTATTTTGTGAATAAATTTAACGCTTGCCGGTATCACCAACAAGCCTGGAACACTTCGTTGCGGACACTTTCGACTGCGGAAACTTCGTTGCAACTCATATTGAGCGCGACTGCACGCCCGACTCGGTTCTATATACGCCTTCGCCAACGCATAGCCCGAAGCCTCGCACATACAGCATCTCCATCGGACGCAATGAAATCGTGGTAGAATTTACAATCCATTTCGCGCCGTTGGAAACGTTTTTCAGGGCCGTTTCTGACTGAACTATTAATACGTTCACTGTCGCAGTTAATCATCGTTTTATTGCCTCCCGTTTTACGAGCGGGAACTCTGTTTTCCTGTTGAGATGCGACACCGTTATCCGTCGTCGTGCAGTCCGCGCACAGTGCTTATACGTGACCCGGTCGAATTTAATAGCGCTCGCTGGTAAAAAGCAGCTGGCTGTTTTGTAGCCTCGCGCTACGTTTTCTTCTTTTTCTTTGGGGCGATTCGAGAGTGCATTAAAACTGGTACTGCTGGGGAAGGGTACGACGGGGGGGGGGGGGGGTCTTTTCTGGACGTGTATTCTTGACTCTCGCCTCGACTGGTCCCCCCACCACCATCGCAGGGATGGCGAGAGAGAAAAAAAAAATCTCTTCTGCAGGGGTTTCTTCGTTGGGCGAAGCAGACGTGACAGGAATTAGGCGG
Organism: Rhipicephalus sanguineus; assembly: GCF_013339695.2. Taxonomy (NCBI): domain Eukaryota; kingdom Metazoa; phylum Arthropoda; class Arachnida; order Ixodida; family Ixodidae; genus Rhipicephalus; species Rhipicephalus sanguineus. Next base: position 136,511,143 of record NC_051178.1, read on the forward strand.
CTCCACGCGTTTCCCTTATAAAGCGAGGGTGCCGTTAGGACGTCCCGGCTACGCCGAAGAAGCCCGTCCTGCTGCGAGACGCAATATCTTCTGTGGCGCCAGCGCCTGTAATGAAGATGGCGTACACGACTAATGAAGGCGACCAGCCATTCTGGGACTCCATCCCCGCACCCTCACCCCTGTCCGAGATCTGTATATGGGTGTTATGCAGCGGGGGAACGAATAGCGGTGTTTAAGAAAAAAAAAAAAGAGAGAGAGAGACAGAGAGAGAAATGATGCTTGTGGTCTGGTTGCTGCAGGTGGTTTCGGCAGGCCTGCGATCGGGCGAAGCGTTTATAATCCTCGATTGCTTGTTTTTCTCTCGAGGCCGGCACGCTTGAGAGATGAGAATTTTGAGAACGGGTGGCTCCATTGGTATCAGCGCATACACGAGCCAAATATGGAACTAAGATCGGTAAAGAAAAATACACTGTAATTGAAATTCAAGGCTGGACACGAGGGTGATGTAGAAAAAGCAGTCATTTTTATCGTTGCTCATCTCGGCGGCACCCTTTGCTTAAAGAAGAAAACCGTGGCGTCTGTATATCGAAGAGAGAGAGAGAGTGAGAGACCACACGTGAGATGTAGCGAATGAGATGGAGGTTTAGAAACTTGCACGGTAAGTTGGGTTGGCCGGCTGGATTAGGACGTCTTTGCCACCACCGCAGCTGCTGCTGCTTCCCTGCTGCGCTTGTTCGTTTTTGTTTCCTTTTCTATGTACCCCAGTGGCCGCCGCGGTTAGTGAAGCATTTCGTGACCGAGGGGGATAAAAGAAAGCTGATTGTGTGTCCCCGTGCCACGCCTTTTGAAAATGCAGGCTCGGACCGGTGCTGGCAGCTGCTTGTGGCCACCGTCGTGGTGGATCCGAAGTGCGCGGAGTTACAAAATACACTCGGTCAGACGTACTAAGAAAAGTAAATAAATAAGGCCGCTGCACGCAATTAAGACTAGCGTAATCTAGCGACCCGAAATTAGGCGTCGTTCCTCGTCTACATGCCCGTCCTACATAACGACTGTATTGCTGCCGTGCGAGGCGTGGTTTGATAGTTTCATCGTGGCAAAACAGCTAAAAAAAACGGGACTGTGAACACACAGGACACAGCGCTGTGGGCTCACTGCCCCGTCGTTTGCGCTGTGTTGCCACAATGTTCATGAGCCATCTAGTCCACCTAAGAACCTTTGATAGTTTCAGACTGCAGGAGTACGGCTTTGAAGTTGGCAGTTCGGTCACGTTGTCACTGGGCACATTTCGTGTAACAGCCCAAAAAATTATTTTCGTTTCGAGACTGCAGTCGGAGCGTATAGTACAACTCGTGCACAAACTGCGGCACCCAGAATCCTTCCTAGTGTTTCTTGTTACGGCTTCCATTGAGCTTGCTTGCACAGGCTTGTTTGTTCAGTGCGTTGAAAAGGGTCCGGCGGCAGTTAAGTGCGCAATGTTAACTCAGTCTGGTTAACGAGCTCACGACCAAAAGGCTGGAGACTCGCTTTCGTCAGTACACGAGACCGCCTGCGGGGCTCATTTAGGTTAATTTCTTTCAGAGGGACGTCTCTCTGCGACGACGTTTATTGGTGCCGGAGGACGAACAGCGGGTACTGGGTTCCTCCTCTTGTGGGGCAGCACTGCGTGTCGGGCGTCCACGGGGGCCCCAGTTCAGGAAGACGGGGCTTGCGACTGCCGGTTTTGGTTTCTATGCGTGATTTCTTTTCTCCTCGCGTCACTGCCGTCGTCGTCCGGCGCTGCCCGGGCCGGCGCGTTACTAATTGGCGGCGCATTTCCGTGGCTCGCGCTGTATACTCTGTGGCGCGACGAGGCGCTGTGTTTTTGTGCCGCTAACGACGGCCACGGGCTTCCAGGTCGCGACACGGCTCGCCGCCGACCGAACAATGGCGGCGGCTGCGCGCCGCTGCCGCCGCCGCCGCGATGGCGCTTCTGCTGTTGTCTCCGAGCGACGGAGCGCGCGCGCTCGCGATGCATGCACGGCCGCGGGGCGTTGCCCGCCGCCGGGCACCGCGGCTCAACCAGGGTCGTGCGCTGGCTCTGCCCTGCCTCGCGTCGTAATACCGTGCAGCGTTGTAATAGGCAGCTTTGTAATAGGGTATACGTAAAGATAGCGTTCGTTGGGTACGTGCGCAATTTCCGGCATTTAACGTGAGTACCCAAGATGATAGCGTATGAGGCACGCGTAGTGGCGACAAACGCTAACGCAAAGCTTTGCGTACTCTATTCTAAAACTGCCTAATTGCCGGAGCCGGTTGTCGCCCACGTGGGCTTGGACGTCGCGGTGGCACCGGTGGTTACGGTGCTCGTCTGCTGATCCCGAAAGTCGCGGGTTCGATTCCAGGCCGTGGCGGTTGCATTTCGATGGAGGCGAAAGGATAGAGGCCCGCGTACTGCGCGATATTAGTGCATGCTAAAGGACCCCAGGTGGTCAAAATTATCCTGAAAACTCGTCCCTCATAGCCTGAGTCGCTTTGGAACGTCAAACCCCACAAAGCAACCAACCATCATGGGTTTGAAAGGACTAACTATCGAGTACATCTCATGTACATCGCCGAAACTGGCCTGCATTTATATGTTTAATAAGCTATGCAGTTGGGCTAACTCTCTGAAAAACAAGTAATGTCAATGCTGTAACTCACTCTTGAAGAGCGTTCCTTATTTCATTGGCAGTGTACCCTGGTAGCCGTTACCGCAAAGCATCGTGATTTGGCAGGACCGAGGGAGTAGCGCGTTGATTTCTTTCGTTTGCTGATATCGACAAAAACGTGGTGTGCATTGCAGTGTGTCGTGTGCTATTTCAGGCCCGCATTCCACATCGGTCCACGTAATGCTTTTCTCTGTATGACCTGGGACAGCTGCTAGATCGGCTGTGAATAGGGAAATGCACTTACGTCATCGATACCGCCATATTGTATACTTTTCACAGCGAGCGCGGCGAATATTTATCCCTATCCGCTTATCTGCAACGGGGCAGTGGAGGCCGTTAATGGGAACATAACGTGGTGTTCGTGATGTTACATATGTGTTACGACCCGCTGACATCCGTTGGCGCCAGCCTTCCACAACGCTGCATGTTTTTGCTTCGGCCGGCAGTGTGTGGGGCTTCGTTTCTAAATATACGTAGGAACCCGGCGCGGTCGCGAGTTATGCCGATTGGCAGCGAAGGTGTTAAGCGAGATAACCGTGTTGCGAAAGGCTGCGCGACCGACGCTTCCGTCGTCCTCCCTTCGGTCGAGGTCGAGGCCACCGCAGCAGCGCCGCTGGGGCGCCGCCCTGCCCGCGCGCCCGCTGCGTGCGTCGTAAACGGCGCCATTGATCTCGTCCAGCCTTGGAAATCTTATAGCCTGCCGCGGTTCGAAAAAACCCGGGCTCGCCTTTTTTTCCGCGGATAGGAACAAACAAAAGAAATACCGCTTATGTGCGCGGTCCGATTCAACTGCGGCGGATAACCTTCCTCGAAAAGGCGTTTGTCGTTGACGGAAGTCCAACTCTGCACTTTCAACAGGAAAGAGGTTCGCTTCTGGCGGCTCTTTGAAGAGAAACACGGTGAACCGCGATTAGCTCAAAACCCACACCCTCCCCGCGCTTCCTGGGCTGCTTTCGGAAGTGAATGCTTCGATTTCTTTACAACCTGAATGAACCTCGATGCCTGTATGTGCGGTTGTTCCAGTCGCGGTCAATAACACCTGCAACACGATGCCTGTCGTCGAAAATAGGTAATGGTTGGGGTATTACGTCCCAAAACCACGATATGATAGTGATAGTGGAGCGCTTCGGAAATTTAGACCTCATGGGGCTCTTTAACGTGCATCACCCAAATCTAAGTACACGGGCCTCTGGCGGTCCCTTCAACCACGAGCGCCATGTTCCTGCAGCCCGTATACGGATCGCTACTGTATATATTTTATCAAAGGGACTAACTGACACTCTTCGAAGAGGCTACATAGGCGAGCGTCGTGATGAAAGCGTGTCGACCGCGTTGCAAGGAGTCTTCGCTGAGGAAGGCGAACTGTTTACGTTCCACGTATAATTCGTCCACGTGTAATTCGTCCCTCTTGCCTGACAGTCTCGGATGTCGGCCAGCAGCTTTTCAGCCACACAACGTCAGCAGCCATGGCCCGTACCATGTAACGGGGTACTGTAACAGTATCTGTACCTGATTTGCAGGAGTGCGATCCTAGGCTTCTTGTTTTTGTCAGGCTAATTGGATGGCTAAATGAGTGCTTTTGTAACTGCGCGTGGTCGCTAGATTGTGACGTGTCTACTTCAGGTCTCACTTTCGGCTTCTCATTCTCTCTTTTTTACTGCACTTCGAGCGCGGTGTTGGCGTTCTTGGTGCTAATGCAGCGCCTCTAGCGGAGTCGTTGGCATTTTTCTTCCTTTCGTTTTATCCTTATTTATTGCACGTACTCTTTTTAATCGCTCCTCCGTGGGACAGGGGATGGCATCTCGCGCGTATGTTCATGTATTTCAGTACTAGCAGTAATGTCATAGCGTCTCGCCTTTGTTGCTTCGCATCATTCCGTGTAAACTGAAAACAGCAAGTCCTAAACGAAGACGCAGAAGGAAACGAACCAACAGCGGTGTTTGCTTGATTCTAGGTTTTCGCCAATTTCGCTCCGCTTGAGCTGGCGTTTTCGCTGCTAGCCTTCGTCGCAAAACGAGAGAAAGCTTCGGGCCGTCTGAGCATCAGCGACACACAACAGACGTCCGCACATCTGTCTGTTTCTTGTCTTACCGCCAGTATTGGTTATAGTCGTATAGCAGCTTTCAGTCGTATAATCTGAAACTGCAGAGTATGACGAAAGAGACTGCAGAGTATAAGACCCAAATGCGAAACTCCCCACTTCGAAATAAAATATTAAGCGTGTGTTTCACCGTTATCTTATAGCCTCGCGGTCATTTACAAGGGAATGGGCGTTAAAAAAAAAAGAAACATCCACTGTCTCGGCTGGACACACTAATTGGAGTCCTTTTCATCGAAAGCACTGCGCAATCACTGACTCCGCTTATACGGGTTCCTTTTCTAGTTGTAGCCAAGAAAGAAAGTGCGAAAGAGACATTGATGCCTCCATTGTTATCCTGTTTTTGACGCTCCTTTCGTCAGCACGCGAGTTCATTGTTACCGCTGACAAAGTGCAATGCCGTCGGCTGCGTACATGCGGTGAAGGTTCACTGCAGTTTCTGCGCAGCGGAACCGGCAGTGCGATATTTCCTAAATTTGCACGGTAGTGCACAGGTGACATTCCGTATGCCCTCGATTTAATGCCACATCTAATTGAGATTAAATGAATAAATTGTTGCTGCTGTAACAGTGGATAACACCAGTCATCAAACGTCAGCCAGTGCAAGCCAACAAACATAAAGTCACTGCTCGTCATTTGCGACTAAGTACGGTAGCTAGCTGAAAAAGGCCAGCACTCGAGATCAGTTGAATTCGGTCGGAAATTACCCTCATTATTGTAAACATCATCCATATCTATAGAAAGCGGATAAAGAAAGTCCAGGAAGACATGTCCAGAAAAAGAAAAAAAAAAAGAAAAAGGAAGACTGAAAGAAAGAAAGCTTTCGCGCCGCGATTGCCGTCATAGTCCAAACACGCAACGTGTGATGCGACCACGTATATTTGTGAATTTCGCTTGCCAGGTGGTGGGTGCGAGGAGCGGTGAGGTGCGGCAAAGCACAAGAGAGGGGGGACTCTGGGTGCCGTTCTCTTCTGCGCCCGGAGCCGCGTGACGGCAACCGAACCCTCACCCTCTTCCTACTGCTTCTTGCGAGGGCTCTGTTTGGTTTCTTCGCAGCTCTTTTTCCCCACGGAGAATTCCGCAGGTGCAGGAACTGCATCGAGGAGTGTGGGGCAGGTGGTTTTTTCTTCTCTGCCGCCGCTGTTACAGTCGTCGTTTCGGCGGCTGCTTGCTGCGAACATCTACACGGAGTCCCGGAGAACCACTATTCTGTGCTATCTCGCGTAGCATCCAGCCGGGAAGAGTGCCGCAGCCGTCACGTAATAGGTTTACGCGCCGCCTGCAGCCCATATTGGGTTCCGCGACCTTCTTCTACACAGTTTCGGGCGACGGCGTGCGCAGGGCACCGTTTTCACGCATGGACGCGTTGCGAGAAGTGGATACACCTTCGTCGCCAGTAGAGTAGGTCTAGGTAACAAAAGTCATCTCTCGCTCTCGTCGGCGTTTTCACGCGGTCGCCTTGCCATTGTTCTTCACTCCCAATGGGCTCGCAGGGTGTCACAATTCGAGATTGTATGGTAGTCGTCCAAGGCCGGAATCCACGCAGTTTGCCTGAAACTAGTTGAAGCGCCCGTGATGATCTCAGTGCCGAAAAGCTTGGATTGTTGTACTCGGAACGAGACAGAGTCATAAGATGAAGCATAAACATAAAGAAATTGCGGCAACGTAACAGCAACCGACCACATACACGGTGTCATAGAGAAATGTTGAAGTCCGCAGCGTTTTCGTTTCATTGTTAACGCTTTTCCATTGGATTACACTCGAGTCTCGTGACAGTGTTGTCGTGGCAGAGGCTCGAGTGGCTTGCGTAAGTGGCTTGCGTAAGAAGCAACCGAGACGGAATGTCCAACGAGATGAAATGTCCAACGAGACTGAATGTCCACTATTGGACATTCAGTCTCGTTGTACATTCCGTCTCGTTGGACATTCAGGCCGCAAGCGGTGATATACACCTAATGTCACTATGTATGCTACAGTTAATGTTTAAAGTTGGGTGTTTTTTTTTGCTTGCACACATTTCACCAGACGAACAACACAGGAACGAGAGTGTCGTGTGCATCTAACGTCCTGTGTGCATCTTTCTTCGTCCCTGTCTTGTTGTCGCTGGTGAGATGTATAACTGTATAAGCTCCTTTTGGGGAGCATGTATACGATAACTTCGGGCTGCAGAAAATAGCGCCTCTTCCTCTCCAAAATCTGACTCTCCCTAGAGTGCCTCGATGTCCTCCTCGCCCGCCCCTCCGTAGAGAGTGGAGACATCCTTTGACTGAGCTCCTGTCGTCAAAACCAGTTTTCGTAGTGCCGTCCGCCATTTTCACGCCGAGCGTGCGTGTCGAGACGCGGCTACAACGTGGCGGCAGTCGGCAGGAATTTGATGCGGATTTAACTACGGCGTTCTTTGAGCGCTTTCACGCGAAATGCCTGGCTCCCTTGTTCAGTGGTGTAGCCAGAGGGAAGGGGCACACCGGGCTCGTGCCCCCCCCCCCCCCCAAGAATATTTTTCCCTTGCGATACAGAACACAATATGAAACTCTACCCCACTTATCTGCACAGACCCAATATCGCATCAAAAAAGTGCCCCCCCCCCCCCCCCCGAAAAACATTTCTGCCTACGTCACTGGCTGGGTGCCACTGTGCTCAAACCACTACTTTCCTAGGCACCCAAAAAGGAGAACTGTCTCGGTGGCTAAAATCAAGCGCGACAATCGGCAGCCTACAAACACCTCGTCCCTGTGAATTGTGAGTATTACGCAATTCCCTCAAAATATTTGTTTGTTCTGGAATATTTTTGTAGCACGAGGGTGGTGACTGAAAGATCTTCCCTTATACATCGCGTTCGGGAGGATGTTCCTTGATGAGAGACAGCGTACGAAGTAATTTACAAGTTGCGCTAACTCTTAGCTGTGAGTGTAAAGCATTCAGAAAACAAATCCCATTCTAAAGTTCTGCGCGTGTCTGTACCAGTTTTAGAAGTAGAGTTTGGAATCCTAATTCGCACTCAGCGCACGCAACCTTGCACGTGACGTGGAAGACTACCGAAGCTGTTTCTTTTCGTGCGCCAAGAGGCTGGGACGGCATGCTGCGCGCTGTCTTCTCTAGTTATATTAATGTGTTACCGGTTGGACCGAGAGCGTATTTTTGATGAAATCACCCCTGAAGGTTGTGACTGCATACCTAAACAAGGTTGCGCGGCCGAAGTTGGCAGGATGCTGTCAGCGACACGAAGAAGCTGTGGAAAAGCTGTTAATTTCAAACTCCGCGAGGCTGAGGCTGCGCGTGCACCTGCGTCAAGTCGCGGCGAAGGGAGCTAATAGGCATGCAAGCAAGACATGTGTAGGAGTGAGCCTGCAGTGAACATTGAAATCGTGTGTTGGTGTGTTAGGCACAACTGAGACATTTTCGTTTCTCTTTGTGATGTATATTCTGTTTTTTTTTCTTCGCTTGTCAAGTAGAGCCGGAGAGGGATATGGCTATTTTACGTGTTGAAATTTATTATTGTCATTTTGCTAGCTTGTTATCTTTTGCCTCAGGAGTTCTACCAAATACGTGTGACAACTAAATGATAATAGATAACACAGATATGCAATTGGATCAAAATACTGACAGCAATCACGTATTCATTGGTCATTTATTAATTGGTTACCTTTACTGTAGACATTTCCTCAAGTAACTTTATCGTCATTGCTGCATAATGACTGTTTTGAACCAGCACAGCTTCGCCGAGCAAATCTTCCTGAAGAGCGGAAATGCCAAGTAATATGGTGATTCGAACCGCAATTACCCATTGCTTTACACTAAAGCCTAAGCGACGCGTTATTTTACACCCGCAGAGCAAGATCAACCGGTGTTAAACGACGCCGTTTGTGTTTTAAAATAAACAAACTATCACGCCAACAAGCAGTCACAGGGCGTTTAAAGGTGGTTTCAGGCAGCAGCATATCATCGCGTTAAGCGGCGAATTTCATAGTGCTGTTAGACAGTAAACTATCAAAAATAAGATTTAATAAACCATGATAACACATTAATGCATTTCCGGAGTATTACAGTCTACGCAAAGCCTCCGTACAGCCTGCAAACAGCTCACACGCGCGCCGTCAATGCGCCCCTAGATAGGAGCCGGCGTGAAAATGGCGGACGCCGTAGCAGACGACGCGGTTGTCTCCACTCCCTACGGAGCGGTGGGGGAGGAGGACATCGAGGCACTCTAACTCTCCCTCTCTGACAGCGCCATCCACCGTGCGTTTTTGTTACTATTATTTTTTCCCTGCTATCATAGTTGGTGTCGCTCAGTCACTCACAACGAGTCGATTGGTGCTTGGCAGACATTGCTTCCGTCAGCGGAATGTGCCGTCGCTTTCGTCCCAGCTATGATCGGTTAGGTCGGTGTCGCTGGCCGCCTTAACAAGCGGTTTGGTCGTCTCGAGGCGACAGCGTCGTCGTCGGCGCGGCCAAGAACAATGGGAAGTCGCGTCACCGCGGGTGGGAAGGGGTGCGGGGTGGGGGGAATGGGCTCCGGGGAGTCTTCGGACACCTCCAGAGGGGGGCGCCCTGTGACGAGAACGTAAACAAACGCTCGGCGGGGGCGTGGTTCTCACGGTCTCTCGCTCGATGCCATCAATCAGCGGACGCTCGTCAATCTCGCACACGCATTTCTCTCCTCTTCTGTCTCCGGCGCCAAAAGGAATCGCGCGTGGCGCCGCCGCTATTTCTGTTACAGTCGGCTAACGTAACCGCCCCTATAAATCGTAGCCCTAAACATGCATCTATGACGAACGTAGTGTCGCCGAACAGGGGCGTAGCCAGAAATTTTTTTCGGGGGGGGGTTCAACCATACTTTATGTATGTTCGTGCGTGCGTTTGTATGTGTGCGTGCCTATATACGCAAGCAAAACTGAAAAATTCCGGGGGGGGGGGGTTTGAACCCCCCCCCCCCCCCCCCCCCCTTGGCTACGCCCCTGTCGCCGAAAGCCGCGTTGTTGCGTACAAAGAAACAGCGATAATTGGGACATTCGACGTGCAGTTCTTTATTTTGTAGTACGTAACGCTCTTCGCCCTTGGGTTGCATTGTCTAATTTCGATTGTTCGGGTAGCGCCTGTATGCAACACAGCATCGAACTTTTATCGCATGCACCGAATCGCTTTCCCCTTGCCCCCCTTGGTCGTCATTTTGCATCTCCGGCGGGGCCGCCCAGCCCAGCGAACGGGTCCGAAACATGAGCGTCGGCAGGATTTTGTCTTGGGGGGTGCAAGCCTGTGTTGCACGCGGCTGGGAGAGGGGGAGAGCGCTGGTGTAGCTAGGGTGGGGGTAAGTGCTGGTGTGACTTGAGGGGGGCAAGTGCCCCCTTTGCACCCCCCTGCCTACGCCCCTGGTCCGAAGGCGGGCGCAGCACGGCCCGGCATGGCTGGCTCGGCGAGGCCTCCTTGGATGTGTTTTTCGGGCAGAAGATGGCGTGGCCGAACGGAGGGGGTTGCTTTTGTTGGCGTCCATCCTCCGCGCTATGGCTGCTGCGTCGGAGGGAGGAGAGAGCAGCGGGCGTGCGTGTATGTGTGCTGCTGCGCCCGAGTCAAGGGCGATCGCGCCGCCAGGCCCCTCGCCCCGTTTTCAAGGGCAGCGTGCTGCTGCTCGCTTCGGGACCGGCTGTCGCGCTCCGTGGCGGCGGCCCCAAACTGGTTTTTCCACATGCCGCTCGCTCGCCTGCACGCCGCAGGAAGAACAGGTGGAATCTCTGTGCCAACTCGTTTCTGCCCCGCTGCTGCTGCCTGCCGCAGCATCCTTTTGTCCGTGCGCCTTTCTGGCGGATGACGTGACCGGTTGCGTGGCGGCTCGCTTCTCCCTTGCAACCCGGCCCCCTTCTCTTTCTCCCTCTCGATTCGGCGTTGCGTGCAGCAGTTCGCTCCCCCTTCCGTCGCTATGTAGCGCTTGCCTGTTGCTTTAATTGGCGCTCGCTTTTTCGGACCGCGGCGAAGCAGGCAACGAGGTCCGCCGCTGCTCCGTCTCTCCTTGCTCTTGTCGGCGCATGCACAGACTCCACGACTTGAGCACTTGCTCGCGAGCGGTGCTTTGCCATTGGCGAGGGGCCGCCTGTTTTCCCAGCGCCGAGAGGAACGCCATGCGGGGAAGAATACGCCGTTCTGCCTCTCCCTCACCTTTCTCGAGAACCGCTTCTACTGTGCTGTACAGCTTGGTGATGTGACATGGGTGCAGTCCCTCTTCGCTTTCTCGGCTTCTGTCCTCCTTCCACTCCTTTCTCCGCTTGTGCTTCGTGTGTGTAACATGGTTATAGACTTTTTATGCTCCCCCCTCGCCCTTCAAATTTACTGTCGCCGCAGCTATCTTTGTTTTTCTTTCGTAGGTCCCGTATCCGTCGTTCTTACGACCAGGCTTCGTACGCTTGCTTTTCAATTTCTTTCCTGTAAGGTTCTACGCGAACCCTTGCCTTTGCCGCGCAAGAAAGACGTGTGCTGTTTGCCTTCTGCGAAGAGCAAACATCCGAGCTAGGCGTGTGTGCGCCGGTGCCGCTGGTGCCTAACGCCACTCCAGAGCTTCCACGGCGTCAACTTCCAACCTTTCGAGTTGAGCTCAGCGCAGGTTATGCTTTCGGCATTCGGCGTCGTAGTGTCAGGTTGCTGTACTCGTTGTTTGCCTCTTGCGTTGCCACTGTCGTCTCGTAAGGCTTAGTAAAAGCGTTGCTGTCGAGCCTACCTCGCCGGCTAGCGGCTTCACTTTGTTCCCCTTCGTGCGAGTACAGCACGGACGGCTGCGTGAGCGCTAGCGCCACTCCTGCCATTCGAGCTCCGTGTCGTGACGTCACAGAACGGTTACATTCGAAGGAACCGGTTTACTGCGAACAACGGCTCACTTGTCGTGCTCACGCTTTTATCGTGTCATGCCTGGTAGTACATAGAAATGTTGACTCACGCCTGTGACGCCACAGTTCATGAACGCAGGCCTCATGTAGTCCTGGTGCCGTTGGAAGCAAGCTGCGAGAACCATCGCCAGCAGATTCCCGGCGAAGCGCAGGCAGATTCGCCCTGTTTGAATGGGTGATTTTTCGCCGCTCGCTCTAGTGACCACAGCCCGTGATTCAGTTCGGTGACTAATTATATATGCGATGCAGCTCGCTGGCAGGGAATGACACCATAGGTAGAAATGCGCGATTCGTTGTCGTGAGCCCGCCCCAGCCCTGTAACAGAATGCGTTGGCACAGCTACGAAATACTATAGTATGTATGAAGTATTGGTACACATACATATTGGTACACATACAGACTTTGCGGTTGAGTCACTATACCGCGCTTTTCAGGAACCACAAAGTGTGATTCAAGTGTATAGCCGATAGTGCGAGATTTGTGAAGAGAAGTCGCGTACTCCAGCAGCTGCTTGGACGTAGTTTTGTAGCATGGTTTAGTAGACGTGATGATGACATTATAAGGCGAAGTTTGTTCTTATGATGAATGAGAAATAAGAGCAGCAAAATATACAGGTGTTCTTTTCTCACTCCCTTTTCTCGCTGTATTGGTTAATCATCCACCGTCGCATTAATCGCCAGATTACGCGCGAGATGCAACGAGTGCGAAGTTTATTCGACCGCGTGATACGGTACATGTCTGGGTTTGTTCTTGTTCTTCTGGCGCGATTGCGAACAATTAGGCTGCCGAGAGTTCTGCAGTGTTTACGTACGGGATTTCTTGCTTGCTTCGTATGCGACGATGCATCTTTCTTTCTTTCTTTCTTTCTTTCTTTCTTTCTTTCTTTCTTTCTTTCTTTCTTTCTTTCTTTCTTTCTTTCTTTCTTTCTTTCTTTCTTTCTTTCTTTCTTTCTTTCTTTCTTTCTTTCTTTCTTTCTTTGTTCTTGTGCTGATGATTTACGGGAATCCCCACCCGCCCACTATTTACTACGCGCGTCGCTTTCCCTCACAGTGATAGTGGGGTGGGAATTATTTCGGCTGGCCTCCGTGGTTACTGGCCCGTTTTTATGCTTCGTCCGCCCATGCCGCGCCTGCGATGAGCAGGTACACTTTTCCGCCGGACTCCTTATGGTGCCGCCTTTCTTGCGTCGCACAATAAAGTACGCACATACAAGTCGAGGTCGTCACACTCGGTCACCGCCGTGTATACGCCGTCTGGCTGTGCCCCTTCAAGGCCTCGCTCACATTAAAAATCGCGACCGATTATCGTTGCTGTTGCTATACTATATTCACTATGTCGCGAGGAGGAGGTGGTGGTATCTCCTCCCGCGAAGCGCGAATGCAGCGCTTTGGGAAAGCATTGGGGTAAAGGAGTAGATGTCGAGGTAAACAAGGAACAGTAATAAAATTGCGATTGCTCAGATGTCCTTGCATCGGAGTTCATTAAACCCTGGGGAGCCAGCCACCTGAGGCGGGCGGCCCCGCCAAAGGGGTATAGCGTGATCTTTATCGCTCCTCGCCATCGCCTTTCCCGCCTCCGTCGCACGCCTTGCCGCGCGTTTTCGCTTTCGAAGGGCGCTTCGCGAGACCGGTCGACTGGCCTTCGCTCGTGTTGTTCCGGGGGAAACCCGAACTAGAGAACTACCACACTTGTGTGAAAGTCGTCTTTTTTCTTTTCGCCTCGCATGCATGTCTGGCTTCCCACATTTATATACAAACGTCGATTCGTTCACGGAAAAACAATGTGATCGGTCGAAAAGGAGAAAATCAATAGTTATGGCCGCTGCATTACTTCGGATGGAGCTGTATACTGGTTTCTCCGGCGGATAGGCTGGTTTAGCTCTACGCCAGTTCCTACAAGTCCTCGCTTTGATGAGGGCGTTCATAAAGAACGACGCGCACTCTCCTCAACAGAACGACAGCTCCATCAGCTCAATGCGCTCTGCGAGTTCTGGATTCCTCGGAGTCAGACCTTGCAAGCTTTTTTCTAAAGTCTTGGATTCCAGTCTACAGTAAGACAGGCCGGCCACCGTTTTCCGCCAGCAACGGTCGCATTCCGACGCGAGGTAGGCGCTCGCGTCAGCTTTACATTTCAGTGGACGTTACTGAACCGCACCTGTTCAAAATTAGTTCGTATTCCCTTAACATGCACGGCAGCATTCGTGAGCCAAGCTATGAAATTGGAACGAAAAATCCAACAACCGCGGTAGAATCCTGCAAATAGGAAGGTAAGCTTTTCCGCAAACCTCGTCGTTTGAGGTTTACCGGTAGCTAAATTGTGACGTCGTATGTAACCATATAGAGAAGTGAAGAGCACTGGCCAACCATTTTCTACTAAACTTTTTTCTTAAATCGTCGATGGCGACGTTAACGCGTTACCATTTCGCGATTGCCCTTCGACGAATGCATTCGCGCGACACAAAATAACTTCCAACACATCGTAGTTGCACAAAGCGTCGCGAGGTGTCGCCACCCGCCTTGCTACTATTGAGTTACTCTACAAGTCCCCCTCCTGCGCCGAGTTAATGTATTTTCATCAGTCTTACAAGTGATTGTGTACAGGCAGACGGAAAATCTTTTTCTCCGTCATTAAAAACCCATCGTGTTTGTATATGGGCACCTATTTTACGCGAGGATTAGCATTGAATTTAGTTCTGAGCAAACTTGTGACGTTAGACGGCGAAGTCAACCGTAGTTGTGTCAGCACGGTTGACTCTCGGCGGTTCGGAAACAATGTACATATTGAATAGGAGAGATAAATGCAGTGATGATAAATGCAACGCTCGTATATCTCTTTGCGTTTGTCCGTTGCGCATGCGCTGTTCTTGCGGTCATGAAACAACCAACTAGCCCGAATTACCGCCCTTGTGACATTGATGAGAGTTGGAGCAAGTGAAGGAGGACGACGATAAAACTTTATTTGTCCGAGCATAGTGAACGGTGTTTGCCCAAGGTTGGCGTCTTCCTCGTTCACAGATGATAAAAGTCGATAAAGTGTAAACAACTTAAGCATAAACGCATACATTCATTCCGAAAAGAAAATGAAAACTAAAGGATGAACCGCCCGATTATTATGCGTATTCCCTGTTTCCTGGATGGGCGTACCATCATGGTCGTTCGAAGTATTGAATGACTCTGGTACCATGTGGACTTGCGTACCGCTCTCTCTGGCGGTTATTTTTCCCTTCGTTTTTTTTCCTGCGCTGTACGCAAGTTTACCATGGAATACCAACTGCCCGTACCGACACCTTGCTTCTGGCACCACGTTTAACATCATCACCATCGGCAGTTTCATTTTGACGCAGTTGTTACTTCTCCATTCGCGGCTTCTTCGTCTGGAGCGTTCTGCTCCCCGCACACACCGTTGCCGGCGTCGCGGCCGAACCGGCTGCTGGCTTTCGCTGAAGTCGTTGCGCGGGCGAGGGGCCACTGTACCTGCGGGACGGTCGCGCAAGTCGCGGAAGAGAGCAAACGAGAGGGAAAGCGACGTCGCTGACGACGTCGCGCCTTCCTTTGTTCTCCCTGGCCTTCTTTGGCGAAAACGACCCTCGCCGTCTCCCTCTTTTCTTTTTATTTTTTAATCGAACATCTTGGCGGCCTGTCGCGAGGTGGCGCTCTGTGCCGAGGAGCGTTCGACCGGCGCTCGGCTCCGGAAGGCGCGAACTTCAAACAGGCATGTTCGCTGTCCCGTAACTTCGACGAGCTGCTCAATGGGGAATTTTAGATTTCTCGCCCAAACGTAAAGCTAAATTTAGCGTAACGCTAACCGTCAGCGGTACAAACGTACCGAAACCGGTTTACAATTTCGCAAGCAGGGTTTGGGTCGTTAAGCTGGTAAGCGTCTTTTTGCGTAACGCTAAGACGCTTATTATGGAGTTTTAGTTTCTCCGTACACTTCATTTGCGGGTTATCGCAGAAGTATACGTGGTGTGCAACCTTGGTAACGACACCTGATGATAGAGAGCCTGATTGACGCGCACAATAATACGCATTACGTAACTGCTGATGTAAACGCTGCATGGACAGTAATCGTTTAACTCACACTGTCTCATACTTTCATTGTTTTATCTCCTCCAGAACGCTGACGTGACTGAAAAAAATTCGAACGTATTGTAGTTGGACGAAACGCCGCAAGCTGTCGCTACTCTGCTACTGGAGTCAACGGGACCGCGGTAACCCGATGTCCGCAAACAATAATTGCCTTCGTAACCAATACGCCCGATTCTGCGTTGAGTTTAGGCCTTTCTGCGTTTTCAGCAGGTCGGTCTCCAAAATTTGGGTGGCTGATCGCGAATTAAAGTTTAACATGTCAAAGCAACTCACCTAGCTTAGTGGTACTGCTAGGCGCCATCGAATTGTCCACGATTCCTGGTGGCGCCATGAGGGTACAGACGCCAGTGCGATCTGCTCAGTGCAAGTAATCCAATATAATATTGGCCAAGTATGGTTGTTTGGCGGGCTCACAACATTAGTCGTTGCATAGTCTTAATCCTCGGATAACCTACGCAATTTACAGTGACTTGTTCTAGGCCCTTATACAGCCACGTTATATCTACCATTTGCAACTCACGTGATGATTTCATACAAAATACGCTGAAAATTCGCTACCGCATGACATGGCGCTATGTGGCCTTAGCTGGTACTAGCGCCATTAAGCACCACACGTCATCATAACACGAGGAACGAAGTGTTCGTCTTGTCTCCATCTTACACGCTGCTTAATTAAAGTGCAACGCTGTGGGTACGCCGACACCCCGCCACCGCGACGTGTCTTTTGAAAACGAGCAACGCGTGCCTACACGTTCTCGTCGTCAAAACGAGACGTGTAGTCGCGAGAAAGTCCCGTGACCGGCGGCGATGATGAGTCACGCCTCTGCCGAGACGTGGGCGCCTCGGGCCTGCGAGCCGAGCAAGAACTCGGCCCTTCACTTCCCCGCCTGCTGCACTCATTACCGTTCCTGCTGTCTCGCTCACCACTTGCCGCTAGAAAGCGATTACCAGACCAGACACAACACGCGCTCTCGGACACACACGCACGCACGCAGCAGCTGCGCGCAAGTTTATTTCTCCCGCGTTGGCACGCCCCTTCTCGGAAAACCCCGTCGGTGTCTCCAAATGCCGCCGCTGCTGCTGATGGCGGGAAGGACGGTGCCTCCTCCACTAGTTACTGTATATAGGCTCCTTTAGGAAAGGAGCCGTGTACAGCAACTCTCTCCTCCACCACTGCGCCCGAATGGGTCCATGCTTTATGCATGGCGACAATGGAAGGTCGCCGATTAGCGACGACCAGCTCGCTGCAGCCTTGTTCCATATATTCCTTCTATTTATACACCGTTTCACACATCAGGTGCAACGCTGTCGAATCTATGCAAGGAGCTCGGTCAGCGAAATGTATAAAACCCCCCGCGCGTCTCGTGGTCGGCTTTCGAGGTTCGTAGAGCACGAGCCTGCGCGTGAGACGTCGCGACCGGCTGCAAGTGAAATACCAGAAACCGAAAGCAACGGAACGCTTGATGTTGAACAACATATTGATAGGCGTGTGACAGAGTTTATTTCTAATGCACAAAACATCTTCATGCATTATTCAGCCTAAGAATGAAAAAGAAACCACAGTAAGGGCGGTAAAGAGATTGAACTGTTTGCTGGTACGAACGCAATTGCTGCAAGAGGTCTCGCTAGCCTCTGCAGCGTTGCACCTGACGTTAGTTCTTGTTTTCCGAGGCAGTTGCACTGAGCGTGAGCGACATTTCTGTCATCGTTTTTTAGGGAAACGTCAGGGAGAACCTTTGGGTCGTCATTTGTGGGTGCATGATATTTCTGGGATGTGAAATAGGTCACTGTTACCGCATCAGCGACGGCTTGCAAAGCTTAGAGAAGATTGTATGTGCGATCGTCGGACACACAATTTCACATACACTCCTTACAATTGCATGCCTTCTTTTCTGGCCGAAGAAATTGAGGTAGAGGTTTTGAAATAAAAATCCGTTAAGTCTAAACCGGTTTATGTTCGCCCTCAAGTTTTATTTAATCATTTTTTTTTGCGCAGCCCATTCAACGCGTGTACTTCCTTACAGAGTCGTTAGCGAGTGAGGTTTATCAGATCGACGAATCGCCGAGTCATTCGCGTGGGTGCACATAATATCTCACGTTTTATTGCTGTCGCGTCGGGAGCCCATGTTTTTCCTTCGAGCGGAGGCAGTCAAAGGTCACACACAGGCATGCGCGGCTTCGTAGCGGCCTCATTTTCGGGCTTTTTTTTTAACCTCCTAAAAGAAGTCTCATAATGCTCCCTGGCGGAGCGTCGTGTCTGTCCCCGTTAGTGCGTTTTCAGACTTCCGGCGCGCGCGCGCGCGCGTGTTTGTGTGTGTGTGTGTGTGTGTGTTTGCGCTGCGAAAGGAACGACAACTAGCAGACGATAAAATATGAAAGACGCATGACCGGGAGCTCATTAAAAGCGGTTCTGCCAGTAGTGGGTATAACCGCAAACTTGGCGGGTGAAGGAAAAGCAGAGCGCGTAGGAAAAGCAAACATGCATAAAAAAGGGCAGGAGGGGGGGTGGCCTTCTTTTTTTCTCCCCATTCCAACAACCCTTTCGCTTGACGCAGAAGCGAGCAGACTTCAGACTAGCAGCAAACCGCAGAGGAGGCGTATCGCCGCCATCGTCGCCCTCAAAGGGAGAAAGAGAGAGAGGGAAATGAAAAATAAGAGAGGCAGTTGGCGGCGGGAAGGGGGTGGAACGCGTGTGCTCGCGCAAGCACGTATATAACCGCCCCGGGCCCAGACGGCTTGGTGGAAAGATGTGCGAGAGGGAGGGAGGGAGGAAGCCGTCCGCAGAGTCCTCGTAACTGCCTGACTTCTTTCTCTTGTTCGTTCGCGATTCCTTTGCTGATGCTTGTCGTTGTTGCCGCGTTGTTTCTCGGCGCCTTCCTTTCGCCTGGCCCGGAGGAGGTTCTTGCTCCGCTTCTTCTTCCCCGAGCAAACGGCACTGGGAGCCTGTTGGCCCGGTTGTGTTGGGGAGCGCGAATTTGCGGCCTCAACCGTGAACGACGAAGCTGTCGGCGGTTACGGGGGAGCCTCGCCGCCGTAACCTTGTTAACGCCGAACAGCTTCGCGTCGCGCCGTCTCCCGACGCCGCGTCGCTGTCTAGTGCTGCAGCATGCCGCCGCTAATGGAGCCTTCCGAGCGGCTCAGATATGCCACGTGTCCCGGCCGCCGCCGCAACGAGAAATTGATACGCGCTTTCTGCCCGCGCTTGCCCCCTAATGATCTGCAAAAGGGCATGGGACAGAGCCTGTCGGCATGGCTTCATGAATGCAAGACAGCGCGAAAAAACGAAGACTCAGGGAGAACAGCGCTTGGCCCTGTCTGTTCTTCCTATGTCTTCGTTTTTCGCGCTGTTTTGTAGTTATGAAACCTAATGATCTGACCGAAAATGGCCCCGCCACGTGGTCTGTAGTGGTTCTAACTAAAGTCCCTAGATTTTTCGTTTTTCAGGGAAAAATCTAGGGACTTTAGTTCTAACGCTCGACTGCTGACCCGAAGGTCACGGGATCGAATCCTGGCCGCGGCGGCTGCATTCTCGATGGAGGCGAAAATGCTCGAGGCACGTGTACTTAGATTTGGGTGCACGTTAAATAACCCCAGGTGCTCGGAATTTCCAGAGCCCTCCACTACGGTGTACCTCATAATAATATCGTGGTTTTGGGACGTTAAACCCCAGATATTGTTATTAATGACCGAGAATGACGAGGTATGGGCCGAACGTCGGGCCCTTGATTCGCTTCCCGCTGGTAATGCCGGCCGACTTCTCTGTTCAAGCGTGTGGAATATAGTGTGCACAGAACTGTCGCCTCGATGACCCTGCCAGTGTCCTGTGACCCTATGCGATGGCCATTCGCGGCGACACGCGTTGTCTATCTCGCGCGCACCATTCGGTGCGTCTGTTTCTGCCAGACCGTGAAGATCAGTATCACGTTTATGTTCTGACACGTCCTGGAAATCATTCGCTTACATAAATAAATGCGACATACATTGAGTAAAGCGTTTGACAGCCGCTTCAGACGTCCGAAGCTTTTGCTGTGATGAAAATAGTTCTTGGGTCGTCTGCGGCGAAGCACCTTAGGGTCTCGGCTTGTCGGCTTGTCATGTCGTCGTCACGGTCAATCACAAGCGGGAATGCGCAACAAAAGTTGGGTAAATCCCACCACTCGCCACCGGTCCATATTATGCATATTATGAGTTAAAGGTTCGTTGTTACTGTTTAAAACATTATGTTCGGCTTAGCAGTGGTGTCAGAATCTCCGACGAAATTTACCAAGGCTCTCAAGTTTCTTATCTAAAACCAGAGACACAAGCGTGGATCTCCACGGTAAAGTCGGCTATTTGAAACACCACTTGAAACATATCTGCAAAGTGCTACTGCTTCGCTCTCCACCGGTCCACTAAAAATGAAGAAGGCAACAGTTAGCCCAACCGATGACGTTAGTGGAGCTGAAACACCCTTCCCTACATGCCGTAGGGAACTGAAACCGGGCATGTAGGGAAGAGGAAGAACCTTGGGATAACCTGCATTTCGACGCTAGTGGAGCTGAAACACCCTTCCCTACATGCCCAGTTTCAGGCTTGGCACCACTAATGTTTCATCAGAGAAATCTCTATCAAAACGACGTGGCGAATTACCTCGGTCAGGCCCTTCTTCTTCTGTCTCTCATTGCTCATTAGCAACGATTTAGCTGTGGGAAACACCGGCGCACACTGCATGCTTCGGCCCTCCCCAGGTTTCACGTTAGTGAAGCTTAAACACCCTTCCCTACATGCTTCGCCCCTCCCCAATTTTTTCTCTGCATGTCAGTTAACCGGAAGTTTGTGTCAGTTCAGACGAAATATGTCACGCTTTGGGGGGAAAAAAAAAAACGACCAAAAGATTCCTATGCCTACAATCCTGCGGCAAAAACACCGTATGCCCTGATCATTTAAAAAGGAATCTGCGGGGCCGTTGCTCCAAGTGTACTCTCGGGGACAAAAGTCTCAGGACGCGGGCTCCACTGAAAATGCGAATTTCTGCTCTGTTAATGTCATACATAAATTTTTAGGTCGCAATGTATATCTGCTGAAAGTATTAGTTTGGGGATATATGTTTGCAGACTTTAGGGAGAATACAGCTTTTTCGAAAATCTCATGTCCTGGGCGCTATTTTTGTACCTGATAGCACTTGCTGCTGCTCGACTGGCCACATTAGGATTGGTAAAATAGGTTTGAGGCGTTCAGGGAACTAGCCTACTTGCTACAAGTTCAGTGCCGAAACTATGGGCGCAATAATGGAATTACAATGGTGATACTTCTAACCGTGTACGTGCTAGAAGCCATATAATTTAGAACAATAATCAATGTTTTCTCCCCACATTATTCTGCCCTACTGTTTGCATGTATGTCTGCCAACACGTAGCACAAAAATGTTATTCCAGCATAATCAAGAAAATTAAAAGTTTGTTTAAACTTTGCATAAGACGCTCACAATCGCAGCACAACACTACGGCGATCTACGAAGCATCTGGCAACATAGGTGGCTTACCTAGTGAAAACCACTATAAGAAACGTCTCTGGCTAGTAACGGCAGTGCTTACCAGCTTCGGAAATCTCCTGGCTAGCGAAAAGTTACTAGGAAGGTAGTGAACTACGCGGGAAGTTAGTAAATGCAAGCATTTACTGTTTAATAACTTTATTTTAAGAGTGTACAAACCATGTGAATACGTGCACTCTTGCGACGCCGACACTTCCGTCTTACGCGAGCCCGTAAACTCCATCCGGGGATTCCATACAGGGGAACTACAGTTCGTCGGTGGTCGCCTATCTGCCGGGAAGGTGACGTTTGTGGGTTGGGATGAGACAGGGGGCGCTGGAGTGGCGTTACAACCCGTGGCCCTAGCGAAACAGTCGCGAATGGAGGACCACTCCAGACTGGACGGAGGACAACAACATCCGGCTGCTATAGGCTTTCAGAAGATAGGGTGGGAGCCTATGACGGCAGGGTCTGTCCTTGCGCGAAGTCTCCTTCCAGGCGTGTAGAGCTTCGCACCCCTTTCTCATCCTCCTTCCAGGCGCGGTTGGCTCTGCGACACTTGACGAGGTTGATCGCCACATTACACTGTTATCTGTTGACTGTTTTCTTGCTGGTGACGCTGCGCATTTGCATGGCTTTGGGTGCCCTCGATAAATCGGTCCGCTGCTCTTCTTTTTGAGAAGGAGAAATATAGCTAGGAATACAAAACAGAAAAGTGTGGTATTCACTGGACAGCTTTGCGGAGGTGCTTTTCGTAGACGACAGCGTTTTAATTCAAACGCTGCTTAGAAAACAAAACAAGTTAATTGAAACATTGTAGTAGTACCTTCCGTTATTTTGTTCTGTTGACGTAGTTCCGGAATCTCTTAACTAAAGCGGAACACTAAATCAGTTTACACTGGTTTAGTGTTGAGAGGTTTAGTGCCAGGGGCCCCTTGCTTTTGGGTCTCCAAGCTCTTGTGTTCTTTTGTACCCTCCTTGGGGGCGGCTGGAGAACAAAAGACAGCGGGGAGAGTACAAAAGAACCCAAGAGCTTGTGTACTTAAGCCGGTTGGGGGCCCCGTCACTAGAGAGAGAGAGAGAGAGAGAGAGAGAGAGAGAGAGAGAGAGAGAGAGAGAGAGAGAGAAGGAATATAGGAAAGGCAGGGAGCTTAACTCACTATATGCTCAGTTTGTTACCCTACACTTGGGGGGGGGGGGATAAGGGAGTAAGAGAGAGAGAGGGAAGGAGAGGCACATTTCACATCACACAGCACAATGCCGAGTTTCACAGGCGCATCGCTCAATGAAGTTGCTTTCAAGTACTGCAGGAGGGCTCGTGTGGCTTTCTGGGCTGATGTGCTGTGAGATCAGGCTCCCAAGATCTTTCCTTCATTAAAGGGCCGATCATCGAGTCGACTCAAGGCACACTGGAGAGTCCGGCGATCTTCATCAAATTGGGGACAGTGGCACAAGAGATGTTCAGTATTGTCTACACATTTGCAGCTTTCGCACATGGATGAATCTGCCATGCCAATACGATGGCTGAATGAGTTGGTAAACACTAAACCGATCACCGATCCACAACCGGCACAGCATTGTAGCGTCACCTCGAGAAATCTTGGATGGCAGCTGTAGCTGGAGTAACGATTCAAGGTTCTGTGGGCGACGATTGGAGTTAAGCGGAGAATTCCAGTGCGCAAGCGTGATATTATGCGCATGTGACGAGGTTCTCTAGCAGCATCTACTCTTGACTAAAGCTCTCTGTTATGCCTCTGGAATGATTGGGAAGAAGAAATTGGTTATCACTGAAGAAAATGAAAGTCGTTCTTTCACGAGTTCGCGACGTCAGCACCTGAGCGTCAGTGCGGCTTCGCGTATTGCAGAGCATCTTCTCGCGTCTTTGTTTCGGTCTATCAGTGCCAGTTGTTTTACTCTCTGTTCGTCTTGCGACAGTGTGGATACGTGACTTAAAGCGGTGGGAGCACACATTCGTAATCTGTCGATTCCATAACGCGGACGACGTTCACCTGTGCGACCGCGTATATATGCCGAGCCGTCGTTTCTCCCGCAACTCTGCTGCGACCGTGAAATAGTGTGCACGAGGAAACGCGGCGCCGCGATGCAAAACCCGTCGTCTCGGGACATGGCCGGATGTGTGGCGGCGGCGTACGCGACGCGTAGCAGCAGCAACAGCAGTGCACCACGCAGTGTACTCCCCTCTCTCACCGAAAGGGGAGTGATTCGCGCGCTGCGGGTACGGGCGGAAGTGGTAATGCCGACGCTCGCGTTTTGAGAATAAACATGGCCGCGGCGCGCGATCTGGGCTCCTCCGACGGCGTCGTCGGCGCGCCGCCAAGTTTTCTTGGTCGGGTCGGATGGAAGGGGGGCTGGGGGGAGGGGGGGGGGGAGTGCTTGGTGGGCCCCCGCGCAGGTTCCTTCTCGAGCATGGTCGTTGGTGTTGCTGGCGGCGTGCGTTCTCCTCCGGCGTCGGAAACGCTGGCGGGCGGGGAGGAAGCTGGCTTCGGCGGCGAGGGTGGCGGCGAAGCTCGGCGCTACGGAAGGCTGCGCCTGCCGCCGCCGCTTGGCGAAAGTGCTCGCTGGGGCCAAACCGGCTCGGCCAGTGTGAAAGTCCGCGTTCAAGGTGAACCGTTCGTTGACCGGCTGCCGCCGCTGCCTCTGCCAGGCCAAAGGGGTGGGCCACGCTTTCCGGCTACCCCCCTCCTCACCCCCCGTCATCGTGGCGGTTGAAGGACCCCTGAGGCGAAAGTGGCATCTCGCCACAGCATCGTCTTCTGCTATCCTACGGCCCCACATTTCCTGCGACGACTTGGATCGGCCGTAGAGGAGAGAGGAACGCGAAGATGAGTCGGGGGCCCCGCTGACGGGGGGGACGGCCTTCCTTCGCTGTGGCGCTCGGTAATCGGGCCAGCAGCGAACGGTCCGCGCTGCACTTCGCGCCGGTGTGTCGAAATCGACGCCGCGCGCATTAGTGCCGCTTCGTGGGTGCACCAAGGCTGTCGCGGTGCGTTGTGTGTCTCGCGGTGACGGGCAGGTACTGCACCCGGAAAGGCTGTTGTAGGCAGTGCGCTGACCTTCTTCTAAGCTTTGTCGTACTGTGTGCCAAAATCTTCGCGGGGCTGCTGGTCAGTGGTTGGGGCACAACTTTTGTGTCTTCACAAGCGGGCCGAAACACGAACGGGACCGGAAGGGGAACCTTGCCTGTTCTGTTATCATATGAATAAAGAATAGTTGTGGTGCGCGCCAGCCGCAAAGGAAAGTGTGTGCTTTTGAAAGTACAAACTTTCTTAAACTGCGCGAGAAGACGAAGACACAAGTAAGAAAACATTCAGAACACCACGAGCGCAGTTTTCTTACTTGTGTCTTCGTCTTCTTGCGCAGTTTAAGAAAGTTTATCGCAATGAACCAACTAGCCTGCCAGAACGTATTATTGAAAGTACAGGCACGTGACATTCGCAACACCAGGTAGCTTTGTTTACACTTTTGTTGCGGGCGACAGCGGAAAGTCAAGACTCACTCGAAAAGGTCAGAAGATCAATGACCAGAGCAGAGACTTGGTTGCCTACTTCACATTAAATCGACGGTAAACAAGAAATTTCGCAAATCATTTGACATTGACGTGACAACCGAGACATTTCATTCAAGAAGGAATGAAACGGGTCCTGGCTATCGCGAAACACTTGTGTCGATCCGGCACGATGCACTCTCTGCTTCGAAGGCCGTTAAGCGTCCGACCCGCGGCCGGGACCGCGAGTGGCACAGTTACGTTGAGACGAAGTTCAGGCCCGCTGCGCGAAGTCGATTTGAGGGGCGCGCCATTGATCCTCGCCGGCGAGCGCGGTCCCTCGCCCTCTCCGGCGGCGCAGCGAGCGAGCGGAGCGCCCCGCACGGCGGCCGACCTTGAACGCCGGCTCTGTTTAGGACCAAGTCGTCCGCCGGTGGCAACGTCCAGGCGCCGGCGCTCCAGTACTCGCTCCCTCGTCGTGTGGCCTGCGGAAGCGGCAGTGCGCGTTGCGTGTTGTGCGGGAGTTATGCGCCATGGAGGCCGGCTGACAAGCGCCGTCGGTCGTCGTCGTGCCCGTGATCCTAGTGTCTGTCGGCGGAAGAAGCGCTGCCGCGGTGGCGTGGGTGGCGCGGCCCGAGCCCAGGCTGGCGAGCCCCCGGCGCAAGAAAGGGGGGCCGCCGCCCCCCCCTTCCGGGGGAGGCGCGCCCCCACCGCCGCGGGGCTCGGCGGGGGCGCCGCGCAAGCGGGCCCTGCCGCCCGAGGACAGCTCGCCCGAGGTGAGCTCGAGCAGCCCGGCCAAGGGCCGGCCCGTCAGCCCTGTGCCCTCGCTGGGCGGCTCGGACATTGCCGACGTCGACCTGGACTTCTGGGACCTGGATATCAACAACGAGTCGACCAGCTCAGGTATACCCCCCGTGTGTCAACTGCGGATAACGCTGGCTTGACGTGCTGCACACTCCTTTACCTGCGCGCGCATACGCTGTGAAGGCCGTGGTTACGATACTCACGGCCGCGTGCCTCTTCGTCTCGCTTTCTTTCACTGTAACCTCGCACGTCATCCCCCTTGTAAGTACACGAGGGGCCTACATGCCCAGTTGCGCAGGTTGTTCAGACAACGGGGTCAGTGACGTGCCTTCTCGTGTGTTGTCCTCCGCTCTGCACTCGCTGGTCGTGAACAGGCAGAGCTGATGTTGACAACAGGGGGCGGTGGCTTGTAGAGAACAACGAGGAAGGCGCAATGTGCGGCGCGAACGTCGTCGTCCCGCAGTCGACAACGCGCGACGTCGCGCTTGTTGTGGTCAAGCGGCCGAGTGCCGTCCGCTTATCGGCGCTGCTCAGAAGACCCGCGATAGCGCGTCTTGCTGCTGCGAGACGGCGCATGCTGCACTGCTGGCCCATGCAAGACGGCGCCTCGACCGAGTCCTCTCTTGCCCTCGCAGCCCAGTGCTGATTAGGAACGGTGCTCGACGCACTTGCCCGGAGCTTTCCCACTGGCGCGCATAGCGACAGATTGTTGCTCTTCCGGGGCACCTTGACCGTCGTCGCTTGGCGCCTCGTTACTGTATACTTAGCTGCTGCCTCGCTCTTAGCAATAACCGAATAGCAATGGACTCGTGTCGTGTGGCAAGCTGATCCAACGCCGGCAGCACTTGTGTACACAGGCACGTGACGTGCGCAGGAGCTTTCCGAGCTATACGTGTGGAGGGGCGACACGACAAGGGGGCGTGCATCTTGCTGTTCCCGTTGCGCAGTGTTCCTTATGGCCGGATCTCACATAAGTTAGGTGCAGTATCACTCAGGCGTGCTACAGTTCACGACATACACCATGAAGAAAAGAAAGTATAACTTAGTTAACTGTCGTTCTTTTGCTACGAATGCAGATGACGCGAACAACCAGATGTCTATTGTTGTACAAAAATTAATGTGCAGACGTTCAGGACCGATCAGTTTTATAATCGTACAGCCGAAGTGTGCCGCCAGATGTACGTTCAAGCGACCCTTGACACGCGTATCCTTCGAAAAACAAACTTTCGGGGCCCCTTTGTTTTCGCCATTCGGGCGGTGGGGTGCCAAGCGATGCGGCGTTCGGCCGGTGTCGCGCGCGCGTGTGTGTGGTCTGCAAGCGGCATGGCGTTGCCAGGGCGACGTTTCGCCTCGTACGCGGTGGTGGTGGGGGGACAGCGGCCGATCAACGACACTGGGCGCGCATTCCAGCCCGGCCGTGGCGCTCGCTCGGCTCGGCCGTTGTCCCCGCGCCTGCCGCACACAGCTCTGGTGTGTTTTGCTGCTGCTGCTGCGGGGCCCGGGGTCCGGCCGTCGCTTTCGAGGAAAAGCCCTCCTCGCGCCCAACAGCAGTGTAGGGGCGCGTCGCGCTTCTCGGGAACGGGCTAGCCGCGTCTGGCGTTGAGCGAGAAACCCCCTCTCTTTCTCTCCCCGTGCTGCGTGTCTGCGTATGTGTGGGCGTATGTGCGCGTCTGTGCTGCCGATTAGCATTTTCTTGTTTCGCGATTCCCGGCGCTGCAGATGTAGAAAATCGCTCGTACGAAAGAAAAATAAAATTTAGAAAGCACGCTCGTTGCGGGGAAATGTGGTCTGGGGCGAAAGCGTTTTGCGATTTGGGGCACGCTACGTGCGCGGCCGTGGGCGCGTCGGTTTCTCTCGTTACGCTTCGCTTCCTGTTTAGTCTTCGCACGGCGATACGCGAGTCGAAAGGTCAGCCTCCTCTCGCCGTCGGCGTTCCTGGGGCTTCGTTCACGAGTCGATCACGTTGCTGCGGGCTAGCAGACAAAGGTTCATGTGTCTGCGACCGTCCTCACAATATAAGCGACCGGACGCTTCGCTTCCACACTGCTCCAGTGTCGAGCGTTCTGCTCATCTGCACGGTATACGAGCGCTGTGCAAATTGCGTGCAGTATGCTCGAAGGCAAGTTGTGTTGCGCTAGAACCAACGAGTGGCACGTGGCTAACCATTTGCACCGCTCGAGCCCTCTGGACCTCGCCGTTTTGGACCCTTTGGTCCTCTGAGGCAGGTTGGCGGCCGCGGAGTCCTCTCAGCTGCTGTTATTCGAGGCCGCCAGTATTACGCTGGCGCGTGAGGCCGTGCTCTCTTGGCAGGGCTTTGCCCTTCGGGCCTCGCGCGCTATTATTGTAATCTCGGCGCGTCTCGTTTATTTATCGCCAAGCCCTCCCGCTCGCTCACTGCGCCTTGGCGGCGAACCGCGGCGCTGGCTGGCTACGTGGCGCAGGTATTTTGGCGGCGGCGGCGTCCCTGTCACGACGGGCCGAGCGGGTTTTGGCGCGCCGTCGTGTGTGCGTTCTCCCCTGCCCTCCCCATCGGGGCCTTCGGAGACGTGCCGCTATTTCTAGGACCAGCGGCGCGTGCCTCGGGGTTTCGACATACAAGCGATGGCCTTGGCTTGGATTCAAAACGCTGTGGGCGGTTCGGTCTCTCCAAGCTGGCCGCAGCAGCGGTATGGCAGCGGCACGCGTCTGCTGTCGCGTGCGCCGACGTTCTTTCGTCGATGCCTCGCATCGCTGACCGATTCGGAGCACCGACAGTGCATCGCCATGTTGAGGGTTCGCCCGCCCGACTGAAAAAAGAAAGCAGCGGTCGTGCTTTGACAGGGGCAGACGCCAAAGCGAAATCGAGTGATAAAAGCTGAGATTGCTGCATTGGATGTAGATCGTCCTCTTGGCATGTCGCTTAGGGAGGTTGGAGAAACGAAGCATTGTTTTTCCACCCGCGTGAGCTCGTCGTGACGTCATTCGCTGGCAACGTCCTCTCGGTGCCAGTACCAACAAATGGTTTGACACTGCATTCGACAATAAGCACACCCTCATGCGCGAGCACGCTCCAGATGCGTGGCATTCTTCAAGGCAGGGCGTATGCTTCCCTTGTTTTCAAAACGAAATTTTAGACAATTGCCGCGCGTTTTTATTTGTTATTAGCAATGCCCCTTCGCCGAGGAAGCCGCCAGTAGTGTTGGGAAAAATGAATGTGCCAGCAGGTTTATAATAAGAGCGCTGCATGATTACGACACACACTTGTGAGGAACTTACATTAGTGTGCACGTCGCTGCGACACGAATGGTATTTTTCTGTTTTGCGAGAAATTATGGCATGGTGAAGTTCACATTACGCTGTCGACGTCTTCGTCGTACTCTATTATGGCTGTTCTACGTTGACACATTTTCACTATATATAGTTACGTTTGCTACTTGGTCAGTTATTCTCACTTTCCAAGAAAGCACGCAGGCTGGACACGTGGAGAGAGCCGCTTGAAACTTCGAGCTTTATACATTTCGTTATTTCCTGCAGCTGTAAACACACTGTTCGTCATACTACTCGCAAGACTTATTGACCCACAGCAAACGAGCACTGAACTATCGCAAGACCACGACACTTTTTTTTTTTTTTTGGTGACGAGTTTCGCTTCCGTCCGACAGCACTATTTCCTCGCCGGGAGCGAATGAAAACGCAACAAAACCGCGTAACCGAACTCGATCGCCGGGTTTCGTCCCGCGCGCTTTTGCACATGTCTATGCTGACCGGCCATCTTTCCGGAGGAAAGGCCCACCGCACGGCTCCCCTGGTGCGTCCGGGGTCCGTTCACGCGAAACGGGAATCCGAGCTGGCCGCGTTCGCCGAGACGACCAAGGGGAGGATGGGAGGAGGAGGTGGTGGGTTTCGGGGGTCGCGGAGCCGCTGTGGAGCCGACCTTGACCTCGAGACCCCATTTTCGCCACTCCGCGGAACGGAACACATGGCGGCAAAGCGAGAGGAGTTACGAAAGAGGCAGGCATTTCCTGGTGCCTCCCTGACCTCGCGGTGACGGACCGCGGTTGTGGCGGGGTGAGCAGCGGTGCTCCTGCTGTTACCGTCGCTTGTGCACGGTCAGAGGGGGGGGGGGGGGTAGTTGGGAGGTGAGGTGGGAACACGCTCCTTGTTGCGTGAACTGTCCGTGTGCGCCCTTTCTGGGCGCCACCTGGCGACGAAGGGAGCCGTAGCCGCATCACCGTAATCATCGCACCTCCTCCCCCTTTCGTCAGCCCCACGTGGGCTTCTATAACCTCGAGCGACTAGGAGTTCGCGTCCCCCTGGGCGAGTGCCCGATGTCGCGCGGCCGGGTGGGGTCGCGGACATCCCAGAACCTCGGGTGTTGCGTCGGTCGCTCGGGATCGAGAGACGCGCCGTCTCTCTTCCCGCGGGGGGCGCGCTGGCTGGTGAGGGTTCGCCTCCCCCGTCTTTCCCTCCCCAGGGTTTGTCTCGTGCCTCCTTGGCACGAATTCTGGCTCCGAGCCAGGCTCTGATTAATTGCTATTCCTTTTTCTTTTCTTTCTTTTGCACTGCCATCGTTTCCTCCCTCATTCCTGTGCATTCCTCCTCCTCCTGACTTGTCGCTCACCCTCTCATTTCCGTTTTTATTTCGCCCTTTAGAAAGGCGGCGGGTCTCATTCAAGCGGCGGTGCAAGCACCCGCCGTTCTTTTCTGCCAGAGGGGAGAAGGAAACGTTTTTGACTAGTCCTCAACCTTCTGTTTGTTTCAAGCGCACCACCCTAGTCGTACCGAAACCGTGTGATCACTGAGGGGGCTACACTTGTCCCAGGTGCTAATCTCAGTTGATACGGTTCAGTTGAAGTGTTTAGATTGTGTCCCGACGCCTGTTGCTGTTGCGCTGGCGTTGCGACGATCCCTTGAGGTTCCGCGCCGGGAGATGTGCGGCCAGGCACGGAATGACGGATGACGATTTTAGCTTACGCGTCATTGTTCCACAGCGGGCCATCATGCGGGTGCTCGTACACGAGTACGCTATTTCGCCTACGCCGTAGGCAAAACATCAGACAGGAAAAAAAACGAAAAAAAAAAAAACCCGGTGGGGCCTTCGTGGGGGAGTCAGCGGCGAACGAATGACTCCCCCGGGGCGATTTCTCGCGGAGCGAAAGCGACGACGACGACGAGCCGTTTCAGAGACCGTCTAGCGAGCCACGCCGAAAACCCTTTCTGTATAATTTACAGCTGCTCGCCGGCCGTTTGCCGTCGGCGTCTCTGCGAAAGGCGCGCCATTGTCTCGGCTTGTACGGGAAACGTGCTGTCCATCGTAAAGCGCCCGTTCGCTGTGTCGTCGTTAGCTTTAGTTTAGTTTATTTTTTTCTTTATCGTCGTAGCATGGCCGGCTTTCTTCTTCATCCCATTGCGCAATCCCTGTCCTTCTCTACCACCGTTGTGTTTAGAGCTAGGGCACTTACGTGAAACTAAAGTATAACAAGGTAAATAAAAAGAAAAGAATGTAGTCGTCTATAAATCCCGATACTGCCTCGCTTGTTCCACGCTTTCGTATTTCAAAGCACGCTTACTAAAATGAAAACATTGTGACGCGAGACGGGGCCAGTGACGTAAAAGCATTTGCTACACGATACTTTTCTTTCCTTTTCTTTTTTTCTGAGGCTTCTACGTAAAGACGTGAAAGCTCCAAAAACACGGTGTTACTGTTTCTCAGCCCCTGCGTCCGCTTTGTCGG